>NW_028318021.1:1900714-2217500 GCF_062004578.1 Staurois parvus | reverse complement strand
TGATAGGTTTTTGATAACGCTTTGTGGATTGTTTTCAATGGATGTATACTAAGAAAAGAATAATATGTCAGCTGGCCTTTGACCTGACCAAATTGCTACAGAGTGAAATATATCAGAGTAAAGGGTGCAGGGAAAATTACACAGATCTGAGATTGTCCTCCAACGCTTCCTGATGGAGTCCATATCTGCCCCTGCCCAACTCTGCACTTTCTTACTGGCTAGCAAGGCCATCCTTCACCGTGATGGGCCAGTAGGAGTCTTTGGGAGGCCTGCAGTACTTCCTGATGGAGTCAAGATCTGCCCCTACCCAACTACTGCACTTTCTTATTGGATATCAAGGCTGTCCTTCACAGCGATGAGCCAATAGGGAGGTTTTGGGAGGCTGGAAACCCTTGCTGATGTAGTCAAGATTTGCCCCTGTCCAACAACTACACTTTCTTCTTGGTTAGCAAGGCTGTTCTTCACAACAATGGGTCAGTAGTGAGGCTTGCGAGTCTGGAAGCACTTCCTGATATAGTCAAGATCTGCCCCTGTCCAACAACTACACTTTCTTCTTGGTTAGCAAAGCTGTTCTTCACAGCAATGGGTCAGTAGTGAGGTTGGGAGGCTGGAAGCACTTCCTGATGGAATCAAGATCTGCTCCCCGCCCACTTACTGCACCTTTTTATTGACCAGCAAATCCATCCTTCACAGCAATGGGCCAGTAGGTATGTTTGGGAGGCTTGAAGTCAAGATCTGCTCCCTGCCCAATTGCTGAACCTTCTTGTTGACCAGCAAGACTGTCCTTCACAGTGATGGGCCAGTAGGGAGGTTTGGGAGGCTAGGAGGGGTGGGCCTACACCCAGGTTCATCCTGAAGTGTTAAAATGAAGATGTTTGAAGGTATTTACAGGTCATTTTAGGTGCGTTTTATTGATGAAGACAGCCTAGTATGTTTTAGGAACAAACAGGTATACTTGTTAAATGTGCACAAATGACAAACAAAGTGGATTGGGCTGAGAGCAGGGGTAGACATACATTTTGTGCAGACTATACTGCTGTACAAGGACTCTCTGAGAATTAGGTACACATTTACTGTATACTAGATTTTGGTTAACCGGATGCTGGAACCTGTCCCACTGTCACATAGAGTTAAACACTTCTTATCTAGTTGTTCATTGTTGTTCAATACACAGAATAATAAATGTTTTACTAAGCCATTATTTGAATAGGATTGTCCAAAAATTGGTATTGCACAGGTGCCCCTTGGTGACTCCACCAGTGGCTGATCAGGATCTGTGTGAGAAATTTTATAAGAAAGAATCAGAACAAGTGTTCTGCTCTTTTCTAGTGCAAGAAAAGCTCATGTTAGAGTGAAACTTTCAGGTTCATTTGGATAGTCCTGTTATGGTAATGCACATTACCACAATGCACAGCAAGGCATGCAGAATAGTACACTGTGTTGCTGTGCCACTGATTTTGTCATTAAAATATAAAAAAATGTATATATCCCATTTTTGTGTAAAGGGGTCCTGAAAGCCTATTAGAAATCAACGGTCTTTCTTAACACAGCGCATCGTAAGGCAACAGTTAACACAACTTGTAGCCTGAATAGGGCTTTAAATAAACCTGTCCTTGGGAAAAGAGTACAAACTGTCTATAGACCCATTCACACTATGTGCGGGACCTGCATTTGTTTGCACGGAAAAACACAGGTAACTGCAATGACACATAGAAAATAATAGTTTTCTATGTTTTCATGTTCACACCAGAATGTTGTGTTTCTCTGTGTTTCATAGCAGTGCTATTTTATGTAACATGTTTGCATAATATCACACCGAAATGCAAATGCAGGTCTCACCCAAAACAACAGGTCAGGAAACATGTTTTTGAAAAAATATATATGCAGAAAAAACGGACATAGAAACACACAGAAACGCACATAAGTGCACACATATATGCATGGAAACACACCAATACACAATGCACTGCAGGCATGTTTTTATGTGTTTGGTAGTGTGAATGGGTCCTAAGGGTGCCTGAATGTCGCAGTAATTAGGCCTTCAGTCCCATTTACATCTATGCATTCTGAGAGCATTGTGAGAGCAGTAAGTTGTAGACATGTTTTAGATCCATCATCACTGAACTTTATGTAAAGCATATTTCGCAAGAAACTGCATTAAAGATGTAGCAAGCAAAATAATAGAGCTTTCTCATTTTTTTAACAGTTGCATTTATTGAGATTGTAAAAATGTATAACAAGGCAAGGTACATAAGAACAGGCAAACGTAAGGCAGTCAGTGTAAATACAAGTCACATGGAATTCCAAAGCTAAAAATCATACGGAGTCAACTGAACATCCTTAACAAAAAAGGGGAGGGGGGAAGGGGAAAAGGTAAGAATAGAGAAACCCCGAGAGGGGGGAAGGAAGAGGAAGAAAAAAAGAAAGAGGGGGAGGAGAAGAAAATGAGGGGCAAAGAAGTAAAGCAAATCATAAACATAAACAATAACCAAGCAAGTACACAGTACAAGCTGGACATACCCGCAAGAGAATAAGCCGATTATTATACTGTAAGGCCCTGAGCCTCCACCCACCCAGTCCATATTTTATCAAATTTAGCTGGACAATTACGGCTCATATAAGTATGTTTGTACAACGGAAGCGCCTCGTTGATTGCCGGTTGATTACCGGTTTCCATCCCGAGACTTCAACAGAATTTCTCTCCTAGCATAGTAAAAAGCATCTATTATGCTTAGACGTCTCCACGAAGTCCAAAAGGCCTAGCAACATAATGAAGGGATCCATGGGGATAGACAGTTTACTAACAGCGTTAACAGTAGAGCTTTCTCATTTTTGAAGCTGAATTCTGGAAAATGTAAAAACAACACTCAACACAATTATGTACTTATTAAAAATAATAAATGCATATTTAAACACAGCTTGTGTAAGTAATGGTATCTATCTTGATACCAGCCTTCTTTAATCCATTGTACAGTAGAATTCCAAGCCATTTAGAATCTGCTGAAAGTGCATGTGCTGCCAAGGAACATCCTTAGAGGAGAGAGGAGACAGATGACTTTATCAGTCTTCTGCTGTTCCTTCACTGTCTAATCACAGCAGCAGTGATTGGTCTTTACAGGAAGTTCCTATACAGGCAAAGCACAGACATTGTTTAATGTTAAATTACTGCCCAGAATTGTAAGGAATACACAAAGGACACAGGTTCAAGCACGAATACACATGGCTCTTCTATTTAGAAAATATATTGTTTAGCCCAGATTTCAGTTTTAGGAATAAGAACCCTTACTTGATTAAGCCTGACGAGGGTGAAAAGGATTGTAATGAAATATTGATCTCAGCCGATGTCCCCTTTAACCATGGTCCACAACAAAATGCCTTTTAATCATGTCATCCAGTGTCCGGGCAGTCCTAATAATTTGTCCCCATGAAAGGATCTCAGGCAATAGCTGGATCATAAACTGCTGTAAGCCTCTTATATCACATCTGATTGTTTTTATCCCCAAATGTCATCTGCTTTTTATGCAGGATGAAAAATCAATTTATGAGAGAAAACACATCAACGTGACATATTCTCTGTCTCTGGAGGTTAAAGGAGGGAGCAAGCATAGCTTTCAGGTGCATGCAGAATGAACTTGGGACCTTGGAGAATGACATTGTCACACCTCTGATGTGTTATGAAGGACAGCATTCTGCTCAGTGACCTTATTAACCAAGAAACTGAATAGATAATTTTGCAGGATTTATTGTCACAATGGGTGTTTTCCATTGGCTGTTCATAGTACCATATTCTGGAAGGGAGATAAGCGAACCAAATCTGGCAAAGCCATGTTCAAATATGCCAGTCTCAAGCTATCTGAATGCTGATTTTTTTTTATGTTATACAATGACGGTTAATTTACTTTTTAATATTATTTTAGTTGTTTTTTTAGGAGAAAACTGAATGATGCATTTAGCGCTACATGCATGTGGGATAGTAGCTGTATAGCTACAAAGCCTTGCAAGGGTTGACATCCCAAGCTATACAGGAAATAGGCAGTTCTAAATATGTTTGCCATTTTGTCATTATTTTCCAGGACTGGCCAGCAAAAATGGAATTTGTTGCCAATGGGAATTAGTATTAAAGAATATCTAAACCAAGAACAAAAATGTGAATAGAATCAGTGGCCCCATTAGTTTTCAACTTAGAACCTTCTCACAAGTACAGAAAATGATCTTGACAGAAATGCAGTGTCTCTTCCTGTGAACTATGCCGATATAGCAAACAATATTTTCTTTCTTTCTTTTAAGACATGCTCTGTAAACTAAAAATCACACCAAATCCAATGTAATGAAGATGAAGTGAGGAAGATATGCTTGATGTCCAGCCTGGGTGGCAACCATGGCTCCTTCCAGGGATATAGTGGAGGTGTGAGCGTAACCACACAGGAACTGGAAATGTGTTATTTGCAGGATAACCAGCTGAATATAAAGGAAAAAAGAAGTCTGAAAAAGAGAAAAAAATGCAACCACAACATCTAAGGACTGGTAAGTTGCAATACATTACGTTTTGTTTACAAATTGTGTCCATTTTTGCAGATTGATGAGGAACACAAGTGACCACATCATCTAATATATTTTTTTAAGTTTAGTATATGCATATTAATTAAAGTGGAACTTCACTCTCTCAATCAGCATTTACTATTTTTAATTCTTATGCTGCTAGCGTTAGTAAATAGATAGGAAAGTATATTATATTTTCTTGTTTTACACTTTTTTTCCCCATTTATTCAGTTACTTCCTGGTTTTCAGGCCTAGGCAAAATATGTCATACATCCTCTGAGCCTTCAGGAAGGGGGAAGGGGCTGTCTTAGCTAAGTATGACCTTCTGTCTGCATGCCTGAGCTATGGGTAGATGGATTCCAGCAAGTAAATGCTACATGAATCATCTGCCCTTACACAACATAGCCAAAGCCAGAAATGCTTGTGGGGGGGTTCAAAGTTTTTTCTGAGCAAAATAAAGCATATAGGCACGTGTGGTTGGAGGTGCGTTTGCTTTGAATTAAATAGAATTTTGGTTTGTGGTGCTTAGATGCAGTGTAGTTCCACTTTAGGGTGTAAGCATAACACCAGATATTTGTTTGGTCTCGAGTACACTTTGGTCTTTGCTTTTCCTCCCCTGAAGCTTCATCTGCTTCACAGGATCTCGATGAGGGGCATTCCAGTGATCCTCATTGCTCTGGACTGGCCCCGGCAGATTTGGTACACTGACCTGGTTAGACTCCTGGCAGACACTCAGTGGGCTTCAGCAGATCATCCAGTTCCTCTGATTCAAGAACCAATTTAACTAATTGCTTCACAGTTGCTGGCTTTAACAGCATGTCTCTTGAATCCCATGTTCTGAGAGACAGGGGAGTCTCTAAATTGGTGATTCCTAGAATATTAAAATAAAGTCTACTTCCTGCAAGGTCTATCAGCTGACATGGAAGTCATACTTCACTTGGTGTGAGTCTTGTGGCGTCCACCCTAGTAGTTTCGTCATGGGAGGAATGCTCTCCATCCTACAGTTGGGCCTGAACCTGCGTTTAGCTCTCAGCTCTCTATCAAAGGTCAGGTTTCTACCCTCTCTATGTTGTTTTAGAGACCTTGGCCTCTCATTCTTTGATTAAGAACTTTGTCTTTCCCTGTTGTAAAAAATGTATTCCTAACATAAATTATTTTGAAGAAAATTGAGTATTTAGCTTGATCCATGGAAAAAGTATATAAAACATTGCAAACATCAATATCAAAATATAGTAAAGAGTTACAGCTGGGTGCTACAATGACATGGAAATGAGACATAGTTCTGGCAGAGGTCCATCAAATCTGGGTGATACTTCAGAAGGGTTTTGGTGTTAGCTGATTATAGTTAAGGGACAGATTTGTTTTACTTTATCTTGGCACATAACACTTGGCTGCACAATATGATGGAGCTTAATATAGAGGTTGATTCAGAGACGATTTTTATATCGAACATGTGGCGCTGAAAGCTCTGATATTTTTTAAGCTGCACAGTATAGATCTAAAAATGAAATCTGGAAAACCATAAAATGAGAATATATGAAATATGATCTATTCAGAATAATAGCAGCACCTCACAAAGCTTCACTTTTGTAGCTGATCATATTTTGAGTTGGAGTTTATTAACCCATAGTAGCTAACTGCTTTAGCAGTTCACAAATGGCAAGACTATCTGTAATCGACTGCTTGTGGGCTCTACACATATATTGTTTGTGGGCTCTACACTTATATCATTTGTGGGCTCTACACTTATATCATTTGTGGGCTCTACACTTATATATCTTGTGGGCTTGTGGGCTCTACACTTATATTGTTTGTGGGCTTGTGGGCTCTCCACTGATATTGCTTGTGGGCTTGTGGGCTCTACACTTATATCGTTTGTGGGCTTGTGGGCTTGTGGGCTCTACACTGATATCGCTTGTGGGCTCTACACTTATATCATTTGTGGGCTCTACACTTATATATCTTGTGGGCTTGTGGGCTCTACACTTATATTGTTTGTGGGCTTGTGGGCTTGTGGGCTCTCCACTGATATCGCTTGTGAGCTTGTGGGCTCTACACTTATATCGTTTGTGGGCTTGTGGGCTTGTGGGCTCTACACTGATATCGCTTGTGGGCTCTACACTGATATCGCTTGTGGGCTGTACACTTGTATCGTTTGTGGGCTTGTGGGCTCTACACTTATATCATTTGTGGGCTCTACACTTATATTGTTTGTGGGCTTGTGGGCTCTACACTGATATCGCTTGTGGGCTTGGGGGCTTGTGGGCTTGTGGGCTCTACACTTATATAATTTGTGGGCTTGTGGGCTCTACACTTATATCATTTGTGGGCTTGTGGGCTTGTGGGCTCTACACATGTATCACTTGTGGGCTGTACACTTGTATCGTTTGTGGGCTTGTGGGCTCTACACTTATATCATTTGTGGGCTTGTGGGCTCTACACTTATATAGTTTGTGGGCTTCTGGGCTGTACACTTATATCATTTGTGGGCTCTACACTTATATCATTTGTGGGCTTTTGGGCTGTACACATATCATTTGTGGGCTTGTGGGTTCTACACATATATCGCTTGTGGGCTGTACACTTATATCATTTGTGGGCTGTACACTTATATCGTTTGTGGGCTTGTGGGCTCTACACTTATATCATTTGTGGGCTTGTGGGCTCTACACTTATATCATTTGTGGGCTTTTGGGCTCTACACTTATATCATTTGTGGGCTCTATACTTATATAATTTGTGGGCTCTACACTTATATCATTTGTGGGCTCTATACTTATATAATTTGTGGGCTCTACACTTATATCATTTGTGGGCTCTATACTTATATAATTTGTGGGCTCTACACTTATATCATTTTTGGACTTGTGGGCTCTACACTTATATCGTTTGTGGGCTTTTGGGCTCTACACTTATATCGTTTGTGGGCTTTTGGGCTCTACACTTATATCATTTGTGGGCTCTACACTTATATCACTTGTGGGCTCTACACTTATATCGTCTGTGGGCTCTACACTTATATCGTCTGTGGGCTTGTGGGCTCTACACTTATATCGTCTGTGGGCTCTACACTTATATCGCTTGTGGGCTTGTGGGCTCTACACTTATATCACTAGTGGGCTCTACACTTATATCACTAGTGGGCTCTACACTTATATCGTTTGTGGGCTCTACACTTATATCGCTTGTGGGCTTGTGGGCTCTACACTTATATCACTAGTGGGCTCTACACTTATATCATTTGTGGGCTCTACACTAATATTTGCCCCTTTAGGTAAAGGCGCTAAGATTAAAGTGTGTGTAAAGCCAGACAATCAACTGCCTCCTTTTGGTTTGTAAATATGTAAATGAAAGTGTTTTGTTATATCTGTTTATTAAAAAAACAAAACTAAACTGTTGATCCCACCAGAAATCCAGCATTGTCCTGTGCTCTCTGCAGTGCTATCTCAAGCAGTTATCAGCCCTGCAGTTTTACTCTGTGTACTGCAGACCCCTCTTTATGTTATGGAGAAGACATTTCTTGTCCTTGGGTGACAACCAGGGGCATACTGACCATTTAGCCACTCAGGCACTGCCCAAGGGCCCAGGGTCAGTAGGGGACCCTATGAGATGCCACTGGTACCTTTCATTGGCTTTTTCATAGGGTTTTTTGGGTGAGGACATGGGGGCTCCATAATCCCCTATTACCCGGGGGCCCCATAAGTTGTCAGTCCGCCCCTGGTGACAACACAGCTTTTCTCTAGATACAGTACAGTGAGTGAGTGCTGTCGCCCTAGGATTGGTCTGAGGATTGGTTAGCTGCAATATATTAAATATTTTGTCTTTGGGTATAAATACACTTTAAAGTTTAACTACATTACCAATAAAAAGTTGTTTACTTGCCATATTCCATGCTACCACAGGCTTCCTCCTCTCTGTGCAACCAGTCCCCTGAAGCTGCTGTTCTTTGATCCGCCATCCATCAAGTGCACTCTAATGTCATCAAATACAATACAGGACCACTAGACCTGTCAGAGGAAAGAGGAGAATACCAGTTTGCAAGAGCAAATGTAAGTAAAATGGCTGTATAACAGTACCCTACTGCAAGGGTAGTTTTTTCATTTCCCTAGAGTTCAGCTTCAACTACTTTAATAGCGTTCTGTAGCTGATGCATGGCTACAGCATGGCTCTCCAGTTCTGGGAGGACTTCCCTGGATGTTCTCCCATGTGCTTGCCTCCCACACTCCCCCATGAGTGCACATTGGGTACACCTTGTGACCGTTTTGTGCCTTGGGCACAGAGGATCACAGGTCGGGGTAAAGGGCCAATCACAGCAGTTCTTTACCATGTGATCAGCTGTGTCCAATCACAGCTGTCACAGATGTAAACAGACTGAAATCCTTTGTTGGTTATCGGTTCTCCTTTCCTCACACAGAGACAGCATGTGAGGAAAGGAGAGACGACCTGTGAGGGGCACAGCATTTACAGCATTTACAATGATACACAGTGTCCTGATCATCAGTGCCCTGATTTTCAGTGCAGCCCCATCAATGCCTCCTCATCCGTGCCCATCAGTGCAGCTTATCAGTGCACATTGTTGCCTCATCAGTGCCCATCAGTGCTGCCTTATCAGTGTTGCCTCATCACTGCCCATCAGTTCAACCTCAACAGTGCCCATCAGTGCAGCTCTCCCTCCTAGATTGTAAGCTCCAAGGAGCAGGGCCCTCCTAACCCTCTTGTATTGAACTGTATTGTTGCTGTATTGTCTCCCGTTATATTGTACAGCGCTGAGCAAACTGTTGGCACTATATAAATCCTGTATAATAATAATAGTAATAATAATTAGTGCACATCAGTGCAGCCTCATCAGTGCCCATCAGTGCAGTCTCAGCAGTGCAGCCTCATCAGTGCCCATCAGTGCAGCCTCATCAGTGCTCATCAGTGCAGCTTATCAGTGCACATTAGTGTTGCCTCATCAGTGCCCATCAGTGCTGCCTTATCAGTTTCTCCTCATCAGTGCCCATCAGTGCAGCCTATTCAGTGCCCATCAGTGCAGCCTCATCAGTGCACATCAGGGCAGACTCATCAGTGCCCATCAGTGCAGTCTCAGCAGTACAGCATCATCAGTGCAGCCTCGTCAGTGCACATCAGTGCAGCCTCTTCAGTGCCCATCAGTGCAGTCTCAGCAGTGCACATCAGGGCAGCCTCATCAGTGCCCATCAGTGCAGTCTCAGCAGTACAGCCTCATCAGTGCCCATCAGTGCAGCCTCATCAGTGCACATCAGTGTAGCCTCATCAGCACACATCAGTGAAGAAGAAAAATTACTTATTTGCAAAATTTTAAAACAAACATTATTTTTCTCAAAAATTTTCTGTCTTTTTTTATTTATATAGCACAAAGTAAAAAACCCAGCAGTGATGAAATACTACCAAAAGAAAGAGCTATCTGTCTCAAAAATGATACAAATTCCATTTCATTACATGACTGCACAATTGTCATTCAAAGTGTGACAGTGCTGAAATCAGACAATTGGCCTGGGCAGGAAGGGGGTGAAAGTCCCTGGCACTGAAGTCCGCACTGCCCTATAGCAGAAATACTGCTACAGGGTGGCACAGGTATGAAAAATCACGTATATATACGTGATTTTGCAGTTCTGGGTGGAGGGCGCACGACCTACCCACACTGCCATTTGCGGCCTAGTCTGTCAATCATCGGGTCTGAGCCGGTGATTCCTCGCCAGCACCTGGCGATCTCTGAGTATTACCGATGGGGGAGAGACCTGTATGTAAACAATACAGATCTCTCCCGTCAGCTCCTACACACTGCTTTGTATGACTCTGCCATACAAAGCAGTGTGCTTACAGTTGAAAGCACACACAACCCACATAGTAAAACCGCACACAGCACACAGTTAGTCCTTTGATTACCTCACATGTTAACCCCTTCTGCCCAGTGCCATTAGTACAGTGGCAGTGCTGTTTATTAGTACTGATCACTGTATTGGTGTCACTGGGGATGTCAGTGACACCAAGTCAGTTCCCCCCAGTGTCAGAATGCCAGATGCAGTCCTGCAGTCTCGCTATAAGTCGCTGATCGCTGCTATTACAAGTAAAAAAAATTTTTTTCTTTATTCCAGTATATATACCACCATTTGTAAATGCTATAACTTTCAGTTAAACCAATTCATTTACACATATTGGGATTTTTTTTAGCAAAGACATGTAGCAGAATACATTTTGGTCAAAATTTTTGATGAAATTTGATTTATAAATTTTTTTACTTGACATGTTTTATAGCAAAAAGTTAAAAATATAGGTTTTTTTTCTAAATTGTTGGTCTTTTTTATTTATAGCGCAAAAAATGAAAAATGCACAGGTGATCAAATACCACCAAGAGAAAGCTCTATTTATGGGAAAAAAAGAACATAAGTGGGTGCAGCGTTGCATGACTGTGCAATTGTCAGTTAACCTCCCTAGCGGTATGATTATGTCTATATTTCTGTGCTCAAAGTGGTACATTTTTTTGCATGGTAATATGTCATTTTTTTATTATAGGCTTGTAATTTTTAGGAATAACTCACTGAAATCTGTCCGAACAAGAGTCTAGTAAACATCCCGGGTGTGATAAAATTTGAAACACGAAATCATAAATTATAATATAATAAATAATCATAAAAAATAATAATATAATAATAAATTTAATTCAATAATATAATCAAACCAAAAACACTGAAATTTGAAATATAGCGTCAAGTTCGCACATCACTGAGCAAAGTCGCAAAATCGTTTTCAGTGTCTGATGAGGAATTTCCCCACGAATCATTATCACTCAATTCTGCAAGTGGTTCTAATTTACTATCGCTGTTCTCTAGCTGGTCTAAAACCGTTTTTGACCTAAAGGGACGCTTTTTGGACGCCATGGACATTTCTCATTTACCAGGCAGAAAGAACAGTAAAAATGCAGGCTGGGCACAGGACAAAGCACTAGGGACAAAATGTATGTGAAATGGTTTGATACAGTAATGTTATACTATGTGATTTTAGTGAATGTCACTTTTAAAATTTTTGAATTTCCCACCAGTTCCATCCCCCGTATGTCCCACCACTTGCAGGGAATGGAATCCAGAAGACGAATGCCTGCATCGGCCGGAGGACATTGCCGGGGACACTGCAGGAAGGACATCGCGGGAGCGCAGGACAAGGTACGTGAAGAAAAGATCCCGGAGCAAAGATTCCTGAGTGTAGCTTGGGGTTACAGCTTTTGGTACTGAAAGTTTACTCCGAGATACACTCGGGAATACCGCCAGGGGGGTTAAAGTATCGCAAAAAATGGCCTGCTAAGGAAAGGGGTAAATCATCTGGAGGGCAAGTGGTTAATTATATTGTGCCTTTAGCTGTCACCCTAGGTTAACACCTAAGCATTTTCTGCTGCATTTTGTGTTTTGCAGAAATGCAGTATAGTCCATTTAACATGATTTCCTATGGGACAGGTTCACATCTCTGTGTTTTCACCCAGTGCGTTTTTTGGAAAGGGTCAGGGACTTTTTTTAACGCAAAACGTTGCATTTTTGGTTTTTATAGACTTCAAAGGGAACGCTGCAGAAAAGTATGTATTGCGTTTTTGCTGCATTTTTTACACGTTTCACATTTTAAATCTGCCTAGCAACAAGAAAAATTTAAAAAATTAAAAAAAAACCACACAACCTGCATAGGTGTGAACATAGACTAAGGGCCAGGTCACACTATAGAAATGCAGTCCAGATGTGTTCTGGATGCGTTTCAGCATGCACGTTTTTGGCACATTTTTGATGTGTTCCGGTACATTTTTTATGTGTTTTTGATGCGTTCCAGTGTGATTTTTATGCATTTCAGTTAATTTTTTCCTCTTTCTTTTTCTTTAATGTAAATAGGGACATGTGCAATCCAGTTCATTTTTGGTGCATTTTGGTGCGTTCGAGTGCGTTTTTGATGTGTTTTACCACGTTTCAGTGCAGTTCTGTGCAGGAAAAATGCACCATGTTCTACTGTTCTTTCTGCAACTGGAACGTATTGGAACTGCAAGCACTGATGTGAACTATGACATTGAGCCTGGGTTCACACTTGTGCGGTGCGGCATACTGCATGTAATTCGCACAGGAACTGCTCCGCATTCCTGTGCAAATCACATGCAAATTCTGTGCAGTGCGATTGAGCCATACATTTTGTACGGCTCAAATCGCACCGCATTTGCACCAGAAAGGTGCAGGACCCTTTTTTTGGTCTGCACTAGAATCATATCGCATGGGTATTCACAGCCATGCAATCCAATTCACATGAACAATTCACAGGAACGGGGTGTGATTGTGATGTGCTGTGGAAATCGCACAGAAACCGGTGCTAATTCCGCACCACATCAGTGTGAACCCAGGCTGACAACCATATAACCTACTTTCTGTGCACTTTGGATGCAAAAAAACCGCAACTGAAATGCATGTAGTGTGAACTGGCCCTACACCTAACAAGTGTGAAAGCAAGTGCAGTTAGCTGTCTGGCCACTAGATAGCTCTGTTCTCATAGCTTGGTAAAGAGGAAAGTTTTAAGCACATGAGAGCTCCCCTTTTAAAGAAGTCCCTCCTTAGTGATGTGATGGGTATAGTCTGGTCCCATATAAAAGCCAGGTTGGAAGGAGCCTAGTTGCAGTTGAAGAATGGGAAGCAGAAAGGTCACCAAAATGCAGATGTAGTCAGCTGAGTGGAGGCCCTGGACAAGGCTGAAGGATGGGGTGAGGTAGCCCTGCATTCAGAAGAGCTGGCTGAAGTCATCCTATCACAAATGTTCTCTGAAATGAGTCTATCCTCCCCAGAGGACCTGGGAGAAGTGTACTTAAGGCAGAGGTGTAACTGCAGTGATCCTGTCTCAGGAAATACAGGCAAAGAGTTGTAAGCTGGACAAAGAGAGCCTATGGCAATCCAGAGCCCCATAAGTCAGTTCTAATGACCCTGGGAAGGAGAGAGATTGTGTAAAGGGAAGATGACTTAAGAATTCTGTATGCTGCGTTCACATGTAACTGCTGTGGATTGTCCACTTTGTGTGACTGACAAAGTACTGTCAAGTTACCCTGGATAGAATGTCTACGTGATGTGACTGTGAATGCCATCTTTTTGAAGTAACAGAAGTAAATTGCATCAACTATACTTCTATTGTGTAGACATTCCTTTCTTTGGAATATAAAGGCTGACAGCTGGGGGTGTCATTGGATGGCCTCTAGCATGGAGTTAGGCACAATATGGAGGAGGTAGAGGAATACCAACAGGTAGGTTGTTGTTCTATCAAAGAAGAAGTGGGGCAGGAGGGACCCTTTGGCACCAACCACAATCCCCCTTACAAGTGCAGTTGCACATGTTTTACATTCTTAACCTCTTCACGCCTGCCGCACACAAATGTGCGGCCTCCCAGGGTCTGGGCCTAGACGCAATTAAGAAAAACATATGTGCTGAGAGCTGGTGCCCTGCGTGCTCCCAGCACACATCTCCGGTACTCACGAAAAGGTCCCGATCTCCTCTTTCGCTCAGGACCTTTCCCGATCATGTGACCGCCGTGATGGCGAATATGGGCGCAAAATTTGTGCCTAGCCTTGCAAATCTTTTTATGCCATACTGAGAGGAAGATATAATTTATGCCAGGGACTGGCCTAAGCTACTATTCTATAAAAGATATATAGACAATATTTTCTTACTTTGAAAGGGGAGTGAGTTTTCTTTGACCAATTTTTTTTTAATACATTGAATTTTAATAATCATAATATTAATCTTACCTATCAATTTAGTTTTACTGATATTAACTTTTTAGATCTTACTCTTATTAACACTGGTACTAAAATCATCACTAAAACCTTTTTTAAATGTACGGATCGCAACAGTTATATACTGTACCTACAGACAGTTGCCACCACCCCTCACGGCTTAACAATATTCCCATAGGACAATTTTTACGTATAAGGAGAAACTGTAACAATTTAGATGACTACTATGCTCAAGCAGATCTCCTTAGAAGTAGATTTATTGAAAAGGACTACGACACCTCAGACTTCAATAAAAATATTACTGAGGTAGCTCATCCTAATAGAGATGATCTTTTGACCTCTAATAACAACAGTAAGCCGACACGTGTCTGCCCATTTGTGACTAATTTTTCAGTGCAATATAAAGATGTTTCAAAAATTATGAAGAGAAACTGGAGTATTCTAAAAAATGACCTGATCCTGGGTAATTTGTTATCTGACTACCCTGAAATAGCTTTTCATAGAGCACAGACTCTTAGACACTGTATAGCCACGAATATTGTCAATCCTCCTGCTACGATTTCTTTCTCGGGAGCATTAAAATGTTTTTATCCGTACAATAAGTGCATGATTTGCACTTGTAATGGTCTTAGGAAAAAGAAAAATAACTTTAGATCTAATGTGACCTTAAAAAATTATGAGATTGACAAATTAATTACCTGCAACAGCACTCACTTTGTGTATCTGTTAGAATGTCCCTGTAAAAAGCAATATGTGGGCAGGACAACTAGGAGATTGCACGATAGACTGCGAGAACATGTATATAATATTAACCACTTGCCTACCGGGCACTTGTACCCCCTTCTTTACCAGGCCAATTTTCAGCTTTCAGCGCTGTCGCACTTTGATTGACAATTGCAAGATTCTACCCATATGAAATTTTTATAATTTTTTTCTCACAAATAGAGCTTTCTTTTGGTGGTATTTAATCACCGCTGGACACTTTACTTTTTGCGCTATAAACAAAAAAAGTGCAAAAAATTAAAAAAAAAAAGTTTCTTTGTTTCTATTATAAATTTTTTCAAACAGGTAATTTTTCACCTTCACTGATGTGCATTGATGAGACAGCACTGATGGGCACTAATAGGCGGCACTGATGGGCACTGATAGGCAGCATTGATGGGCACTGATAGGCAGCACTGATAGGCGGCATTGATAGGCAGCACTAATGAGGTGGCACGGATAGGTGGCACTGATAGGCAGCACTAATGAGGTGTCACGGATTGGGGGCACTGATAGGTGGCACTGATAGACAGCACTGATAGGTGGCACTGACTGGCATCACTGCTGGGCACTGACTGGCACAACCGCTGGGCACTGACTGGTGGCACTGACTGGCAGCACTGCTGGGCTGCACTGATGAGCACTGGTGGGTGGCACAGATGGGTGGCACTGGTGGGCACAGGTGGGTGGGCACAGGCGGGTGGCACTGCTGTGCACAGGTAGGTGGCACTGCTGGGCACAGGTAGGTGACACTTCTGGGCAGAGGTGTGTGGCACTGCTGGGTGGCACAGGTGGGTGCATTGCTGGGCACAGGAGGGTGCACTGCTGGGCACAGGTGGGCACACTGCTGGGCACAGGTGGGCGGAACTGGTAGGTGGCACTGCTGGGCACCGATCATCAGGGCACTGATCATCAGTGCCCTGATGATCGGTGCTGATCCCAGCTCTGACAACTGCCAGTTCTCGGCAGTACTTTCCTCACGCTCTGACAGCGTGAGGAAAGTGCAGCCGAGAACCAGCAATTGCATTTCCCGGTGATCAGCGTGTCATTGGACACGGCTGATCACGTGGTAAAAGGCCGCTGTGATTGGCTTTTTACCACATCATGTGATCAGCTGTGTTTGTTTTTGTTATAAAATTTTGTAAATAAGTGATTTTTCTCCTTCACTGATGTGTGCTAATGAGGCTGCAGTGATGGGCACTGATAGGCTGCACTGATGGACACTGATAGGTGGCACTGATGGGCACTGATGAGGAGGCACTGGTAGGTGGCATTGATGGGCATTGACAGGCATCACTGATGGGCACTGAAAGGCAGCACTGATATATGGCGCTAATATATGGCACTGATAGGCGGTACTGACTGGCACTGTTAGGCGGCACTGACGGGCACTGATAGGCGGCACTGACAGGCTTTTAAAATGGCATCCGGTTCGCGCATGCGCGTGGGGTATTTAAATGGTTGGCGGCAGCGGCAGGTCACCCTTTGACAACGCGCCATTGCACGAAACGCGTCAGACGGACCAGCCTGCCTTGTCGACACCAATCCTAGCTGCTGGGGCCATGTGTTTGGCCAGCAGCCATCTTGAAATTTGGACAATTTTTTCTTCATGCATGAGATGTATCCACCATATCTGACACACTAATAGTTATTTGCTATCCGCTACCATTTATGTGTATATGCTATTTGCATTCACTAACTGTAGCTGTTGCCACCTGCTGCATGTTTGTTAACACACCTGTTACTTCAATATGTGATTACCATCATTGGGCTGAATAAACTACTACACTATATCAGCTTTTTGTCCTGGTGGCTTTTTTTTGAGCTACTTAAGGTGGATCTCCTATTGTTGCTGAACTCACCTATTGCTGGGTGTAAGTAAAACCTGCGAGCAGTTCCCACCATCGGAGAGAGTCTACTTAGAAGTCTGGAGTATTGTCCCTGGGTATACCAAGCGCCATCGGAGTGCCACATCCCAACCACGTTCCAGATGACCACTAGTGTCCCTTACACTACATGCGTAAAATCATTTTACGTCTTGTGAGTGCAAGCACACCCCTTTCTTTCTCATCACGGAAGTCACGTGCACCTTATGATTATACGATGGAAGTTTAACGTGATTGTTTGACATCTTCCTTATTTGAGAAAGCTGACGCACCTTTTGAATGAATTTATGGACCTTTATTGATCTTTTTATCATTATATGACATATAATGCATTTATATGATATTGCTGTCACTTTATAAATTATTTGCTGTCTTCATTAAGACATCACTGCTGTATCACTGGCTAGCGCACTATTTTGAGCAATCATCACCTATATTTCACTATAATTATTTATTTTAGCGCTGCATTTTGATTATATTATATGTTTGAGGATTTTAGAGGTTTTTTCTTTATGCTAGCAGCTTTATATTTTAATATTTTTTTCCAGTAAGTGCTTGCTTTATTATTTTTATTTGAATCACGGAGGTCACATGACCCTAAAACCCTGCCCCGCCTCCCGGCTTCTGAAACCCTTAAAGGGCCGGGAGGTGCCGGCACCAAGGGGTTAAGTAGCAAATGGCAGCAATGAAAAGTGCCCCTTGATGGATGTGAACCAATTGCAGAGGAAACAGTGGTGTGGCTTGGCACGCAGAGGGTAGACACTGCAGTGGGCTCTGATGACATGATTATGCTGGAGATGTGTTTGCTAATAGGCCGGGCGAACTAGACCTCAACTTGTGTAACTTGTGAACAATGTCAGGAACTAGATAGAGAATGGCAGATTCAATAGAATAATTTTGTAGTAGTTGTAACAGAGTAAAAGAAAACCAACTGACCCAACAGTCATGACATGCATGCTGCTGATTCTGTGTAATCAAATCATTAATTGAAAGGGGCATGTTCAAAATAATAGCAGTGTGGCGTTCAAATACTGAGGTCATTCAGTCTATGAAAAACAGGTGTCAAACAGGTGGCCCTTTTTTAAGGACAAAGGCAGCGCATGTTGTACATGCTGGGTATAGTGTACTTCTCTCTGAAAATCTGAGTAAAATGGGTAGTTCCAGACATTGATCAGAAGAACAGCGTACTTTGAATAAAAAAAGTTGATTGGAGAGTGGAAAACATATAAAGAAGTGCAGAAACTGATGGGCTGCTCAGCTGAAATGATCTCAAATGCTTTAAAATGGCAACAAAAACCAAATAGACGTGGAAGAAAGCAAAAAACTACCATTCGAACAGATCAAAGAATAGCCAAAATAGCAAAGACTCAGCCAATAATCAGCTCCAGGACGATCAAAGAAGGTCTAAAGTTACCTGTGAGTACTGTAACAATTCGAAGCCTAGACAAAGCCAAGCTATTGGCTATTGTGCACTGATGAAAACAAGATTGTACTTTTCGGGTCTAGGGACCGCAGAAAATTTGTCAGATGTGAAGACAGCGAAGCATTGTGACACAAGCCTCATGATATGGGGATGTTTCTCATACTACGGTGTTGGGCCTATTTATCGCATACCAGGGATCATGGATCAGTTTGAATACATCAGAATACTTGAAGAGGTCATGCTGCCTTATGCTGAAGAGGAAATGCCCTTGAAATGGGTGTTCCAACAAGACAACGACCCCAAACACACCAGTAAACGTGCAACATCTTGGTTCCAGACCAACAAGATTGACGTTATGGAGTGGCCAGCCCAATCCCCGGATCTTAATCCAATAAAAAAACTTGTGGGGTGACATCAAAAATGCTGTTTCTGAGGTAAAACCAAGAAATGCAGAAGAATTGCGGAATGTAGTCCAATCATCCTGGGCTGGAATATCTGTTCACAGGTGCCAGAAGTTGGTCAACTCCATGCAACACAGATGTTAGGTGTTGGGCCTATTTATCGCATACCAGGGATCATGGATCAGTTTGAATACATCAGAATACTTGAAGAGGTCATGCTGCCTTATGCTGAAGAGGAAATGCCCTTGAAATGGGTGTTCCAACAAGACAACGACCCCAAACACACCAGTAAACGTGCAACATCTTGGTTCCAGACCAACAAGATTGACGTTATGGAGTGGCCAGCCCAATCCCCGGATCTTAATCCAATAAAAAAACTTGTGGGGTGACATCAAAAATGCTGTTTCTGAGGTAAAACCATGTTGTACATGCTGGGTATAGTGTACTTCTCTCTGAAAATCTGAGTAAAATGGGTAGTTCCAGACATTGATCAGAAGAACAGCGTACTTTGAATAAAAAAAGTTGATTGGAGAGCGGAAAACATATAAAGAAGTGCAGAAACTGATGGGCTGCTCAGCTGAAATGATCTCAAATGCTTTAAAATGGCAACAAAAACCAAATAGACGTGGAAGAAAGCAAAAAACTACCATTCGAACAGATCAAAGAATAGCCAAAATAGCAAAGACTCAGCCAATAATCAGCTCCAGGACGATCAAAGAAGGTCTAAAGTTACCTGTGAGTACTGTAACAATTCGAAGCCTAGACAAAGCCAAGCTATTGGCAAGAAGCCCCCTCCCCTGCAAAGTCGCATTGTTGAAAACAACTACATGTGCTGAAGAGGTTGCAATGGAGCAATATTTTGTGGACTGATGAAAACAAGATTGTACTTTTCGGGTCTAGGGACCGCAGAAAATTTGTCAGATGTGAAGACAGCGAAGCATTGTGACACAAGCCTCATGATATGGGGATGTTTCTCATACTACAGTGTTGGGCCTATTTATCGCATACCAGGGATCATGGATCAGTTTGAATACATCAGAATACTTGAAGAGGTCATGCTGCCTTATGCTGAAGAGGAAATGCCCTTGAAATGGGTGTTCCAACAAGACAACGACCCCAAACACACCAGTAAACGTGCAACATCTTGGTTCCAGACCAACAAGATTGACGTTATGGAGTGGCCAGCCCAATCCCCGGATCTTAATCCAATAAAAAAACTTGTGGGGTGACATCAAAAATGCTGTTTCTGAGGTAAAACCAAGGAATGCAGAAGAATTGCGGAATGTAGTCCAATCATCCTGGGCTGGAATATCTGTTCACAGGTGCCAGAAGTTGGTCAACTCCATGCAACACAGATGTAGAGCACTTCTTAGAGACAATGGTTATACAACTAAATATTAGTTCAGTGATTCACAGGAAAGCTAGATCGTCAAGCAGTTTTCAGTATATACGGTAAATGTTTGAGTTTGTAAAGAAAAATTCAGACACTGATATTTTTTTTGAACAGTCATTTTTTTTCATTTTCTGTAAAGTAATAACACGTTTCTTCATGTTTTGATTTGGAATATACTGTCCAGTGTTCCCACTGCATTTGCGTGTATGGAAATAAAAGCTATTATAAGGACTTTGAGCTTTACTCACTTTTTAAAAACACACTGCATTAGTTTTAAACTACATTTTATTTAAAACACAACTGTATATGCCTCCGCCCACATGCCAACTCCTCTGGGAAATGTAGTCTCCTAATTCCTAATTTCCAACAAAGTCCTGTGATTCAGCCTACAAAATCCTCAAAGCTTTTCACCACAGTATGTGCCACTGAGTTGCAGGACACTGCCAACTTGTTACTCTTTTACAAATGCATGTTACAACATCATTCTGAGGTCACGTGTGCACCCACACGCAATCATAGTGCTCTATGTGTGGTTAGCTTGAGCCGCTAAAATTAATGTTTAAAAACGAAACAATATACCAGTACAGAGTAAAAATATTTACAGATGAGGGCCCGCAAAACATAACTTCCCAAGATAAACTTTATAAAAGAAAGGGTTTTTTTTCTTAATAATATTTTTAATATTATTTCATTATTTTTTTTTTATTATTTTATATAATTTTTGGTAGTTTCCCCTTATGCACCTTTATAGATCCACCACTGTCTCCAGGGCAGAAGCAAATAAAGGAACATAACAATGCTAACTATTCTGCTGCCTTTTTCTTTTTTGGAGGCATAAAGGTTAATTAGGATTAAACGGAGAGATTTTGACTAAATTGATTTCTCTATGAAACTACAGATTTCACCATCTCCAAAGCTAAAACTCTTTATTTTGCTGTTTAAGTTGTTCAGACAAACTTTGCTTTAAATAAAAAAAGGTTTTTTTTTCTTTATTTAGAGCTTGTTTTTTGTTCTTGTTTTGTGCAATTGAAGTAGTTTATTTTAGTGTTCTTTGTGTCTATTCTTTCGTCTTTTTTAGCTGATTAGCACAAAAAGAGGTCCAGGAAAGTCAAGTGAAGCTTTTATAACCCTCAGAAGCTATATGAAGCCTATTCCGCATTTCACAACCTACGAAACCGCCTTCATTTGGTGTTCCTTATTCCAATGCATTTTCTCCAAATGGGAAAAATTTAATTGAAATCTCCCAATTTTTCCAAAATTGTGGGGAAGTGGTCATTGTGTTACTGTGATCAGTTTATTGTAAGTAAGTTATAATAAAAAGCAGAGAACTGGAAAAAAAGGCGCTGTGGAAAATGCTCTCAGACAAGCACCTTAGTGGAGGTGCATCTTTATTGGGTGAGATAAAGTAGCAAGTATAATAAAATTAACCAGCCTGAAGTGGACAGTGTGATTCCAATGGACGGCCCGTCCGCTCTGAGGGGAGCTGAGATCAAAGAATGCTCCTGTCGGCTTCAAATCACGTGGTGTCAGCGTACCAGCGTCCTGGGTGGTGTCACCATGGCAAACGAAGGCAGTGTCCGGCGTTGGCTTCAGCTGGGAGCATATGTGGGGTTACCAAGACGACATGTTTCGCGCAGTTGCGCTTTGTCAAGTCAAGGAGACTTGACAAAGCGCAACTGCGCGAAACATGTCGTCTTGGTAACCCCACATATGCTCCCAGCTGAAGCCAACGCCGGACACTGCCTTCGTTTGCCATGGTGACACCACCCAGGACGCTGGTACGCTGACACCACGTGATTTGAAGCCGACAGGAGCATTCTTTGATCTCAGCTCCCCTCAGAGCAGACGGGCCGTCCATTGGAATCACACTGTCCACTTCAGGCTGGTTAATTTTATTATACTTGCTACTTTATCTCACCCAATAAAGATGCACCTCCACTAAGGTGCTTGTCTGAGAGCATTTTCCACAGCGCCTTTTTTTCCAGTTCTCTTCATCATGCATATGATTAACAAGGCAGCAGTGGTGAGCTCATGATTAACTGTTCACATGTTTCCACCTGGAGTGGCCTCTCTGCGCTCATTTGTATGAGTTTTCCTATAATAAAAAGCATCAGGAACTGGTTCTCTAACCCATCCAGTTGCTTTCCTAACTGCTGCTGGCTGATGATATTGGGGGCCTCTCTTAGACATGAGTTTCTTGCCTGCTGTAAAGGCCTATTTAGATCTATGTGCGTGTGTAGAGGTATGTTTCTGCAGCATTAGACAGGTGTCAATGTGAAGCTTAAGGGCCCATTTAGATCTATGAGCGTAGAGGTGTGTTGTAGGGTGGTTGTGTTTTCATGTGTCAATTTGTGCATTGCGTTTTGATGCATGTTTTAATACATTTTTTAATTTTGAGTGGAAAAGGTTAAAAGCCATTGACCAAGTCTTGTTAATGACTGCTGCCAATGCAACATGTGTTTTGATGCTTTGTCATCGACTTCTATAGGCCTCCCAACTCTCTAAAATCTAAAAAAAAACTGACATGCACATACATACACTGAACTACAGCACTGGGAAATAAAAAAACAGCCATGAATTTTCAAAAACACACTGCACTATAGTGCTGAGATTAAAATAGATGCTGTCTTTATTATGGGGGAGTTGGACACAGAGAGTTTTACCACATTACAACATGAGCATTCAAAAGGAACAGTGTAAAAGAGCCATTAAGTTCTAGATATTATTTGAAAGCTATGGGAGTATCCCTGAGAAAATGCTTCCGATCACAATGAGCATTGGCACAAAATCTGTTGTGCTAAAGGCTATGAATTAAGGTGTCACCCTGCCTATGCTATACTATAATACAGCACTAGAAGCAGTATTTATAAGGGGTCAAAAGGGGCAACTGCCCTGGGCCCTTGACAGAAATATACAAAAATAAAAACAAACACAAATTATATATATATATATATATATATATATATATATATATATAATACTGGCTATATATACTGTATATATATAGCCAGGTGCTGGCTATATCATTATGCCATTCAGGGACATTTACAGATGAGACTATGGTTAATACTTTTACCCACTAGTGCCCAGTACTGGGACTGCTACATCAGCAAGGAACTGGCTCGCTCTCTTGGTGCAGGATTCAGAGCTGAGCACAGGGGGACTGCCATTCTCCTCCAAAGACAGACTGCTGGCTACTACTGCGGGACTTGCATCCCCGTTCAGCACAGCGGTGATGCCGATAACCACACCAGGATTGCATCAGCTTCTCTGCATCAGGACTGTCACTATCCAGTCTTCAGCCAGTCATCTCTGCTTGCCGTGCTGACAGTCTGTCAGGCGGTAACTCTGCACTTCTCTGGAACCCTGTTCCTAGGAGGCTGTGCTATCCATGAGATTGGTGAGCAGGCGAATGCCCAACCTCTTTCTGACAACACTCTAGAGACACTGCACATGGAGACACTGTTACACCTCAGTACCAAGAGATCTTTGCTTTGAGCATTTACCTGTCTGTTATCTTCACTGAAATTCCATTACTCACTATTGTATATGGGCCCCACCATTGCTAGCGAAATACAAGGGCTACTATCACATCAGGAACTTTAAACATAACAAAAGACTCAATTTGCTATTACTAGTTAAAGTGACTTCTTTGCATCTAAGCCACTGTTATTCAAATTATGGTGTCTATTCCCATCTATGCCAGAGTATATATAGAATGCTCAGCATGAAAGAGTACACCCCAACAGATTTGTCAGAAAACCTTTACTTTCCTTTCAGAATTAACATTTTCAATGGGAAACTATACTACAAAATACTCCCACAAATGCGGGCCCTTGATTGCAAACAAGATTTGTTAATTTGCATACACAAAAAAGTATTTTTCTTAACAAATTCATTCAAGACCATGTTGCAAAAATGAATACACCCCAATGAAAGTCATAATTTTAAATATATCTTAAAAAATTAGTTTTCTTTTATAAAATGTATCTTGGGAAGTAATATTTTGCCTGCCATTATCTGTAAGAGGTTTTACTCTGGATTAGTATATTGTATCATTTCAAAAAACTAATTTTGCCAGCTCAAGCAAACCACACATAGAGCGTTTGAACTCTTAAGGTAGGCGGCACGTGTGTACCTCAGAATAATGTTGTGTCATGCATTTTTAAAATGTCTGACTGTCATTAAGAATGTAAGAATGTAAACCAATTCTATGTATGAGGGCCCCCCGAACCTGAATTGCCCCAGGCCCCCCAAAGTCAAAAACTGTCCATGACTGGAGGTGTATTTGATCCCAAGCATGCACATTACTTTACATATCTTTAACAGGCAGAACAGTGACTGTGTTTGTGTTTCAGCTGCACATCTAGCTTTGTTAGCCTTAAAGTTTGTATTTATTTTCTACTTTAGAGTAATCAGGTTTTACTGACTTTAAGGTTTATCTGAAGGCAATTCTACTTTACAGATGCAATTTTATTTCTTGGACCGACCAAATAATATATATTTTGGTCAATGTACTTTA
Organism: Staurois parvus; assembly: GCF_062004578.1. NCBI lineage: Eukaryota > Metazoa > Chordata > Amphibia > Anura > Ranidae > Staurois > Staurois parvus. The sequence continues at coordinate 2,192,814 of NW_028318021.1, read as the reverse complement.
AGGTGAAATGTCTTTTGGTGAAATAGAGCAAGGAGCCATTTAAAAATGTGTTGATTGAACACTGTTCATGTCACAGGGAAATTATTTTATTTTAGACATTTAAAAAAAAAATTGAAATCCAGATTGCATTTGGCCTGTCAGTTATGTTTGGAATGATCCTTGTCATGAATAGATACTGATAGCGGAAGAATGACAAAGCAACAGAGGTTCAGAAAATGAGATGTTTCTGCTACAGAGCATAAATTGTAATTAATCCTGTGACCTGATTTAAAGGCCGCTCAGATCACACATCACATATGTACATCATATATATATATATATATATATATATATATATATATATATATATATATATATATTGCAACCCCCAAAAGAGAGGTTGGTAGTATTGTGTCCTCTGAATACAAAAATGGCACACACTATTAGAAAATGAGAAAGTTATATTGGCAGACCAAAATGAAAGTGTCAACACATTTTAAAACAATGCAATACAAATATAATGCAGTTACCCCAGGTACCTTTAAGAATGAACTGCAGTGCAATGCAGTACCAAGAGCATAAACAGTAACTCTTTGACTGAGAGATTACACCCTAACTGTGGATGGCTAACAATAAGAATGGCAGGCTAGTTCACTTGAAGGCTCTCAGTCAGCAGGGGCTTAGGCATGAACGTTTGTTATATTACCAGCAAACCAGTGTTGCCACCAGGCAGTCCACAAGATTTGAACAGTTCTTTATTGTTAACTTCTGCTGGCTCAGTTGGGGCCCATTAACATTGGTGCGCAAAACAGTGGGATGTTCCTAGGATATGGAGTTCAGAAACCAAAAAGTTAGACTCATTCAGTGGGTGTATCCCTTTAAATCAACTAAGCGAAGACAGAGACATTTAAAGAAAGGGGGGTGCAATGCGGAGGAAAAGATTGGAAGGAGTTAAAGTTCAGACGTTTTGCAACAACTTGTGATGCACACGGGCAATCAACATCAGCAGTCTGGGTTTGTGGCAGCTTTCTTGGCAGTCTTTGGAGTTGATGGCTGCAGGTTTTAGTAGTAAATGACAATAAATGTGTTTGGCTCCTATTGGGGAACAGTGTCAATGTAGGGTGATGGCCTAGCTGGGCATGCGGAGTGAACAAGAGCTATCTGCTGATTATAGCAATCGTGTGGGTCAGGGACCTTCTCATCCTGTCAAATGCCTTTGCAAACCCAGATATTACCATATAAAAAAGGAGTGACATCATCACTGTTCTGAACAAAGCTTGTGCAGAGTGCAAAGATGTGGGAGGGATCCAGCAGAATCCACCCACTACAGGTTGCCTGGAAAAAAATACACTGGTGGAGAGAGAGAATTCAAGACCAGTTACCTTGTACAAGGTGAGAGAACAGCAGTGAGTGATCTGAAATACAGGATTCTTCTGTACAGAGTCAAAGTTTAATGCTAGATTACTGCAAAGATCTGGAAGAAATACATACTGTAAAACACATCAAGATTCTGGTAAGTAATAATACAAATGCCTCTTGTAGTTGGACAATATTCTTTATGTATGTATCATGTTTGAATAAAAAAAATATAATTAAATACATTTTTTTATTTAGGTAAATAAAAAATATCTAACTTTATTACTCTGTATCCTCATTTTGAGTTAGCAGGTGGAGCACTTATCTCGTTTTCACATATTTAGGTAAACATTCGTCTCAGATTATTCTGGAAGAATGCTGTTATTTAAACCTGATTTCCACCCTCCCACTATATTTTTTTTTAATAACCCCTGCTTACCTGGTGTTGTGTTTAGGCTAATTCAGATACTCACCCACCAAGCAGGTCCAGCGCTATCCAGCTTCTCTACTGGCAGTGGTCAGTCCACGCCGCCATGTTTTGCCATGACATCATCAAGAGGCAGTCAGTTGTTCCAGGTTCGGCCGGCACACCTCTTGATGGCATCCTGCTAGGCCCACCCCCTCCATCTTTACTGAATGGAAGGAAGGCTGTGAAGATTTGCTTTAAAGACCATATGAAGACCAGTGTCTCCACCCATCAGGGGATTGAGTTTTCCTTTACCAGAAAGCTCAGTTCAACGTTGCAGGTCCACAAATGGAGCCTCAAAGCAGACAGCATCTGCTGTGCCTTCTCTTTAATTTAACCCACAGTGCTCTGGGAATTCTTTTTATATGTCAAATGTTTATTTTCTGTTTCAATATTTTTAGTAAACATATTTTTGGATCATAACAGGCTCACAATGCTCCCACGCAAGGGCAGAATGGACCAAAAACATACAAAAGCAGATACAAATCAACAGGATGTATTAACCAGGCAACAAGATGCCCAACGACACCAAGGGAGAATGGCGAAAAACAGAACTAAGCAATATCAACAGCGTTCCACCATCTTACCGAAACAAAACAAAGGGGAAAAACCCCTACTGAGAAGTATCAACTCAGGGAAAATAGGAAAGAGACATAAACAAATGAAAAGAAAAAGTTGTAGGAAAATAGAAAGGAATAAGGAAGAGAGATAAAATTCAGGGAGAAAGAAAGTAAGAATCACAGATCCAGGGCCAGCACAGGCAACGACTACAGGAGGCCATAACTAGTGGGAAACAAGGACAGCAAGGAATAATTTATCCAAGGTTCCCAAAATCCTGGAGAATGCTGGACATCTGTTCATGAATCATCATAGCATAGTCTTCACACCCTGGAAGGTGACTGAAGGAGCTCTCTAGGCTTGAACTATAGCACGTTTGGTTGAAATGAATAGGTAGGAAGCCAGTTTCTAATGGCACATGGAAAGACCAAAATAGGACAATGCAGGAGGACCACTCTTGCATCCTTACGGACCATAATATGAAATATCATTTGCAGCAAACCAAAAACCCTAGACCAGAAGCCTATCAATCGTGGGCATGACCACCAGACATGCAGGACATCCCCACGTAGACCACAGTTCCTGAAGCACCTATCACCACCACTCGGATTAAAGTGAGCAGTCCGAGCCAGGACCCAGTACCATTGCAGAAGAACTTTGTAGGCTGCCTCAAGAGTGACAGTATTGAAAGAACATTTTGCCACCATCTTCCAGACCTTGTTCCAATCCTCCGCCGCAATCAAGGAACCCAGATCTCTCGCCCATTGAGACACATAGGACAGGGACACTGAGGAAGACCTACTGTTAAGAGAAACATAAATTACAGAAATGAGACCAGGGGATCCTGGGGAATGTTGACAAAAGTGTTCAAAGGGCGTTTTGCGGTAAGGATATGTGGAAGTACAATGTAGGAACATAATCCAATGGTGTAATTGCAAATAACAATAATATTCCCTAGGTGGATCCCACCTGTGACTCCTGAAGAGTCTCCCAAGATGGAAACAATCAAAAGTTTATTTTCAAAATGTAGATTGCTTATATAGTAATAGATATAAAGAATGAATTGAAATACATATAAAAAAACTAAACTAAAATTGACTATTATAATTTGCCTACAAAAAAAGACCTAATTCTTGGAGGGCGTTAAAATCGAAATGAATCATTCCAAGCAATTCTATACTGAAAAGTAGAAATCAGGATGTGTAGGCAAAGATACTTTTCCATTTTTTTCTTAATAAAGAACAGTGCCTACAGGCAAACCAAGACCTGTTTTAGTCCATCTATTTTTATGGCAGGGTAAAGAATATCACTTGACGTACACATAAAACATTTCTGTTCTGCTTAGTGACTCCATTGGTGATGCCTTCCCTCTTTATACAGGAATATACAGAGCAGCTTATTGGGATTATTGGGAGATTCAATTTATTGCCTTGTTCAAGCATGGGATCTGAGCTACAGTATATGTGTGTAAAATAAGTGGCAAACAATGTATGTTACAATACTGCTTTCTGCATTCATTTCAAGTATTTGTCAAAGCAAAAATGACAAGAGAATTGTGTTATGTCCATATTATTATCAAACACAGTTACTGGATAACTGAAGGCAAAACCCTCGGTTTTGTGCTAAATATTTAAAGTTATTTGCATTTGACTTACCAGTGGCAAATTGTTCAGGCACAGTTTCAAGAAATACAAAATTATAAAAAAATAGAAAAATCTGGGGTCTCTGGATAGAATTTAAAGCAGAACTCTGGCTAAAATTAACACGATAAAAATGGAAAACGCGTTAAAAGATAAAGTAAAATACCAAAAACAGGTTTTGATGTACTGTAATACCAGTCAACACAGCGGAACTGAGGATGCTGCAGTGGGAAAGCATGGCTCAGTACCTGTACATACCTGGGGGGGGGGGGGGCTATGGGCAGATATTGTGACTTTGCTTGGATGGACATTGAAGGAGATTTACTAAAACTGGAGCACTCAAAATCTGGTGCAGCTGTGCATGGTAGCCAATCAGCTTGTTCAACTGAGCTTTGACAATAAAACACGGAAGCTGATTGGTTTCTATGCAGAGATTCTGTGTGCACCAGCTTTAGTAAATCTCCCTCATTGTCTCTTCAAAGTGTATCTCTAGGCAAAACCTTTTTAGTTTTTTAGAATGGAAAAAGTTTAGTTTTTATTGCTGTTTGTGTCCCTACTGGGGAGATTTACCCCTCTGTACTGGTGACTATTGTCACCACGAAAGAAAGTAGGGGAAATCCCACATTTTAGAGTTGTTCCCAGAACAGTAGGTGGGGGGGGGGGGGAAACCTGATAAGCCACCCTCCTAGCATAGAAATGCTAGGCAAATTTAGTTTTTGGCTACTTCTCTAGTCAAGGGAGCAGTGATTGTTTGTTCTGGCCTGGTCAGGGTTTCACATACTCTGAGTTTGTTTGCTTACCCCTACCAGAACATAAAAAGGGAGATTCAAATGAACAGCCTGAGTATTTATCATGGCCTGGTCAATCCCTGGCGAAGAGTGTCCAGATGGTGGCTGGGGAAGTGATAGTCTGAAGCCCTGGAGAGGTTGTTCTCTCTCCCCAAGAAGGCTCCAAGCCTTAAAGGGGTGGGGGGGTTGCTGCCCCTCTGAAGTAGCCTGGGGATTCTGTAACTGTTCTTGAGGCCTCAATGGTGTCAGGGCTGATGACCTGGAGTTGGAAGGAGTGCAGGAAGTGAAGGTAAATTTCCTCTATGGTTTACAGGCAACAAAACAATTACAAGGCAGGGGTTTTAACCCTTTCCCACCTTATCCAAAACTTAAAAAAGTACCTTCAGCAATCCATAAACTTTAAAGTAGAGGGAAAGAAAAGACAGGAATAAAAGGTTTTATACAACAAAGCTTTGCACATAGATAAGAATGTTAATTTTTCACCATGTGACTGTAATTTTCAAATCAGCTAAAAATAACTGTCACTTGTGAAATATCTTTGGGCAATTGCTTTCTAAATTAAGACTTATGAGTTTTATAACAATAGATAGCCTTTCATTGCTGAACTTTTGATTTTTCCAACTAAAAATGGCAGCACACTGGACAGCCTTGTCCTCAGCACATAAATATCATTCTTGCAGAAACTGCTAATGGGCTTTCAGCTACAAAGCGATTTCACATGTGTCATTAGACTTGATACACTAATTTAGCATATGCTAATTTCTTTGCTTGGCGAGAACCAACAGACATCTATTTGGGTGATGAGCGAATTTCACTGTAAGACATGTTGTAACAACCATTTAAAGCAGTGGGTTGATTAAATGTCAAGAAAGACATGAAGAATAACACTAACCACATGTCCATAATGACATTTTTATAAATAACAGTCGCTTGAAAAATCCTTATGTACTTAAATCTTTCAGCGACCATGCTGCCCCAAGGACTTGTGAATGACACCTTCTTTTATGCAGGCTCTGGCCTCTTTTGTCAAGACCCATGTACTGCAATAATGAAGACATTAGGTGATCTGCTCTACATGCACAGTGTCCACTTGCAATACATTGATCCTTAACCTGCAGAGATAGAGGTGATGAACTGACCAAGAATTGCAAGCAGAGAGCAAGAGGACTGAATGCAGAAAAAAAAACACTAAATAGGCATGCCTGTTTTAAAGGGGTTGTATAGTAGTTATAAATATATATCTTATCTACTATAGACAGGAACAAATTAACTTTTGAAAAGCTCACATCCTATTCCTCAATGGCAGCTTTATCACACAGGGTGTGTTTGGTGATGTCACCTGTCATCTACAGCACTTCTGCATAACACATGGGTATTTCCCATGATGATCTGAATGCCAATTTTACCACGTCAGTGGGCTGTCAAAATTCTTAGGAAGCAAGGGATGACATGTCACTGGTAATGATCCCTTACTTGTCTGCCTCATGTAAGCAACATGGAACAAAACTGCAAAAAGGAGAGGAGTTAGGTTTATTTCTATTGAGCTATAGCATTAAAGCTTGAATCCTGCAGAATCTGGCAGCATTAGAGCGTTGTTTGGTGGACTTTGGGTGTGTGTTGATGGAATCAGCTTATCAATTGAGGTGCTTGAGATCATTCAAAATCCAGTGACAGATGCATTTTACCTTCTTTTGATCTGCTTGGTCTTCACCTCTTGACTTGATTAAAAATATTTTTGCATTCCGATGCACTTGTATGGAAATGAAGAAAAGCCCATTGACAGAACCCATAATGTTATTTATGTAGATGTTCAAGAGGGAACTAAATTTAAAAACGTTAAAATATAAAAACCATTTACACTGTATCTAAATGTAACCAGCATCACTGTTACTGGAATGTACAGGCCTTGAAGATGAAGCTTCTTTGGACTTAAACTCTAAGGAGTCCATTGTTTTCAAAAAATGACTCACTATTCGCAGGGATATCCCCCCCTCCAAGCACGCCAACAAGGGCCCCGGTGTAGCTGGCAAAAGACTAGCCTTAAAGACTGTATATAATTCACCTACTTTTGAGCACAATTTCAGCATATTTATATTTTTCTGTTTCAAGAAGGTCTAGACGTAGCTCTCTCACCTCAAGTGCTCATAGGCAACATAGCCTTGATCTGCATTGGTACCAGCTGGTTGTTGCCCTATGCTGCTCATTTAGTGAGAAGCAGGGGCGGACTGAGCATTTGGAAACTTGGGCACTGTCCGAGGGCCTGGGTTCAGTAGGGGGCCCCATGAGATGCCCCTGGTACCTTTTTCATAGACTTTTTGAGTTTGGGCAAGGACACAGGGGCCCCATGATGCCCTATTGTCCGGGGGCCCCATGAGTTGTCAGTCCGCCCCTGGTGAGAAGAGCTACAGTTTATGCTGGTTTGGTGTGAACTTAAAGTGTTACCAAACCCAGGACCCTACATTCCCCATATCTGGTCTCCCACAGTACACAGAACATGGAAATGCAATTATTTTAGTAAATATAAACTGCTACATACCTTTTCTTATCAGCAGTTAGAGCAGTCTTGTGACTTCTGTCAGTGTCCAGCAAAGCACTGGTTACAGCTTGCAGAAGTTTTAATTTTCCTCTAGAAGGATGCAAGACTGCTGACCTCTGTCTGGAGAGTGCTGATTGGCCCTGTGCTGATTACATGCACTCTTCCAAGAAAAAAAAAACTCTCTAGCCATACACACCAAACTGAGCATGTGCTGCTTGCCCCTAAGCCTCTGTTCTATCAGGAGATATTTAGGAGACAGTGGAAGAAGGGGAGAATCAGAGAAGAGAGGATCAAACATCCTTTTTACACAGTCTGGAGGACTAACCCCATAGTTTCCACAGTGAGAATAACAAGCATGCTTTACTGCATATACACACAGATTTTACTGTTATGGGTATATATGGGTATATATACGTGATTTGTGCTCCTGTTGTTTTCACGGGCCGGGGGGCATGCATACCCCTCCGCCGACCCATCAGGTGCTGTGATTTGATCCCCAAGGGATCAATCATCTGATTTAGGCCAGTGATAGTTGGCCTAAGTTGGATGATCGATCACTGTTCTATCAGGGATCTTCCTGTACCTGTGTAACTTTAAACATTCCGTCCCAGAGAGAGAAGATTCAAGATACAGAGAGTAAAAGCAGCACACTTTTCACAGTTAGAACACTTTAGGACACATTTAACCCCTTGATCGCCCCAGTTAACCCCTTCACTGCCCTGTCACCAGCATCATTAGTACAGTGTACAGATTTTTAGCTGATCACTCTGTTAGTGTCGCTGGCGTCAGTTAGCGCCCCTTCCAGATAGCATCAGATTGCCCGTTAGTACACCAGTAATCACATTTAACCCTTTGACAGAAACACGCTTACATACACAATAAACCTCTATTGCTAGTATAGTGTCTGAATGGATCAATATCCTTGATCAGATCAGCACATTAGTATAGTGTCCCCAAAAATGCAGCATTAGCGGGATCAGCCCCGGCACCTGTCAGCAGATGCGTTTAGCCCCTACACTTACCCCCCCCTTCTCCCTCAGCAAGTTCAGTGTCAGTAGATCACTGTCTCACTGTCACTTGATACATTGCACACAAAACTGCAGTGTTCGCAGAATCAGGCCTGATCTCTGTTAGCACTTGCTGGTAAATTTTTTTGTAGCGGTTCAAGCAGTCCCTGACAGCCAGGTGCTCTTTTTCCTGTGAGTCGCACTAGGTACCTATAAATTTAGTGGCCAAATTGTCAATGGAAAGGTACTCTAGTGAAGAGGCCTACAAGATTCTGAGCATGTCAGATGAGAGCGAAGGGGAAGCCTCACTGACACAATCAGCCTCAGAATACGAACCTAGAGACAACAGCGGCACCCTGACAGATAGCTCAGATGATGGAGAAGAGATACCTGCTAAGATCAGGCATTCCCGAGCTGGTGTCCCCTTTAGATAGACACACAGCTGACTCCCTAGCACCAGAGAGGTTTAAGTAGCACATAGTCTTTAGGATTCTTTAGGGGTGTCTGTACTCACAGGGCCCAAGAGCAATAGACAGCTCCTCAGTCAGCTTTACCAGAACCCAGGTCTCAGCATTCAGGCCCTCAGGTTGCCCACCTAAGGGCTAAGGCAGTAGATCCAGCAGCATTGCCTGGGAGGGCAGCATGCCCTCTCTTGGCTGAAACAATCCTATACAGGAAAGATCCAGAACTCAGTGTGCTCACCGAATATATACAGTTACCCAGCATGCCTTCAGAGCCTCCCTCTCTGGAATAGGCCAGGGCTGTATCAATATTCATGCTGCCATCTGCATAGCTCCACACCTATTATCTAGAAGCTTCTCAAGCTTTCTGGATGCAGAGGTAGCTTTGAGCCTGGCTGCAGCTGATCACACTGAGCAGACCTAACTAACATTTGCACTGATACAGTGTGCAAGTTATGCTTTTACCTAACAACAATTACATCTATACTGTCTACAGTGTGACAATTAAATGTATCTATCAAAATACAAACAAAAATCTACCTATCTAAACATAGCACCTGTCTAGGAGGGTATTACATCATAGTGTATTCTTCAAAGAATTCCTCACTTCTCTGAACATTATTTGACAATATACAGTCAGGTCCATAAATATTGGGACATCGACACAATTCTAACATTTTTGGCTCTATACACCACCACAATGGATTTGAAATGAAACAAACAAGATGTGCTTTAACTGCAGACTGTCAGCTTTAATTTGAGGGTATTTACATCCAAATGAGGTGAACTGTGTAGGAATTACAACAGTTTGCATATGTGCCTCCCACTTGTTAAGGGACCAAAAGTAATGGGACAATTGGCTTCTCAGCTGTTTCATGGCCAGGTGTGTATTATCCCAATTATAATGAGCAGATAAAAGGTCCAGAGTTCATTTCAAGTGTGCTATTTGCATTTGGAATCTGTTGCTGTCAACTCTCAAGATGAGATCCAAAGAGCTGTCACTATCAGTGAAGCAAGCCATCATTAGGCTGAAAAAAACAAAACAAACCCATCAGAGAGATAGCAAAAACATTAGGCGTGGCCAAAACAACTGTTTGGAACATTCTTAAAAAGAAGGAACGCACCGGTGAGCTCAACAACACCAAAAGACCCGGAAGACCACGGAAAACACTGTAGTGGATGACCGAAGAATTCTTTCCCTGGTGAAGAAAACACCCTTCATAACAGTTGGCCAGATCAAGAACACTCTCCAGGAGGTAGGTGTATGTGTGTCAAAGTCAACAATCAAGAGAAGACTTCACCAGAGTGAATACAGAGGGTTCACCACACGATGTAAACCATTGGTGAGCCTCAAAAACAGGAAGGCCAGATTAGAGTTTGCCAAACGACATCTAAGAAAGCCTTCACAGTTCTGGAACAACATCCTATGGACAGAGGAGATCAAGATCAACTTGTACCAGAGTGATGGGAAGAGAAGAGTATGGAGAAGGAAAGGAACTGCTCATGATCCTAAGCATACCACCTCATCAGTGAAGCATGGTGGTGGTAGTGTCATGACGTGGGCATGTATGGCTGCCAATGGAACTGGTTCTCTTGTATTTATTGATGATGTGACTGCTGACAAAAGCAGCAGGATGAATTCTGAAGTGTTTCAGGCAATATTATCTGCTCATATTCAGCCAAATGCTTCACAACTCATTGGACGCTGCTTCACAGTGCAGATGGACAATGACCCAAAGCATACTGCAAAAGCAACCAAAGAGTTTTTTAAGGGAAAGAAGTGGAATGTTATGCAATGGCCAAGTCAATCACCTGACCTGAATCCGATTGAGCATGCATTTCACTTGCTGAAGACAAAACTGAAGGGAAAATGCCCCAAGAACAAGCAGGAACTGAAGACAGTTGCAGTAGAGGCCTGGCAGAGCATCACCAGGGATGAAACCCAGCGTCTGGTGATGTCTATGCGTTCCAGACTTCAGGCTGTAATTGACTGCAAAGGATTTGCAACCAAGTATTAAAAAGTGAAAGTTTGATTTATGATTATTATTCTGTCCCATTACTTTTGGTCCCTTAACAAGTGGGAGGCACATATGCAAACTGTTGTAATTCCTACACCGTTCACCTGATTTGGATGTAAATACCCTCAAATTAAAGCTGTCAGTCTGCGGTTAAAGCACATCTTGTTCTTTTCATTTCAAATCCATTGTGGTGGTGTATAGTGCCAAAAATGTTAGAATTGTGTCGATGTCCCAATATTTATGGCCCTGACTGTACCTTGTTTATTTCACGGTGAACCCACAGTATTAACAAAAATGAATAATTACCAAACAAAAATCTCTACCTATTGACATGTAAACCCAAGATGTCAGTGGTTTTGATGTCTTTGTCAAGGTCAAGGTAAGAACAGAGGACCTGACATAACTGGTCGGCTTCTGTGGGGGTAGTGCTAAATAAAACCCAAGCTTTTTTTCATTTTTGGATTGAGTAGGAATGGTTAAAAAGCCTGTCACTTTTTTTGTGCCAGTGGGGAGATTTCCTGTCACTTCCTGTTCTGTAGACACAACAGTAAGTGAAAGAAAATCTATCGAAAGTGAGAATAATCCCCTCCTAGACTATTGGCACCAGAATAAGTGTCCCTTTTTAGAACATTTGCTCCTATTTTCTATTCTGGTGACAGCTCATAATTTAAGATTTTCCAGTAAAACCAATAAAAAAATAAAGATGTAGATGATCACTTTGGCACTGGCTACCTGCAAAAACTTTCTTCTTAAATGCAACACTGTTAGGAAATCGGCCTGTCTACGTTGTATTTTCAGAGACCATAAATAACTCAAGAGAGGTGAATGAGCAATATATATATGACAAATTGTTAATTAGTGTCACTATACAGGTTTTAAATTGCATCTGTGTTTGTTCATTCATTACTGCCAGCAATTAAATCCAAATTTAAGTTTTCTTGCTTTCTGACTTTCATGTCAGTCTCTGCACACCTGGACATCCCAAAAACGTTCCTGGAGGTTTGATGAGGACAGCTGGTGGATGACAGCGGTTTAATTAGTGTCACCTTTTAAGCTGACAAATCTGCGTTTAAAGGAGCAAGCCTTGGAGTCTGGACAGATAAATCCACATTTGTTAGACTGCTCAAATATTTGGGTCAGCTGCAGATGATATTTCCTGGCAATGTTTATATCAAGGGAAAGAAAAAAATGTCAATTTTTCATTTTCCGGGCAGTTTTCACATAAGAACCACAGACAAGATTAAAAAAAATATGATTTCATATTCAGACCTTCAAAATAAATAAGTGGGAATTGATTTGCCAATCAAGTAAATTGTTCAGTTCACAGAATCTAATCTTTCTTTTTGGCAATAAGCAAATATGGCAAATGACAGAATAGTTCTTACCTCTTTACTGTTATTTGACAATGTTATGCAGTCTAAGGGGCTAAGGGGTTGAGCTGCCGAGCACCCCTTTGTTTATGAGTTCTCTAACTGGCAAACCATCAGTTTCCATGAGAATTGATCATTGGAGTTCACTATAGTTCTCATTGTCACTGCTAGGTCCTTCTTTTTAGGCCTGTGTGAGAAAATGACAACACAAAAGCATACCTCAAAGATAGGGGAAGAGCATTGTCACCCTACAACATACAATGCCTGACCAAGAAATCAGTATTATTTAATAAAGACCTCCACAGCAGCTTTTACATATATTCCTTTCCTTGCCTCGCAGCTTCATTCGGCTTCCAAGAACAAATGAAATGTCCTGTATAATCTTCTAGTCACTGGAGTTGTAGCTTAGAAAGGATTATGGATACACAGTTTATTAATGATGATAAGCTCAACACTGTCACATGCTCCTCCATTCCTAGAAGTACTGGGCATTTCCTTTGGCTCCAGACAATGGCCAGAGTGGCAGTGTTCAAAGGAAAGGTTGGCAGGGGTGGTTCCAGGTTCACTCAGTTGGTGATGGTACTGAGGCCTGAATGTCCATATCCAACACTCTGTTCTATGGAACTATATATGACAGGTTCCTTCTTCCCCTGCTAGCAATTGTTAAGAAACCAGACCTCAAGGTCTGGTATGCATTTTAATAAAAAAGAAGCCAGCTGCAAAATTTCAATTACTGTAATTTAAATTACTTTTTTTAATTCTAGAAGTAATTTCTGCTGCACTACCTCCTATAGAACATAAAGATGCACCCCTGCACAAGTAGGTTTAGGGGATACTCCCCCCTTCCTACCCCAAAAAATGTTGTTTAAAGGAATTTTGCAGTGTTAATGTTCACTTTTAAAGTACAACTATGGGAAATACTTTTCTTTCATTTTAGAAAGAGCAAGGGAGGGTTATAACCCGTCAGATTTTTTTTACTATTTGTGTCTGATTGCGAAGATTTCCCTTTATTTCCTGTCTCATAGCCAAATAGGAAGTGAGAGGAAATCCCTGCAAATTAAGGAAAGTCTTTAGGGACCCCCGGGTCACCAGAACTAGTGTCCCCATTGGAAGATTTCCTGTCTATTACTTTTCTGGGGAAAACCCAACATTTGGGATTTTCTTTTACTTTCACTTTCAACGATAATGGTAAACAGGACAAATAGAAAGGCTGAATTTCCTTAACAGGGGCACAGAAAGAAATAAAAACGGATAGGGCAGGGAAAGAACAGCCCAGCTGATAGGCCTGGTAGCAGCAGCCATCCCACAAGTGGTACAGCAGAGTGAGTACACCTGCACCCCCTGGGCAGATAGGGGAAAGAGCACTCTGGTGGGAAACCAGATTAGCCCCCTACTTGTGACTGGTCACCTATTTAAAGGGATCCTCCAGATTGCTGGATGAAGAGAAGTTAATCTAGGGTCTGGGGTAGTACATCAAGGAGATGCTGGTTAGCTCTCCAACAAGGACTGTGCTGTAGAAAATGCTTGTAAATATTTCCAGTTAGTTTGTCGGTTCTCTTGGGCCTCCTATACCCCACATTACCCTATGCCAGTTGTAAATCCCTTTAATAAACCTTACAAACAAAGCTCAATGACTGATTTCTGACTCTGGATGCAAGTTTGTGTAGAGAATGCAGGTTGCCTGGCTGTACAGGGGCCCAATTCCTTGGCAACCCCCAAGGGGGTAGTACTATAGGGGTTCTAATCCCTCTCTAAGTTTTGCTCTTAGTTATACTTTAAGCAATATCAGAAAAACAGCTCCCCACTGAATGGTAATTTTTACAGTTTTTTTTTCATGGTACATGTCCCCCCAGGGTAGTGCTCAATGTCCCACGTCCTTTTTTTTGACAATCTCTTGCCTATTAGCCTTGAAAATGGCCTACATTGATTGAAAGATTCAGCCCCTATTAACTTCAACAGAGTTCGGATTTTAAAAAAACTTCAACTATGTTCAGCAAACTTAACCTTTGATGATTGAATCTTCACTAGTTATGGTGCAGGTGGCTGCCAGCACCATAATAACCAAAGACGCTGTATGGCCCAACCATATCCATCCTAGCAACCACTGAAGCATTGTGGCCCAGCCAACAGCATCCTAGTAAGCAGTCACAGCTGTGCAGCATCATTGGCACTAGGACACTGGCAGCCGTGCCACAATGTCACTGGTTTGTGTGCCAGCATCCTAGAAACCAAAAGAGGGGTGCTGGTGGCAAAAACAGCTCAGGCAGCATGCTCCTAAATGCTGTTGAAGATGTAGGAGTTGAGGAGGGGGTTTAAATGAAACCTGTTGTCTTGCTATAAATAGATAGATTTGTTTTAAAAAGGATAACACAAATCAATAGAATTGAATGTAGCTTCCAAAATACAGAGAAATTATCATGATTTTTTTTCAGCATTTATGAACAGCAGGCCTCAAAAGCTTAGAACTACCTTTGAAGTTCCAGTACAATAAAAATCTAATGTCTATAGGTCTGCAGGAATAAGTGAGGAAGAAGTAGAGCATATTTAAAGGGTTTCCAAAGATGCTATCCATTATAAAACAAGGAGCTGCAGGCTGCTTTTTTCTCCTTAACCTTTCCAAAGGACATGTTCTTGTGTTTAACTCTTCAGCATTCAGCCCTATCTGTACTGGAATACCCTAGAATGTGAAAATTGTGATTTTATGGTTGCATGCTGCTGGACATGGTTCAACATATTGTAGCAGCTTTTTATTTTTTATTTATACATTGATTACACTCTTACTCTTGAATGATAAAAAAGTGAACTGAAGGCAGATATAAAAAACAAGATTGAATTCACTTACATATTTAGGGTAATCAAAGAGAAAGGAAAGGGAAAAAAGGGGGGGAGGGGAAGAGAAAAAAGAAAAGAGAGGAAGATGGGGGGGGGGGGAAAGGAAGGAAAGGTGGGGAAGGAACAGCATGAATTGAGGGATGGGGTGGGCCCAGTTCTTTCCTCCAATGATATCAACTCTCCTTGTTTTAGAGGCCTACTCACTGAGTGTCTAGATCAGGGGTGGGCAAACTTTTTGACTTGAGGGCCGCAATGGGTTCATATATTGGACCCGGGGGCCGGACCAAGAGTAGATGAATGATGTGTATGTGTCATCCATAGTAAGTATAGTAATATTCCCCCATAGTAAGCATAATAATTAATCCCCCATATAGTAATTCATCCCCCATAGTAATTCATCCCCCATAGTAATTCATCCCCCATATAGTAATTCATCCCCCATAGTAATTCATCCCCCATAGTAATTCATCCCCCATATAGTAATTCGTCCCCCATAGTAATTCATCCCCCATATAGCAATTCATCCCCCATATAGTAATTCATCCCCCATAGTAATTCATCCCCCATAGTAATTCATCCCCCCATATAGTAATTCATCCCCCATATAGTAATTCATCCCCCATATAGTAATTCATCCCCCATAGTAATTCATCCCCCACATAGTAATTAATCCCCCATATAGTAATTCATCCCCCATATAGTAATTCATCCCCCATATTAATTCATCCCCCATATAGTAATTCATCCCCCATAGTAATTCATCCCCCATATAGTAATTAATCCCCCATAGTAATTCATCCCCCATATAGTAATTCATCCCCCATAGTAATTCATCCCCCATATAGTAATTAATCCCCCATAGTAATTCATCCCCCATATAGTAATTCATCCCCCATATAGTAATTCATCCCCCATAGTAATTCATCCCCCATTTAGTAATTCATCCCCCATAGTAATTCATCCCCCATATAGTAATTCATCCCCCATAGTAATTAATCCCCCATATAGTAATTCATCCCCCATATAGTAATTAATCCCCCATATAGTAATTCATCCCCCATAGTAATTCATCCCCCATATAGTAATTCATCCCCCATATAGTAATTCATCCCCCCTATAGTAATTCATTTCCCATATTAATTCATCCCCCATATTAAGTCCCCAAGTCCCCCCTGTGTCAATTCACTTACCTTTGCTCCGCGCGTTCCTCTTGTTCCTCTTGTTCCCGCGCCGTTCGGTGTAGCATGAAAATCTGTCTCCTATGAGGATCTGTCCCCCTCGACGTATCTGCGCATGTGCCAGTTTCAGGCATTAGCAGCCGATCGGCGATCTCCGGCACATGCGCAGATACGTCGAGGGGGGACAGATCCTCATAGGAAACAGGGCGGACTGTGAGAGGAGCCTAGCGGGAGCCTAGCTCCGCGGGCCGGATTAAAAGGTCCGCCGGGCCGTAGTTTGCCCATTGCTGGTCTAGATATAGCTATCAGGGCATCCAAATCTCACGATGTTTCTTGGGCATATCTAAACCCAAAAATATAAATGTAAAATATTGCAGCTTCTGTGCCTTAGGTTAGTTTATCAGGCGATATTCCTTTAGTTTGACATAATAATCCTGTGAATAACTAACTTTCTTTCACTGGTTAGGCTCACCTTTTCACTGTATCTATGGAGCCATTACATGGGGGTGATGAAATTAGTAGTTTACAAAAGATAAGAAATGTTTCTTTCAGTTCACAGGAAGTGACAAGGACACTGCATTTCTGGCATGATTACCCATTGTTTTCTGTACTTTCTGAAATTGTTCTTAGCATGAAAAGTTAAAACTAATTCAGCCACTACATCTAAGGACTGGTAATGAACTATATATTAAATGTTTGTTCTTGGGTATTATCCTTTAAATGTATCCAGTCAGGTTTAACTGCGTTGCAAAATATGTTTCACTCTTCTTTCTATAGCAGATGAGATCAGAGGGGTGATCTCATCAATGAGCTACCAATGCTTTACATGTCCGGTTACCAAACTTAGGGCAAGTCAGTGACCAAGCTTTATTTTTTTTTACCGTATTCGAGAACGGTGTTGTCACTGACCTAGCTATGCTGTCTGACAAGGGTGTTTGAATCATAAAAGTAACCGAACAGAATTACAAATATTTTGGTAAAGATATATGTAGATCAACTGTGTATTGCCTGGAGTTAAGCTTTAAGCCCTGGTTCACACTGATACGAATTGTCATGCCTTTTGACCGTTCAAATCACATTACAAATCGCATCCAATGATTGGCAATGGAACTGTTCTAATCGGTAAGACTCCAACGGAAGTAGTTTCTGCACTACTTTTGCCAATTTTATTAAGAGAGGCATACTATCTACATTTAGCCTTGGTTCACACTGGATCCGACAGTGCAAATTGGGGTGCGACTTGATAGAAATCTATGTGACTTCATAGACATATGTGCGACTTGCATAGACATCTGTGCATGAAGTCACATAGATTTCTATCAAGTCGCACCCCAAGTTGCACTGTCAGATCCAATGTGAACCAAGGCTAAATGTAGATAGTATGCCTCTCTTAATAAAATTGTCTCTACATCTACAATATAATTTCCTTTACTGAATGGCTTATCCACAAATTTTTCTGATTGCCATTGATGGGGTCAAGGAATTTTCTGTTCATTGTAAGGTTAATTCAACAGCTAGCTAAGTGAGGTCCTTTTTTGCCTTTTTCTGGATCAACAGTATCAAAGTAGTACTAGTATTGGAATAGGTTGAACTGAATTGGCTTAGGTCTTTTTTCAACCTATGTTAAAGCCCAACTCCGGGCAAAAAAACCTGCAAGGGTTATCTGATCGCTTTGTCCAAAGGCAATGAGAAAGCTTATACCCAATCCTCTGCTCCAGTGGCAAACAGCACTCCATCACGATCCAGCGGTGGACTCTTCCTGACATCCTCACGTACAGAGCAGGTCTTTGGGCTTGATGACATCAGGAAGAGTCCACTGCTCAACACCGTTAGACTGTGGTGGATCAGGAGTTGCAGGGACTGTTCTTTGGGGAAGATCTGAAGATCAGGTAAGTATATCTCCTTTCTCCTGTCCCCTAGACAAAAATGAGCAATTTACTATTGCAGTACAGGCACAGCCCTACTTCATGTTCAAACTTTTTTTTTTTTTTAGCTGAGCTTTAAAGGTGAACTCCAGCCTTACCTTTAATCCCCAATATCTCCCATTCAGCCTTCAGGCTGGATGACATCTAGCCCCAACCAACCCCTTCCTTCCCAGTTTGAACTTCATCAGTGTCAGTCACCATACCCTTACATCAGACAACCATGACAGTCTGTCCACAAACACCCACCACTGCTGAGTGAAGCTGTATGCTGTAACTCCTCTGAAGAACCTGCCCAAACCAACCCCTGAATATTCAGCCCTGGCATGTGGACTGGGCTTGCCAGCCCCTCCCACTGTCAATCACTAGTTCCAGGGCTGAAGAAACCTCTAACTATGGTGTATATTTAAAACTGAACAATGCAAGTGCAAATTTATTCTGACAGGTTGCCTGAAGGAAAAAATGGGGAGTCATGCAAGTTAGCATTTTTTCTGACTAGATTTTGACTTATATTTTTCAGTGGTTGACCGGATACAGGTAATGTACAAAGTGGGAGTCCAGGCCTTGTGCCCCACTTAGGGCCAGTGACAGATTCATTTTCTCCACTGGATTCCCTTCCTCGTGCTGCCAGCCCCTCCACCATCTATTATGATTACTGTATTAGAAATAAGCTATTTAATCCAGACATCACATACAAGATTTGTTGCTCACTGTCGTTAATGTGAAGATGGCCTCTGAAGCGTGAATAAACATAATCGTTTTTGCCATGCTTCATCAGAGCAAGATCTGGTAACATATTCCAGCCAGAGCACTGCCTGTTCTACAGTAGCCAGTCCAGGAATGCTCAGTGATTCATCATGTAATATGGGGTCTGAAATTCACTGTTTTCAAATAACTGTTTGCATTTATACACTGCAATATATAGACAAAGTTTTTAGAAAAACTTTAATAAGAACCACTCAAGAGACTGTATCAAGAAGGGAAAGCAAAGCTACTACTGCATTTGCTTGTTAATATCTGTGTCCTTTCTGTCTTTTCAAGAACCCTGGCCAAGCAGTCAGCCAGCTCCAGATGGAAGATATGAAGGCCAGGAAAGAATAAAGGATAAGGGAAGCAGACAGATTCCACTGTGTATTGAAGGAAACATGCTTCTAGGTTTTGACATCACTTCAAGGTAACTGGGACTCACAAACAATGCGAAAAGGACAGGGGTAAGCTGACAACAGGGGCGGACTGACAACTCATGGGGCCCCCGGGCAATAGGGGATCATGGGGCCCCTGTGTCCTTGCCCAAACTCAAAAAAGCCTATAAAAAAGGTACCAGGGGCATCTTATGGGCCCCCCTACTGACCCCAGGCCCTCGGGCAGTGCCCGAATTTCCAAATGGTCAGTCCACCCCTGGCTGACAATCAGCATATAAAGTTTTTTATCATTGTGTTTTGGTATTCTGTTGAAGGTTCTGACTTTTAGTCAATGTGTACTTTAAAATGAGTCTTAGATTTGCCCAGCACATTCTCTCAATGACATCCACGTCAGCAACATATAGTCACCTTCCCTTCGCTTTATCACCACTTCATTTGGCCACCAGGAGCAAAGAAAAAGAGATGGGGAGCAAGTGAGTTACTTGCCTCCCATGTGACATTGAGTTTGTTTGGTGAATGGCCATTCAGAGAGAGATAGAAAAAGGTCTTGGCTGCATGTAAACTCCTAGTCTTAGCTCTTCCTCGCTTCCGATGAGCTAATGGAGTGGTGGGAGAATGAAAGGAAGGTAAGTAGGTGTAGCTGTTGGGCCAACATTAATGCTATGTTGTTGCTTAAGCATGTATATAAGGGTTCAGTAATAATTCTGTGATTCTTTAGGCCAGCTATGGGTTGGATCAATGCTGCATCCACCTAGGTGAGTGTCATTTTTTTTTGAAAACTGAATTTATCTTTTAAAGCCTAAGTTTAGCTGAATTGAAAAAGAGGAGAAAATCAGCACAGGGACATAGCTTACAATTCATGTGATTTACAATTTCATGTGTTTATTCTTTGGGTTTTTTCAGGACAAATCTTCCTCTATTATGCCCTCCCCCCTGCCACCATAATCTTCCAGTATAGTAGGAGTTAATACAGTTAACAGGATGTCAGTTGCTTTTATCAAGAGGACATGACTATTCCTTCCCTTTTCTGCCAGATCCCCCATTCATAGAAGCCATACTACAACTTCCATGAATGACACAGAATCACTGAATGGGGAAAGATGGATGATTTATAGTTCCGCTCCCTCACAGATCATGTGCCTCTGACAGCCTATTCGTTTTATTTACCCCCAAGATTACAGTAGAGGGTGTTGGTGATAGAAGGATGAAGACAAATTTCTATTGAATGAAAACAGAAACAATTGAGTATTGACGTGATACTTTTTTTATTTGCACTAACATAAAGTTTTGAGGACAAGCTTTCGGGGTATGTCCCCTTCTTCAAGGTCCAGGCAGTACTATTACAAAGTATTGCAAACTGTGCAACCAAATCAATCCATCAAAAAGTGTCAGACACTCAAAAGGGATCTTCATTATCTGCGGAATATACAGCTGCACCTCTAGTAATGTTGTGTACATTATCCAGTGCAGAAAATGAAGCAAAGGATCTTATGTTGGCGAAACAGGACAGAAGTTGCAAACAAGGATGAATTTGCACAGACATACCATCAAGGAACATAAAGAAGATGACTTTTGCACACCTGTGGGACACAATTTCGCACAACCAGACCACACTTTGGGAGACCTCAATATTTTAGTTCTTAAAGGAAATTTCAAATCCATTTGGGAAAGAAAAACTTTTGAACTAAGAATGATAATTCTATTTGACACAAGAGATAAGGGCCTTAATTTGGACATGGGATTGCTCAATTATTATCCAACATTTTTATGACTCCCTATGTGAGTGTTGTTCTCCCCCCCAGTCTTTGCTTTTGCTTTGCTGTGTCTTATCTCTAGTCTAACCCAAGGCTTGTGTTTCTTTCTGCTTTTTTTTTTTTCTCACCCCCCACATCTCTTCTAACATTCTGCTAAAACTTTGTAATAGTACTGCTTGGACCTTGAAGAAGGGGGCATACCCCGAAAGCTTGTCCTCAAAATTGTATGTTAGTGCAAATAAAAAAAGTATCACGTCAGTACTCAATTTCTGTCGCAAGCACACTAATACAGCTATAATCACCTCAAGCAATATTGAATGAAGAAGAATCAATACAAAGGACATATCATGCTAAGTTTAGGTTACGTCCTTTGTGCTGGTTTTTTAATTGTTAATTTTTAACTAAGCTTGCACTTAGCTCAATATTTTTTCTCTGGCCCCTTGTTTTTTAAAACAATTAAAAAGGATTTTTTTTTAGAATGGTTATTTAATGAATGGCTGATGTTTTATACACTTTTTTCTTTTTTAGATATAGTTATTGATAGGTTATGGTATTGAAATAGTCCCATATGTTGTAAAAACAGCAGAGAAAGAATTGTGGTCCGCAATAATGACTGAAGGGATCATGGTACCAGTATGGACTTGATGGAAGCTACCATATGAGAGTGAATTAATTACAATACAATCCTGGCTGAGCTCTTGTATGGGCTTACATCTAGCAGATTGCATAGGTGCATGCCTTGAAGAGCCTGCATGTATAGACCAGAAAAAAGACATGAAGAAGAGGTAACGGCAAGTAACGTGCAAACTGTGAACAGTAAGTGGCCGCAGACAAAGTGTCAGAAGCTCTATGATTAGCATTTCTCATTGTTCATAGCGAGAAGCATTAACCACAGTTAAACACAGCAGGTAGACCCACCTTTCACCTGTATACCAGTGCTCACAATCTGTTGGCGTTTTGTTAAGAGTGCTTTCACACCTTTGCCGTCCTTAATTAATTCCGGCTATTGGTATTCCTGTGCCTCTTCCCTTATTTAAAGCTAGAGAACAAGTTTGAGGGGGCTTCATTTCATACTAATGGCCCCTGGGAACCCAGAGTTTGTCACCAAAATTGATATGAAATTAGGAACTGCACAAATATGCCACAGCTTACCCAAGTCTGTAATTAAATATCAAATATTTTTAAATTGAAAGAGACGCCTATTGCAAAAGAGAAACTTCTTCCATTGGCGCAGTGCTTCTTAAATGTTGAGTTGAAATCCTCATTAGTAATTTAATTAACTTTTAAATTAAAGATGCCTAAAATAAAATTGCTGCCAATGTCAAGTAGGATATGAGTGTATGTGGAACACATGCAATGTGACAGATGCATAAAGTACAGAAATAAATATTAATAAAATACATGTCATTGTGAGTCAATGAGCCTGCATGTTTATCTATTTGTGTAAGGGGGTGGAGGGGTCCTGCTAAAAAGCTCCACGTCATTGCATCACATCATGAAATGAGTAGAATTTTATTTAATTAAAAGTAAAGTATAGTGATTGTGTATATATACTGTATTTTGCACAGATTTTAGCAAAAATGTTGCAAATTCATATATTTCAATTTTCTGAAGACATAACTGGTTGTGTCCATTATCAAACATGTTTTAATAGGATGGCGAGCATGTAATATAACTGCTTGATCCAATTTCAGTATTGTAATAAGAAAATCTGCAGTCTCTGCATCCCTGTAGAAGGGGATGAAACGTTGAGTGTACCTCACCAAAAATAAAACTTTAATTGCTGGGGAAGCTTGAAATGTAACATGTAGTTTAGTACAGACTTCTCCAAAAAACAATGAGCAAATCACATGCCCATGAAATGAATTTTCTAGGGGCATTCTGTATGGAGATTTGAGTAAAGGAATCGCCGGAAACAGGGGAAATCTTCAATAAATGACTTCTTTATTGGCTCACATTATAAAATCCAGTGCAGATAATGGGCTAACACGTTTCAACAGTTAAGCCTTAAGCCAGCCACACATGGATTGAATCTCAGCCAGTTCAGCAGGGCTCCTCATTTAGGTGCAACGTTCCTCCTCTGATGTCCCCCCACCCCCGCTGCTGTAATCTTCCTGTGCAACTTCCAGTGCAACAGGTATTAATAGAACTGTGGGAGCCGTGACAGGCATTTACCAAGTGTGTCCAACTATGCTCGCCCTTTCAGCCCAGTTCCTCCAGTTGGAGTTTGATCCATGTATGGGCATCCTGGTTGTACTGAAGTAGATCCATCAATCGACTTTAGTACAGCCAGCCTGTTGGATTTTTCAATGTGATTACTGTTGGCAGATATGGCCACTAGCAGTAATCATTGTGTTTTGCTGGCAGGGGAGAGACCATGCCTGCAGAATACAATATCACTGCATTAGGGAATCGAGTGATTGCAGGAAATGGGCTGCAAACAAAAAAAAATTCAATCATCTATTGCTTGGCTTAGCATGCTGAAAGTGTATTATCTGCACTGGATTCTACAATGTGAGCCAATAAACAAGTCTTTTACAGAAGTCTGCATGCTGCATGGGTTAATAGTAGAATCAGACTGAACACTGTTATCTCCTATGACACAGCCTGGAGGTTGAGCACAACCCTTTCCTGCTGGTGTTCCGTATACCAGTAATGTACAGAACACCTCCATGTTGCCATATTTCAGGGACTCAACATTTGAATTTTATATAATTACAAACTGCAGACTGAAATGGAAAGAAAATTTACTAATAAAACTACTTAACAAAATGACTTATTTATCAATTATATACTGTATGGTATATTAAAGTTTATAAACATCCAGTCCAATGACTTTGCTCAGGCTAAGATGATGTCTCATGATCAGACTGCAGTAGTGTGACTTTGTATCAAGTCACAAGGGGAAAGCAGGGCCGGTGCTAGACTATTTTGCCCTCCCCCGAAAAAAAAACACCTCATCTGTAATTCTACTTCACCCCTTCTAGCACACATCTTCAAATTTTTGACCCTAGCACAAATCCTCTCCCCCAAATCCCCCCCAGCATAAATCCCCAATCCCTCCTCCTAGCACAACCCCCCCCCCCCCCAAATTACCCCTCCCTGTATAAATTCTTCTTCCCCACCAATATCCCCCTCCTAGCACAATGCCTCCCAAGCCCCCCTCCTAGCACAAATCCCCCCTCCTACCACAAATCCCCCCAATCCCCATCTCCTAGCACAAATTCCTTCCCAAATCCCCCCTCCTAGCACAACCCTCCCAATCCCCCCTTCTCCCTCCTAGCAGCCCCCCCCCCATCTCCTACCCTAGCACAATTCCCTCCAATCCCCCCTGCTAGTACAAATTCCCTCCTCCTAACCTAAATCCCCCCAATCCACTCTCCCAGCACAACCCCCCCCCAATTACCCTTCCCAGTATAAATCCTTCCTCCCCACCCATATCCCCCATCCTAGCACAATGCCTCCCAAGCCCCCCTCCTAGCACAAATCCCCCCTCCTAACACAAATCCCCCCAATCCCCCTCTCCTAGCACAAATTCCCCCCAATCCCCTCTCCTAGGACGAAATTCTCTACCTCTTGATCATCGCCATACCCCATACCAGCGCCATGATTACCACTGTGCGCAATACCAGTGTCCTGATCACCACAATACCAGTTCCCTGATCACTGCCATATGCCATACCAGCACCCTGATCACCACGATATACCATACCAGTGCCCAGGTCACCACCATGTGCCATATCAGCACCCTGATCACCACCATACTCCACACCAGCGTCCTGATCACCCCATATGCCATACCAGCGTCCTGATCACCCCATATGCCATACCAGTGTCCTGATCACCGCCATACCCCATACCAGCGTCCTGATCACCCCATATGCCATACCAGCGTCCTGATCACCCCATATGCCATACCAGTGTCCTGATCACCGCCATACCCCATACCAGCGTCCTGATCACCGCCATACCCCATACCAGCGTCCTGATCACCCCATATGCCATACCAGCGTCCTGATCACCCCATATGCCATACCAGTGTCCTGATCACCGCCATACCCCATACCAGCGTCCTGATCACCCCATATACCATACCAGTGTCCTGATCATCGCCATACACCATACCAGCGTCCTGATCACCCCATATGCCATACCAGTGTCCTGATCATCAGCATGTGCTATACCAATGCCTTGATCACTGCCATAGTAGTGCCCTGATCACTGCCATACTCCATATCAGCATCCTAATCACCCCATATGCCATACCAACATCCTGATCACCACCATAATCTTTGAGAGTTGTTAGCGGCACTACTATTGCCATTATATGCAGTGTTATATAGGAAGAAAAATTATTGGGGGGGGTGACACCATGTTTTACCGCACAAAGTGACACCAACCCAAGTGATGCCACTGGCAACTGACCTGCTATGCAACAGAAAGATATACCTGTGCTCAAATCCCAATAGCTAGTACATGCCTTTATCTATCAGGTGCTAAAGGGGTGTAACCCCATATTAACATTAGAAATCCTGGAGGAACTCTCCTAGCACAAATCCCCCCAATCCCTCCTCCCAACACCAATCCTATCGCTCATCTCTTGGCAGCAGGCAGCCAGGGAATGAATCAAACACTGAACATGCTGATGTAAGAGCGATTCTGTGTCATCTGCT
The DNA here is from genome assembly GCF_062004578.1 of Staurois parvus. Taxonomy (NCBI): domain Eukaryota; kingdom Metazoa; phylum Chordata; class Amphibia; order Anura; family Ranidae; genus Staurois; species Staurois parvus. The sequence continues at coordinate 2,167,134 of NW_028318021.1, read as the reverse complement.
TTATGGAGAATCACTCCACTGACAGGAGAGAAGAGCACAGCACAGCCCGTACCTCACACCTCTCTCCTGTCATTTCTCCTTTTCAGGCTTCACTGCTCCAGGCTGCTCTCCCCTTGTCCCAGCTGTGAGTGTGGGGATAGGGAAAGGCACTCAGTGGCTAGGCACAGTGTCCATGGAAAGACCAGCCTGGGGAGGGGGGACAACTGAAATATGGGGGCGTATCCCACCCCAGCACCTCCCCTAGATCTGGCCATGAGAGTAGGGAAACCAGTGCCTGTGGCTACGCCCTAGGCAGCAGTGTGCCTTAGGCAGCTGCCTAGTTTGCCTAGTGGTAGCGCTGGCCCTGAATGAGAGGATGCAGCAGGTTGATCTTTGTGAGATATTTGTGCACACATCTAAGACCTGTGAAAGCACCAGTATTTACATGAGTTTGGCATCTCTGAGCCAGCATCTTAGTTCAGGAAGTGGGTGCTGATCTTGGAAGATGCCTGAACAAAGATGGTGCTGTACTGGAGAGAAAAGCAGATGAAGGCATTGTCAGGGGGATTCAAATCTCGGCTTATAATAATTAATTTTTTTTAATCACATTTGCTCCTCTTTATTTAGAGGAAAGGACATATAATAAAACACAGCAAAACTTTTTGCTTTCATGCTTTATACTCAATTTCCTCAATTTTTCCATGAAAAAAAGTGAAGAGATTCCATAGAGGTTTGTGTTTATTGACTGTTACCTTAAAATAGGTTTTGCTATGTAGTAGTCTGCAGTGAGAGATTCATAGTGAGATATTTGTCACTTCTTGGTGAATGTAGGTTATCATGTGACCATATGGCTTGCAGCCCTGAATGCACAATGTGAGTTTGTTGTCCAAGATATTCTGATCCTCCCTGAGGCAGGTTAGTGCTGTAATCCATTCAACACAGCAGTGAGGACAAAGGAGGTTAACTCAAGAAAAACAGAGGAAAATAAAAATAGCAATGCTGGTCATAGATACTATCCAAATGCATAGATATGCAAATGGACTGCTATAATAAAACATAACTGAACCCTCGTTCACAAAATGTATAAGACTAAGGGCAAAAGAAGTACTTTATCTGACCTTTTATATAAAAAATTAAAATGTTGAGCTTATTTTTTTCATACTGTTTTAAATACAGAATCATGTACAGTGCTTCACTTCTCTTGCCCACTTTTATTTTATGCATGAGCCACTCAGTTGTAGGTGCACTGTTCATAGGCAGCTGCTACTGTCATCCAAGAATGGCAACAGCTTAAATTGGCCAGAGGGAGGTCCTATTCCTTGGGTGACAACGCTGTTGCTGTTTAAAGAGCCATTTGTAGCAGTGTTGCCATGCTGGGAGAGGAAGTGCAAATCCAGTGAGAAAAGATGCAAAACAACATAGAGCTGGGAACAAGTGCAAAAGGAGCCATTATTTCACACATTTTCAGTTTAAAATTTACGCAAGCATTAATACTGGAGAAGAGAACATTAGTACAAAATCCAGAGATATTGAGAATCGTTTAATTAAAAAAAAATGAAGGTGTGATCTGATTGTCTGCGCGCGCGTGTGTGTGTGTGTGTGTGTGTGTGTGTGTGTGTCCATGCACTGTATATGTACATTCTTCTACTAAATCTTTCCAATAATAATTAGTGATAAGAGATTAGTTTGAAAGCCTGGTCAGGTTTGTCTGCACAGAAGTCTATGATTCAAGATTTCCAATTGCCTAGGCTCCAAAACTGCTCAATTCTCTGCATGGCCTGGATACTGTCAAGTTAGTAGGTAGCTTAGGACAGGGAAGTGAAGGAAAATTAAAATGACAACTTCACTAAAAGGGCTATTCAAACTTGTCTGTTCTATTGTCTTTAAGGACCCATTCAGTCCTGCCAATTCTGATGCAATGCATACATGCTTTTTTGTGTGTGTATGTTACATAGTTAATCTGGCTGAAAAAAACAAAAGTCCATCCAGTTCAACCATAAAAAAATGTATAATCCTATACCCACCATTGATCCAGAGGAAGGCAAAAAACCCAGCAAAGCATGATCCAATTTGCTCCCGCAGGAGAAAAAAATCCTTCCTGATCTCCCGAGAGGCAATCGTATCCAGTATCCTGTTATATTATGTGTATCTAGGAAAGAAGTGCTTTAGGGGAGTCCATTCCCATCAATGGTCTGCCAACACACCAGAAACGGCTAAAAAAAACAGACCATGCATCATGTGCACTGCCAAGGATGTGAATCTGAGGTGCTTTGTGTCAATTGGTTGGGGTGCCATTAAAGCCATTAAGTTCAGTTAAAAATAAAATAAAACAATAAGCACAAGGGACATTACTTACCATCCATGTGATGTGTCCCTTGTGGTTCTATCTCCTTGTTTAGGTAAAACTGAGGGAACTGTGACAGGCATTCATCAAGAGTGCCAAACTATGCCCACTGTTTCTGCCCAGTTCTTCCATTCATAGAAGATGTTCTATAGCTTTTATTACTATGGCTTTTATGAATGAAACATGATCTATGAATGGAGGACAAGTGGATAATTGAGAAGTCCGTCCTCTCCATTCAATTACTTTCTTTCATCTAAATAAGCAATAGTACATGTAGCACTACTCCCTTAAGGGCTACTTAGTCATTTGCTTTGGGTTTCCTGTCAGTCTAAACCTCTTATGGCAAACCCAACCTGTGCTGACACCACCATGCTCCTGTGACCAACATAGATCACAACTGTAAAATTAATTCACACACAAGTTAGTGTAATTGCCTGTTCACATAAATGCGGATTGGATGCGGTTTGAACCGCATCCAATCTGCATGACATGTGAAAAAACATTGCTTCCTATGGTGCCTGTCCAGTGCACTGGCAGTGTGGATTCAGTGTGGTTTTAAAAAGAGCCCTGTACGATTTCTGAGCAGTGTGGTCCGGTTCAGGTGCGGATTACAGGCTATTGACTTCAATGGGAACCGTTTCTAAACCACATATGTGTGCACGAGATAAGATCCTGAGCTAATCCTGTCCTGAACCTGATATAAACCTGACATGAACCGCTGAATAACTTCTGTATCAATTACCTGTGAAATCTGAGCTTCAATCTACACCACACATAGTTACATAGTTGGTCTGGCTGCAAAAAGACAAAAGTCCATCCAGTTCAACCATTAAAAAAAAAAAGTTATAATCCTATACCCACAGTTGATCCAGAGAATGTGTGTGAATCAGCTCTGAACCAATATGAAGTTTATATTGGAATCAACGATAATTTGGTCAAAAAGAACAAAATTATATTGATATACGAAGCAAATGTAACCACTCTTTGTAATTGTGAGCAAAAGTAACAATTCACCATAAAGCAGCAATAATTATTAGCAGGCCTGCTTTCAGAAATAATCCACTGCCTCCAATTTGAGGGGGCTGCTGAATCCCCAGTGAGCAGAAGACATCTATCAAGATACAGGTAAACTCGCTGTGGGCCCTTAGAACTAGATGACAAGGATTAGATGTGAAAGAAAGAAAATTTGTATATGAAATTGAGCACCGTCCCTTTAAAAACATTACAATGTCCTCTGTGTGCTTGCTGTGGCCCAGTTGTTATGAAGTTGAGTTGAGGTGTGTAATATAGTTCCTTGAGATGGTGACACAGAGATAGTGAAGGAACAAGGTGAGACTTAACACTTTTTAAAGCACTAAATATGTGGCAGGCTTGAAGTAATGAATAGCAACAATTGGCATAAATGACTATAGACAAAGACAGATCCCTTTGTACAACAAAGGCAAAAATTAACAGTAATGGGAATCCAGCTTTGTAGAGGAAGGGACATTTGCTGTTTCAGTGGACACTGCTGTATCCTGGCCTGCAACTGTATGTCCTGCGATTTGCTTGTACAAGCAACCATAATGTAAGTGTATCTCAATGATGGCGGCTGCGAGAACTAGGCTGCAAACTATAAGAAATGTCCACAACTATGTGTAGGTAGACAGCTGAGGTGGCAAACTGTCATTATTCACTGGAATGCATGGGTCTCTGGCAGATCGTAGTGATCTGTCTCCCTCTGCAAATGGGGTCAGTCCACGGTCTCCCCGAATCAGACTTGGTGTTCTGTCTGGTCTCCTGCTGTCAGATTGGCCTTCTGGGCAGTGTGGCAGACTGGGTAGTCAATAGGCTCTTTCTGCTCTTCCTCTCTCCAACTCCGGCTCCATGGCCTAGTTCAGCAGTTCAGCTGTCAGCACACCTCTTTCTCTTTCAGTCTCTACACCTGCCTTCTCCTGGACAATCTCCCGGGCTTTGATATTTATATGCCCCCACCCACACGCTACCTCTCTTGGGCAATGTAGTCTCTGACTGCCCTACTCACCAGCTGAGTCCTGCTATTCAGCATACAAGATCCAGGGGGCTGTTCTGCCCATGCAAGTGACCCTGAATGGCAGACCACTGCCATCTAATGTCCGTTTTAATGTACTTCAGGTAATCACATTTCAATGGGTTACATACATCTTCTATGAATGCAGGAACTGGGCAGAAAGGGTGGGCATACTTGGGCACTCTTGATAAATGCCTGTCATAACTCCCTCAGTTCTATTAGTACCTGCTGCACCAGAAGATTGCTGCGATGGGGGGTATTACATTTCACCTAAATGAGGAGTCAGCAGCATAAGGGACAGATTTAGGTTTTTTAAACTAAATTTAGGGTTAACAATGAATGCAACATGCATACTGTATATAATGGGGTATATTTACTAAAACCTGTGTACTCAGAATCTGGTGCAGATGTGCATGGTAGTCAATCTGTTTCTAACTTCAGCTTGTTCAATTAAGCTTTGGCAATAACACCTGGAAACTGATTGGGTTGCACCAGATTTTTCACTCTTCAGTTTCAGTAAATAGCCCCCATTGTGTTTTAAGACACAATGCAGTTATATGCACGTTAACATGTACATTCCCACAATGCACCGCACTGGAAAGGTCTGAATTGGGCCCTTAGGATATTCGTTTTTTAGCCTTGCATCTCTGGGTTCGTGGGTTTGATTCCTATCAGGGAAACTATGTTCTTGAATTCTTTATTCAATGCTGCTGTAGGTATTTTGGGTGTCTCAAGTTATTTTTTGTGGCCCCAAAAAGACTGAAAATGTAGTTGTCTTGCAGTCCTAATAGCTGCTTTATACATCTGAATTACTATGGTAGAGTCAATTGAAAACCAAGGTGCTAATATATACTTGATCTAAGTACTCCATAAAACTCTGGAGAGTGTTGGTGCTTTATAAATGAACAAAATAAACAAATTCTTGGTGTGCACAGCAGCTTTAATCTTGGAAAAGATGCATTTTGCTGTAGGTGGTTTATTGAATGAAACCTCTTGGGGACCAATATAACATCTCTCTACTCCTAACAGCATCCAAAGGTTTTTCCCTGCAACCTACTACATCCATTCTCCTGTCTCTGTATTGATCTATGGGTGAAATTTGGCATGAGAAGAGAAAGAAGTCATAAGCAAAATGAGTTATTGGCACAATTTCTACTTTACATTAGTTAAGTGGATCTTACAAATTACATTGGGACAATGCCTTTTAAAAATGCAGGCTGTATTGTGAACAAAATATATATAGACAATGCTTTTATTCCCCTCTTGTGGCCACTGCAAATTTGGTTTATAATTATAAGGAGCTATTGCAAATACAAAACCGGTGAATGTAATGTAAAAGCCCTCCATGTGTAGTTGAATAAAGTAGAACAAAAATAACATATTCACTACAGTTTGTTTTTGTAAGCCGAACCTAATATTGTCTTATTAATGTTTGAGCCTGGAACTGTTTTCAGCCAACAGGGCAACAATGCTGTTTGTTCTGCAGGGAAATCACCCAGCATTGTTGTCACCCCGAGCACAGGTTCGTCTTTGTTTCACCATACTTACACTTAATATCCTTACAAGTAAAGCCTAACTGTAAAATACCGGATTGTCTCTATATTTTGTTAACTTTTATTTAGTCCAAAATAGAAAGTCCTTCCAGCTCTTGCATAAACTCAAACATTGATTTAATAATAATATTGCATAAAATTAAAAATAAAATATTGGAATACTGAATATTTAGATAGAGTCCAAAAATATAGTTATGTTCTTGAGATATAAATTGTGTGTATAATTGTGTGTGTGTGGTGTGAATCTATGGGCTCCTTAGCCCAGCTTCTAAAATGTCCCACTAAAAAGTCTTTGTTCTGCTCTATAAGCAGCAATTCAGCCCCCACCTTTTCCTAAAATTGGGCTGGTTTTCTTCTCTGGTTCTTATAGTCCTACAATGATATCTGGTGATAGATGTATTGAACAAACCTTCAGTCTCATTCCCCTCCCCTAGGAGAGAGTCTGAAATTTAATCCTTAGGACCTCTAATCAGAACTTCACCAACATTCCATCAGTCAGGGGGGATGGGATGTGTTACAATTATATTATATATATATATATATATATGTATATATATATATGTGTGTGTGTGTGTAATCTCCCAAAAGTAATGTTAATATAAAGTTATATTGTATATAAATATCCTAATCAAGAAATATTACAGTATAAATCTTGTATGCTTCACTTGTATGAAATAGATTCTTACAATTCTCTTATTAGTGAAACTTTAGCTCCTACCCACAGAGGAGGGGGGAGATGGGGGAAGGAAAACTAGCTAACCAATTCATGACTAATTACTACCACATGTTGCTTGAATGTAGAGAAAACAAACGATATACATCCATATACATATGTATTCCCATAGGCTATAAAAGTCTGTTTATCTTACTTTTCCCAATCTAGAACAAATAAAAATATAGCAATTCAATTATTCTATTGAGATCCACACATTCATACATATGTTAGTAAGCAGATATTAAATATTAGGTTATGGAAGGCTTCTAACACTAACACTAACTATTCTTAAAAGCATTCCCTTCCTCCTCCTCCTACCTATTGTGCATATCCTGTGTAAAAAAGATCTGTGTACTTACATTTTTAAATCTGGTCCAGTTACATGATCCAGCATCTCTGGCTCCACTTGTGTAAGGGAGCGCTTGACAACACCTGTGAATTCCAGGAGCTGGGATGTCACCCATAAGCTACCACAGTCCAGCCCTCCTCTCCCCTGCAGCAGCTGCTTACTGGCACAGGACAGCCAAAGCTGCAGGATCATGTGACCAGAATGGACTAGATTACATGCATTTGAAAGCTTAATTGCAGCAAATAATTTTTAAAGGAGAAGTATGGAATAATAAAAAAAAATCAAACATACATACTCACTTGTAGTATCTGTGTGACACTGCAGCCATCTCACACGAGTTCTAAGACTAAGAGAACTGTGTCAGTATTTAATTATTTGGAAGTACCAACAGAAATCTGTTGCACATGTTATACTGAATGTTTATATGATGTGTGGTTGTATTTGTTCATGTAGCTTATAAAAAATGTCTATATGATGTGTTACCTTTAATGGAGCTGTTATGTAGCATCATGGTTGCATGTTTGCATCCATCTCTACTCAAAAGCTGCTACCAGCCACCATAAGAGGGCACAGTTTGGAGATATAAGGGATCTTCTCTGCATTAATCTGAATTGATAGCCCTTTTCCCACAGCAGATGCACTCAGGGCCCGGAGGTACCAGGCAACACTAATGGAAACAGAACTTATCTTCAGGTAACCATTTCTTTCCTCATGTTTGGAGGCTACTGGAACAAATAGAAATGGGAGTCAAACCCTGTGAAAGCTCTACGTTGGGTGATGTCAAAACTTATACATAGTTGACGATATCCTTCTACTCAAATGACAGTGTTCAGACCTGGTGATTGGCTGCTAAGGTCCAAGCACTTAAGAAAACACAGAGGGGCACCAGACTAAGTGCAGCAGTAAACACAACAGCATTTATTAAATGTGCAAATTGGCAACTCACTATTGAGTGGAGAAAAACAGGCATGTATAAACATCCAGGAGAGTCCTTCGGGTAGCTCAGAAGGTCTATGTTAGCCGCTGGTACAGGGGCATGACAGCAGGACTGTGGAAAGTGTCAAACCACCACAAAATCTAGCATGGAACTCAAGATGGCGTCAGAACAGAAGTGATGTCTCTGGAAGGATGTAACTTCGTGGATATGGGCGGTAACACGTTTCGAAGACAGGGGGTCTGAAGCAGAGGTGGTCCTCTCTCAGGGGGCCAGTGAGCTGTGAGTTTTCCTCCTTTCCAGCTCTAGGCCTGCAGATAGGTTCCATCCCACTGGGCCTCCTCGCAGCCTCCTTCCTTCAGCCTCAAATCTTCCTCCCAAACTCTTCTGCAACTGAGCAAGCTCCAACATTTTAAGGATGTCCAGCCCCTTTCCAATCTCTTGTTGGGGATTTGCTAGAATCCCTCAACCAGCCACTCCTCAGATCCACCTACTGCCTCTAGGGCCTTCCTCCAAAAGCCCTAGAGCAGGGGGGAAATTTAAGAGGGACTGGCCTGCAGAGCCTCTCAGCCTTGAACATAATTTGACCCCTCTCTGGCTATTACACCTGGGCTGCTGCTCAGCCCCTGTCTAACCATTGGAGTCTAGCTCCCCCTAGCTAAGCTAGGAGGGTGCTACATACATTACATACTCAGAACCACTATACTCTGTATGCTGTGCTGTATGTTACATATTAAAGGCCTCCGGATGGTACTCCTGAATGCTGTACTCTGTCTGGGTTTTGAATTACATACTCCAGAGCCCTGCATTATGTATGCTGGACTGCATATTACATATACTTTACCACTGCACTCTGTGTGCTGGGCTCTATGGTACATTTTCCTGACCCCTGCACTCAGTATACAAGGCTATATGTTGCAAATTCCTGAGCACAAGGGACGCTTTGCATTGACTGTAAGTACTATCCCTTTCGCTGAATTTTTTGCAGCGTCCTGTGTGGTACGTATTTCTCACAACTGCACAATACACACTCCTGAGACTTGTACTTTGTGTGTTACACATTCCTGAACCATCCTGAAACACCCTATGACAAAATGGAACCCACCAGCAGTGTGAGGAGACCTGAAAGTGGCACATGGCAGAGTGTGGCGATGGAGACAGCAGCAATGGGAGGCCGTACAGGGACCCATGACACACTCTGGACCTGGCAGCAGCATGAGGAGGCGGTACAGGGGCCCATGACAGATTACAAGCCTGGCAGCAGCATGAGGAGTCGGTACGGGGGCCCATGGCAGATTACGGGCCTGGCAGCAGCAATGGGAGGCCATACAGCACCCTATGACAAAATGGAACCCACCAGCAGTGTGAGGAGACCTGAAAGTGGCACATGGCAGAGTGTGGCGATGGAGACAGCAGCAATGGGAGGCCGTACAGGGACCCATGACACACTCTGGGCCTGGCAGCAGCATGAGGAGGCGGTACAGGGGCCCATGACAGATTACGGGCCTGGCAGCAGCATGAGGAGTCGGTACGGGGGCCCATGGCAGATTACGGGCCTGGCAGCAGCAATGGGAGGCCCGTAATCTGCCAGCACCCTATGACAAAATGGAACCCACCAGCAGTGTGAGGAGACCTGAAAGTGGCACATGGCAGAGTGTGGCGATGGAGACAGCAGCAATGGGAGGCCGTACAGGGACCCATGACACACTCTGGACCTGGCAGCAGCATGAGGAGGTGGTACAGGGGCCCATGACAGATTACGGGCCTGGCAGCAGCATGAGGAGTCGGTACGGGGGCCCATGGCAGATTACGGGCCTGGCAGCAGCAATGGGAGGCCCGTAATCTGCCAGCACCCTATGACAAAATGGAATGGTGGATTTTAGGAACCGCTTGACAACCAGATTGAACACGTGAGCCATGCATGGCGCATGGCACAACCTTCCTTGACGCAGAGCAGACACCATGTTCTTTCCGTTGTCGGTCAACATGGTTCCGATTTTCAGTTTGCGCGGAGACAGCCATCTGTCGATTTCTCTGTTCATTACACTCAGAAGTTCCTCCCCTGTGTGACTACGTTCGCCAAGGCATACCAGGTGCAGCACAGCGTGACACCGTTGCGCCCTGCACATGTGATATGCCGGTTGGGTAATGGGACTTGGCACGGGGGTGGCGGCTGAGGACACAGCGGAAGAAGAGGTGGTAGAGGCGGACATCTTTGCTGGACCAAGGACTTGCAAACGTGGAGGCAAAAGCGGCGTGACCTGTCCAAGTTGCTGGTGCGGCTGTGCCGGCACCACGTTCACCCAGTGGGCCGTAAATGACATGTACTGTCCCTGACCGTAGTTACAGCTCCACACGTCGGCGCTGCCGTGCACTTTGGCAGAGACCGACATGCTCAAAGACTGGCCCACCATCTCTTCTACATGTGAATGCAGGGCTGGCACTGCCTTTTTGGCGAAGAAATGACGGCTTGGCACTCTCCACTGCGGCGCGGCACAAGCCATCATTTCTCAGAAAGGTGCTGAGTCCACCACTTGGAAAGGGAGGGACTGCAGCACCAGCAACTTGGACAGGAGGACGTTCAGCTTTTGCACCGTCGGGTGCGTGCTCGCAAACTGTTGTCTCTTGGAAACGGATTCCAAGAAAGACTGCTGACGGAATCCGTGAAGAGGAGTAGCAGGAGAAGGAGCATCTGAATGAGCGGAAGATGCCAACGAGCGACAACTCCCCTCAGCAGAGGTGTTGGAGCCTTGACTGGCTGATAGAGGGCGATTGACGTCGGGTGACGGAGCAAGTAATGGAGCGGGTGATGGAGCGGGGGCTGGGGCAGGCAGAACCGCCGTATCTTTATCACGGTTTTCCCAGGCCACCGAATGGCGACGCTGCATATGCTGACGCAACGCTGTAGTCCCAACATGGGCCCCCTGGCCACGCTTGACTTTCTGGCCACATAGTCGACATACGGCTACGTTTACTTCCTCGGGCGGCTTGACGAAAAATTGCCACACCGCCGAGTAGGAAACTTTGCCCCCGCTACTCCTCACTGGCTGACTGCTACTTCCTCCGTGCACACCGGCACCACTACTGTCGGTGGTGGTAGGCTGCAGTGGAGCTGGTGCTCTACTCTGTGGCCGTTTGCCTCCACTGACACTGCTGCGACCCTGCTGCCTCCTGGGCAACCCACCGACTGTTTTGCTCGCTGCCAAGCTGGCACCCTCTTCTCCTGATGATGCGGAAGCAATAGCCTGATGACAACGAGGCTGCCAAGTGCGATCAGCCTCATCATCATCAATTAGGGTCTCCGCCTCACTACTAGCCCCCTCGGCTGCGTGTGGGTCAGGAGACAGACCTGTCTCTAGACCGGCTACCGAGCCACTCTCCTCGCCAGTACTTCTTCGCCTGGCTGCTGAAGAGGCGGATGTCTCCCCCCGTTCCTGACCGCCCTCTGTTAGCTCTTCCTCACTGTACAGTGGGGCTGAGCCCGCAGCATGCGATACTTCGCTTGGTGAGGGAACACCAAAGGACAGGGGCAGGTAGAGTACACGTGATTTCAGTGGGCTTGCTCCCGGGCCATGCCAACTAACGGTTGTGTCTGACGTACCCACCGACCGTTGGCTGTAAGTGTCAGAGGTGACCTGGGAAGAGGAAGACGACCGAGCCAGCCAATCGATGATGGCAGGGTTGTCGGTGGAGACACGACCGCTGGATGACACCGGGAGCACTGGCCTCTGGCTGCGACTAGTGCTGCCTCGACCCCTTCCTCTGCTGCCACGTCTGCTTGCTCCTGAAACATTGCCTCCTCTGCCACTCCTCTGCGTGTTGTCTGACATACTCTTTAATTCAACGATTCTGTGTCCCTGAGTAACGATTCTGTGTCCCTGAGTAAAAATTATGTGTCCCTGAGTAACAATTCTGTGTCCCTGAGTAACAATTCTGTGTCCCTCAGTAACGATTCTGTGTCCCTCAGTAACAATTCTGTGTCCCTGAGTAACAATTCTGTGTCCCTGAGTAACGATTCTGTGTCCCTGAGTAACAATTCTGTGTCTGTCCCTGAGTAACAATTCTGTGTCCCTGAGTAACAATTCTGTGTCCCTGAGTAACGATTCTGTGTCCCTGAGCAACGATTCTGTGTCCCTGAGTAACGATTCTGTGTCCCTGAGTAACAATTCTGTGTCCCTGAGTAACGATTCTGTGTCCCTGAGTAACAATTCTGTGTCTGTCCCTGAGTAACAATTCTGTGTCCCTGAGTAACAATTCTGTGTCCCTGAGTAACGATTCTGTGTCCCTGAGCAACGATTCTGTGTCCCTGAGTAACGATTCTGTGTCCCTGAGTAACGATTCTGTGTCCCTGAGTAACGATTCTGTGTCCCTGAGTAACAATTCTGTGTCCCTGAGTAACGACTCTGTGTCCCTGAGTAACGATTCTGTGTCCCTCAGTAACGATTCTGTGTCCCTGAGTAACGATTCTGTGTCCCTGAGTAACGATTCTGTGTCCCTGAGTAACGATTCTGTGTCCCTCAGTAACGATTCTGTGTCCCTCAGTAACGATTCTGTGTCCCTGAGTAACGATTCTGTGTCCCTGAGTAACAATTCTGTGTCCCTCAGTAACGATTCTGTGTCCCTCAGTAACGATTCTGTGTCCCTCAGTAACGATTCTGTGTCCCTGAGTAACGATTCTGTGTCCCTGAGTAACGATTCTGTGTCCCTGAGTAACGATTCTGTGTCCCTCAGTAACGATTCTGTGTCCCTGAGTAACGATTCTGTGTCCCTGAGTAACGATTCTGTGTCCCTGAGTAACGATTCTGTGTCCCTCAGTAACAATTCTGTGTCCCTGAGTAACAATTCTGTGTCCCTGAGTAACGATTCTGTGTCCCTGAGTAACGATTCTGTGTCCCTTAGTAACGATTCTGTGTCCCTGAGTAACGATTCTGTGTCCCTGAGTAACAATTCTGTGTCTGTCCCTGAGTAACAATTCTGTGTCCCTGAGTAACAATTATGTGTCCCTGAGTAACGATTCTGTGTCCCTCAGTAACGATACTGTGTCCCTGAGTAACGATTCTGTGTCCCTGAGTAACAATTCTGTGTCCCTCAGTAACGATTCTGTGTCCCTCAGTAACGATTCTGTGTCCCTGAGTAACAATTCTGTGTCCCTGAGTAACAATTCTGTGTCTGTCCCTGAGTAACAATTATGTGTCCCTGAGTAACAATTCTGTGTCCCTGAGTAACGATTCTGTGTCCCTCAGTAACGATTCTGTGTCCCTGAGTAACAATTCTGTGTCCCTGAGTAACAATTCTGTGTCTGTCCCTGAGTAACAATTCTGTGTCCCTGAGTAACAATTCTGTGTCCCTGAGTAACAATTCTGTGTCCCTCAGTAACGATTCTGTGTCCCTCAGTAACAATTCTGTGTCCCTGAGTAACAATTCTGTGTCCCTGAGTAACAATTCTGTGTCTGTCCCTGAGTAACAATTCGGTGTCCCTGAGTAACAATTCTGTGTCCCTGAGTAACAATTCTGTGTCCCTGAGTAACGATTCTGTGTTCCTCAGTAACAATTCTGTGTCCCTGAGTAACAATTCTGTGTTCCTGAGTAACAATTCTGTGTCTGTCCCTGAGTAACAATTCTGTGTCCCTGAGTAACAATTCTGTGTCCCTGAGTAATGATTCTGTGTCCCTGAGTAACGATTCTGTGTCCCTGAGTAACGATTCTGTGTCCCTCAGTAACAATTCTGTGTCCCTGAGTAACAATTCTGTGTCCCTGAGTAACAATTCTGTGTCCCTGAGTAACAATTCTGTGTCTGTCCCTGAGTAACAATTCTGTGTCCCTGAGTAACAATTCTGTGTCCCTGAGTAACGATTCTGTGTCCCTGAGTAACAATTCTGTGTCCCTGAGTAACGATTCTGTGTCCCTCAGTAACAATTCTGTGTCCCTGAGTAACAATTCTGTGTCTGTCCCTGAGTAACGATTCTGTGTCCCTGAGTAACAATTCTGTGTCCCTGAGTAACAATTCTGTGTCCCTGAGTAACGATTCTGTGTCCCTAAGTAACGATTCTGTGTCCCTAAGTAACGATTCTGTGGCCCTAAAGTCTCTGTGGCCCTAACTCTGTCCCTAATACACAGAGGTCTGTCTCTCTTGAATGACCGGAGGCTAATGGAGAATTGTAAGATGGCCGCAATTTATAGCTCCACCATTACACAGTGCTGGCTGGCTGGCTGCTGATTGGCTAATGCGATCACATGTCATGAATGAATGCATTATGGGTCAGCGCGCCTTGTCTGCGCGCCTTCCCAGAGATCCCCGCTCCGTCGCCACACATGTCGCCGCCATTTTTGGGAAAATTCGATTCGTGCATCCGAAGTTTGCTAATTTTCGGATTCGGCGCGAATCGAATTTTTCCTGATCTTCGAAACGAATTCCACTTCGCCATGTTCGATTCGATCATCTCTAATTATAACATCTGGATGAGCTTCATTATATCTGAAAGAATTTCTTGTCATTTTGAACTGAACAGTAAAGATGTTGAAAGAAAATGAACTTTGTGGGAATAACGCATGGGGTTCTTTAAAAAAAATGTTGTCTGTTATATGCCATTTTCTGGGTCAGCTCAACGTTAAAGATAAACCATTTTATCAAATTCACAGTGTGGTTAAAAAGTTATGGAAGCACAGCAGTCTTTTCTCATTTTATACAGCTTTGAACTTCATAGTCAAAAAGGTTCAGCAGACTCTGTCATGCAGTGCTTTAAGAGAACAGAACAAAATTACATAAAAGATTTGTATTATACTGTGTGCCATTCACTGCTACGTTAGACGTGCAGAAATTCATTTAAAGTAAAGCTGAGATACATCTGAGCAATTCAAACTGAGGATATGATGAAAAAAATGCATAGGCAGGGGTAACCTTCAGTGAAAACTGCATGTCAAAATGATCACTAGATCCATGGATATAGACAGCCGAGTTTATTGGCAAACCTCAGGTTTTCATGTAAAAATGGAACTGAGTCCTTCCTCCTTACACCCGTATCACTGATAAATTTAATATTCCTTTCACTTTGTGGCTCCATGTTTTCTTACAGCAACTTGTCAAAAAAGAGTACCATTTGTATCATTTAGTTCCCCAAAACCTAACTACTTAGTGCCGAAATTGTATTAAAATAGGGTGGAGTTTAACTATGGCAAGGACAGTTCCAACCTTCACCTTCATCCATATTTGTGAGCAACTATTTTCAAGGCTGAAGCACATGAAGGGCAGAATTAGAAGCAAAATATCTAATGAGCACCTTGAAAATTTATTGAGAATTGCTGCTGCATTTATTGTTCCAGATATTCATGTGATAGCTTATCCAAAAATGTGTCAAATATTGCACTAGTTTTATTTTACCCTCTTGTTTTTATAATACATAATATTGCAAAAAAAATAAATAAAAATGTATTACTCACATAGGTACTGTAAATCATCTATATCATTAATTTGTGATTTGCCAAAAAATTTCTGCTCATCAGCTATTCTTTATTGTTATTGTATTTTATGTGTGGCCCGAGACAATTCCCCTTTTTCCAATGTGGCCCAGGAACGTCAAGAAGGTTGGACACACCTGTTTAAGAGAGTCTTTATATATAACATAAATATATAACAGTGGGTCCAGTGGATTAAATCAGCTCCTCATCGCAAAAAACATATGTAGTATAGCCTAAAAGAAGAACAATGGGATTTTAGCAGTGCTGAAAACCTCCCCTCAGAAAAAACTCATAAAGGTTCTATCATAAAAAAAAAGTTATTGTAATATATTAAAATATCTTAGGGTAAAATCCCCTAAAAGCGTACATAGATGGAAAAAGCTGCTCATCTACCCCTGCCACCATCATCTTCCCCCACACATAATATAAACTATGTAAGGATTACAAAGCAGATCAATTACAAAACCAAGGAAAACATAACAGAAAGAAGAGAATATCATAGTGGATGTTGACCCAAAGCATTTCGCATATAGCTTCTTCAGGGGTTCAAGGGGTGCAAGTTGCTATAGTTGCTAAAAGAAAAAAATATACAACAGTACAATCATTTACAAATATATAATAATATGTATATTATTGTACTGTTATATATTTTTTCTTTTAGCAGCTACAGCTACTTGCACCCCTTGAGCTCCTGAAGAAGCTATATGCGAAACGCGCTGGGTCTACATCGACTATATTATTCTGCTCTTCTCTCCCCTTTTATGTTTTTCTTGGTTTTGTAATTCATTTGCTTTGTACATGGTTTGTACTATGTGTGGAGGAAGATGATGTTGGCAGAGGTGGCTGAGCTGCTTTTTCTATCTATGTACGATTTTAGGGGATTTTATATGTTAATATATTACAATAAAAAAACTTTTATGATAGAGCCTTTATGAGTCTTTTCTGAGGAGAGGTTTTCAGCACTATTAAAATCCAATTAGTCTTCTTTTGGTCTATACTACAAATGTCATACACTATTTTACAACAAATTGTATTTTTTTTTTCACTTCATTCTACTTAGGCTATTGGTTATAAACTGGAGGTATCCATAGCCCTTGAAGGGAAGGAAATGATGGTGTTATGGTTACCTAGTTAGTCAGGTTGAAAAAAAAGACACATGTCTATCAAAGTCAAACAAAAGATAAAAAAAAACAAATAATGAAGAGCCTTTATCCTTAGAACTTAGAAGAGCATATCTGCAGTTGATCCAGAGAAAGGCAAAACATGCATATAATATCATGATCCAATTTAATCCAACAGGAAAATAAATTTCTTCCCATTCCCCAAAGGCATTCCAGTACTCCCTGGATCAACAATCTACTGTATTATTTCTTATAAATATTAAATTATATTAAAATAAATCTTATAAATATTAATAGCCAGTTATATTGTGTGCATCTAGAAACACATCCAGCCATCCAGCAACACATCCAATGAAGCAATGTGCTGTGTTGGCTAGACCTATCTCTTGAGAATTTTTAAAATTTTCACAGATCTTACTGTAAAGAAGCCTTCCTGTATGCAGAAGTGAAACCTCTATCCCCCGAAGTGAAAAGAATGAACTTTTCTTTTTTAGAAATTGGATTCTCTGCATGATTGAACCTGAGATCAAAGTGGAAAAAAATGATTTGATGTGCCAGATGACATGTGAGTAACATTGTCAGTCACTGGACCTCCATTGACATTCCAATCTTGATTTTTGCAAAAACAACAACAAATGTCTCCATATTTGTAGCTAGCTTGTGTATTTGTGGTTTGGCATGTTATTATATATAACTATGATACAATCCTTAGGATTTCCTTTTTGCTGTCCTGTTCAGAGCGATCCATTTGTAAAGTAAACCAATTGATGTCTTTTAACCAGTTACTCTGGAGTAATTTTTTTATTTTTTGTTCAGGTGGAATTAACAACAAATAAAAAATGTTCCCCGGTAACTTTATGCCATAAGGTACTAGTATGCACAGCATATTAGCCCATTATGGAAGACTTACCTGCCAAACGATCCCCTCCAGTGCTGCGGTGTCAGTGCTCTCAGCTGTCACATGAGCTTCCATCTTTTCTTGATCTTCCTCCTGGGTTCAGACTCTTTGGCTGCTAGAATGTTTGGGATGTGATGATGACCCTCCTACTCTTGGACACACGAGTCATATCATCAAGACACAGACTGATGCCATAAATGTACATTGAGCTGCACGTGCGCAGTTCAGTGCACATACACATTGACAGGCAGGTTGGAGCAGTTATGAAAAAAGAGACCAATAGCATCTCTTCTCTCATAAAAATCCTACCTGCCATAGGTTTTTATTTTCATTTTTAGTTCAGTTTCACTTTAAACTCTACAGTTTTGTTTATAAACCCAAGGAATATTATCTATTTTCTGAACGCAGAGATCCTGTAGAATTAGAAAATGATAGTTGCAATTTTTTCTGTTACACAATTTTTGCAGTAAAAAAAAAACTAAAAGTAATTTTGCTGCACACAAATTCAATTTAATCCCCATTTTTTTGTAGAAAATAAAAAGATGAGATAGTGCCAAGTAAATTGATACTACATATGTCAAGCCAAAAACTTGTGAGTGCCTCAAAACGGTGAAAAATGATACCCAAACTTTTCAGTAAGGGGTGTTTACATGCCTTTACAGTTCATCAGTTTCAAGTATGCTGTAATTGAGGGCCCTAGAATGATTGCTTTCATGCTGATATTCTCAGCAATGTATTACATCTGGGGCGCAATTGCTGCTCACATACACGCAAATGTCTTATACTTGGGTTTACATTTGTAATTTTTTTCATGTAACTTAATCACAAGAGTGCTAACAAGCCCCTTCTGTGGCAGCATTGGGCAGGTGACAGGTCGACAGATCCTCTTTATGGAGACATCAGGAGTCTATTAGATGCACACAGTTTGCTTGATCCGCTGCACACCCAGCTTTCTACCTGGGATACTGACAGCTCTGAGGGTCGGTTGACACTAGAATGTGCACATCCCTGTGATATCCTGCGTAGTTTCAATGGGCTGCCAAACAAACTGTAATGTAGAAAAAGTAGTGCAAGCACTTAATTTGGAGTGCCATTAATAATTCATTGGCACCCAAGGGACACGCATGGAGCGCGCCTTTTCCTACATCCTGGTGTGAACCGGATCTCAAAGCAGAAACGCTCAGAGCTGGGCACTTCCAGCTTCACACACAACAGAGGAGATCAGAGAATTAATGTTCCCTGGGCTCTTCCTCCTAGCCACCCCAAAGGCATTTGTTGGGATCCGGGGCTACCAGGAGGAGCAGGACAGCATGAGAAATCCCAGAGGGGAAGGGTCTGGGACAGTATCCTGCAAGTACTGTAAAAGTGATCATCGAGAGAGCTAAAGTAGCCAAATTCATACTAGTACCTAACAGGGCTGGTAATGGTAACCATGAATTTGATGGTACGGTGAGGGTGGCGAAGGGGCATACTGGGCAATCTATTGGGAGTCTGTAATCAAAGAACTCCTAACTATTCCTAAGACTACTGTATTCTCGCTCATCATTTTTAAAATGCAAAATTATTATTTTTTACTTTGTATGCTGAGAATATCTGTCTGCATTTCTCCAAAGCAAATCATCGGATTCTCCTTTTGAATCCCTAAGGCCTCATTCACACCTGCGCAGTGTGCTTTTTTGGCACATTTTTTGTGGGACAACATAGGGCAGCCCATTCACTTGAATAAGCTGCCCTGTGTACATCAAAGTGTCAAAAGAAGCTCCCACACCTTTTCAGGTGCTTTTTTACAGCTTGTTTGTCAAGCATTTTATTACACGTGTTTTCCAGCGGCATTTGGGGTGCCATTAACAATAAATGCATTTTTCCCTCATTGTGGGAACATGTGCAGAAAATAAATTTTCTTCACACATTCGTGGGAAGGAGCAGATGTGAATGGGGCCTCAAATTTTAAAGGGTACCTTGACTGAAAAAAGGTTGAGAAATGCTGTTTTAAACTATGTCTAAAACAGCATTTCTCTACCTTTTTTCAGTCAAGGTACCCTTTAAAATTATGCACAATCTCGAGGCACCCCAATCTAAAAATGGAAAAAACTATTTGTTTTACATATGGCAGCCACATCCACACATAAAGGACACCCAACCTTAGAGATGATATATTTTTACAAAGCAAACACACCTTTGCTCACTGGTATTGATTTAGTATCACAATGTTTCTCTTCTCTCTCAGTTTCTCTCTCCTTCACTCTGCTTATGTGACCCCAGTGCTGGCGGGCAGGGGAGGAGCAAAGAAGGATGCTGTACAGGTGCCCAACGTCCTCCTTATCAACTGATGACATAATTGGTTGTTAGGACTCAGGCAGCTAATAGGTTGTAAAGGTGCAGAATTTAAACCTCTGGATGTGCAGTTATATGATACTGGTTTAAACACACTGGTTTGCAGTAACATGATATATACACAGGGGCGGGCTGACCATTTGGAAACTCGGGCAATGCCTGAGGGCCCGGGGTCAGTAGGGGGCCCCATGAGATGCCCCAGTACCTTTTTCATAGGCTTTTTTGAGTTTGGGCAAGGACCCAGGCGCCCCATGATCCCCTATTGCCCAGGGGCCCCATGAGTTGTCAGTCCGCCCCTGTATATACAGTAAAGCCAATTTGCTGGGGTTTTTTGGTGTACCCACTGGTGTGATTTACCCTCTCTATTAACACTGATGGCCATTTGTCGCCAGCACTGAAAGTAAAGGGAAACCCAAAATATAACAGTCACTGGAGCAGGCACCAAGGGCAAATCCTCTACCCCCTGAGGAGCCACTGAATTGTTTTGTGATTTCTCTGCACTCCTGAAGATGATACACATGACAAACTGTGATATATTGTGGCTTACCAATTCATAAATGTGATGGCTGCATTAGCTGTCTTTTTTAGGCTTTTTTTTCCTTTATTTTCCCCTGTTGCTCAGTAAATCTGTTTTTTTTTTCAATGTCCTTTAACCCCTTGGCTCCGGCACCTCCCGGCCCTTTAAGGGTTTCAGAAGCCAGGAGGCGGGGCGGGGTTTTAGGGTCATGTGACCGCCGTGATTCGCCGTCATGTCGGTCACATGATCAGGAAAGGTCCCGATTGAAAGAGGAGATTGGGACCTTGTGTACCGGACATGTGCTCATAGCGTGCAGGGTGCGCGCTCTCAGCACACATGTTTTTCTTAATTGCACAACATGTGCTGCCGCTCAGCGTCTAGGCCCAGACGCCGGGAGGCCCCACATTTGTCAAGAGGTTAACAGACCAAGCTGTCCAGCAAAAGTGGCAGTTAGAGGGCTGAGACAAACCATTTATGTAAAACCTTTATCCCAAAAGGAAAAAAAACTGTTGATGTATCTGCTGTAATGATAAAGTGTTAGCTGCAGTTTAGCTCAAATGTGTTAGTCAAGTTTATCTAAATCTGCTAGTGCCTCCTACACTGCCCTGTCTCCAGAATGTCAATGCTGCTGTCCAAAGATGTCTCTGTTGCTCCTCCATTCTTAGTTGAGACACCCTGATACAGAAAGTGTGTTACGTGACAGATCACAGGGTGAAAATAAATGAAAAAAAGAAAACAAATGCAGTCACCTCTTCCATGAATTGGTATTTTTTTTGGATTTAATATCACTTTCACTTAGATTAAGGATCTCTAAAGCTTAGATTAGGGGACCATAGACCACATCTGGTCTACTACAAGACTTTATCGAGCCCACAGCAACTTGTCCCATGTGTGAAAGGGGGGCTCTGATGTGAAGGGAAGATTCTAATATGAGGGCAGCTCTGATTTGCAAGAGGGGATCTCTGATGTGCAAGAGGGGGGCTATGATGTGAAGGGAGGACTCTGATGAGAAGTGGGGCTCTGATTTGAAGGGGGCACAGATGTGAAAGAGGGGATCTAATCTGAAGATGGTCTCTGATATGATAGGGGGACAATGATGTGAAGGCGGGACGCTGATGTGAAGGGGGTCTCTAATATGAGGGGGAGCAGTGATGCATTGATGTAAAAAGGGAGGCTGCAATATGAAGGGAACTTTGGAATGAAAAGGGGAACTTCTGATGTCATGGGGGGTCTTCTCATATGAAATGTGGACTCTGATGTTAATTGGGAGGGGGACTGTGATGTGAATGGGGGCTGCGATGTGATGTGAAGCCTTCTGATGTGATAGGGGAACTCTGATGTGATTTGGAGCATTTGATAGGAAGGGTGCTCTTATGTAAAAGGGGAACTTGTGTTGTGATGGGTCTTCCCTGATTTTGTCGCCACATGAATATTTGTAAAATACACAATGTGGCCCTTGTACTGAGAAGTTCAGGGACACCTGATCTGATTTAGATCATGAAAAGCAATATACCATGTCAAATTTAGTGTAGTTTGTCCAAGTACTATATATCACCTCTATTTGTAGGCATTATTTGAATCAAGTTCTAATGTATGCTTGTACAAATATGATAAAAAGGTGTACTTACTTTTTCACATAACTGTATAATATACACTCACCGGCCACTTTATTAGGTTCACCTTGCTAGTACCGGGTTGGACCCCCTTTTGCCTTCAGAACTGTTGGGAACGCAACTGCATGTACTATATATAGTATTGTATGTTAATATCACTTGACCAGTAGATGGCACTGTACACTAAGGTTACCAGTTGTGCATATGTGTAAAACTTGTTGGTCTCTTCTCTCTCTCTCAAAGGAAGATGTCTGCTATCACTGTCTGCTGAAATGTGCTTTGTATGTTTGCAACTTAAGCCACACAAGTAAAGTCATAGTTCTGCCTCATCACAAGCTACCAGTGTCTTCTCTAACACATAACCAACAGGTTATGGGCCCAGCTCCAGACACCGGAAAAAGGAGAACTACAAGCAAGTGCTGCATTTACAATCCTACCAAATCCTGTGTGAGGAAACAAGAGCTGTATCCAATTCACTGAAAGATGGCAAGTGCTTCAGATATGAAGTTTACAATAGCAAAGCTCAACAATACCAACTACCAGCTATGGAAGTTTAAGCTTGAAATGCTGTTATCCAAAGATGACTTGTGGCAGGTACTAGATACACACAGACCCAATGACAACCCGGAAGAATGGGACAGAAAAAACAGGCAAGCAAAAGCAGTCATAAGCCTGTTAGTGGAGGACGATCAACTCATTCATATAAGGAAAGAAAACACAGCTAAAGGTATGTGGACTGCATTACAAAAACTGCATGAATGTGCAAACCTAAACAGTAAACTATATCTGCTGCGCAAACTGTATAAGATGAGGCTAGAAAAAGGGCAGGAAATGGGTGAACATGTAAATGCTATGCTAGAAATTGTGGACCAGCTGGGTGCAATAGGTGAAGAAATGAAAGACAATCATGTTGTGGCACTATTGCTATGCAGCCTTCCAGAATCATACAGTGCCCTTATAAATGCTCTAGAAACTAGACCGGAAACTGAATTGATGCTAGAATATGTTAAGGGAAAATTAATTGATGAATACAGCAGAAGAAAGGAAAATTTGCATAGTGAAGAGAACGAGAGACCAGAGGCAGCTCTGAAGGTGAATGAAGGCATAAGACAAAGCAAAGAAACCAGGGTATGTTTTCGCTGCAAAAAGGCTGGTCACCTGAAAAAGAACTGTTCAATCTGGAAAGCTGAGCAATGAAAGCGGGAGCTACCCACAAGAGAAAGAGCTAAAGCGGTCATGAAAGAAAATGAAAGTGCATCATGGAGTGGTACTTTTAAAGTGACTCAGAATAGTACCTCACATGGATGGTACATTGATTCAGGGGCAACAAGTCACATGACAAGCGACGAGACATTCTTCACAGAAATTGATTTTAGTGTAAAAGATAAAGTCTTCCTAGCAAATGGGAAAAGCATTACAGCGGAAGGTAATGGTCAGGGATTTCTGAACTGCAAAACGCCATCAGGGGGCAAGCAGAGCATCCTTGTAAAGAATGTTCTATATGTTCCAAGCCTAGAAGGAAGCCTCCTATCAGTTTAAACCCTTGCAAGCAATGGACTCACTGTCCAGTTCAGAGGTAATGAATGCACAATTCAAAATGGAAAGCAAATTCTAGCAAGAGGAAGATTAAATGAACATCTGTACAAACTCGTCACTGAAAGTGAGAAGGCTAATGCGGCAACTCATAACCCACATGACAAGTGCATCCACCTGTGGCATAGAAGATTGGGGCATCGAAACCCAGAAGCTATAAAGGACTTTGCAAAGAGAGGTCTATCAGAAGACATGAAAATATTGCCTTGCCACACACTCAGCAAGTGCACGTGTTGCATCAAAGCAAAGGCCACCTCTCTTCCACAGACCAGTCAGAGTAAAACCATTAAACCCATGGAACTGATACACAGTGATGTGTGCGGACCAATGAAAACCATCACACCTGGAGGGAACAGATATTTACTGACTTTCATCGACGATTATTCCAGGTACACAATAACATATCTAATGAAGCACAAAAGTGAGACATTAGAAAAACTTCAAGAGTTTGTAGCTATGACAAGCAACAAGTTTCAAAGGAAACCTGCAATAATACGCACTGACAATGGAGGGGAATATATGAATAAAGAGATGGAATCATACCTAAAGAAACAAGGTATTATACACCAAACAACTGTACCATACACTCCTGAGCAAAACGGTGTATTGTGGAATGGATCAAAACCTAATATAGGACACATCAGAGTGTTTGGCTGTAAAGCATATGCCCACATTCCAAGTCAGAAACGCTCCAAGTTGGAGAACAAAGCCATAGAAGGGATTCTGGTGGGCTACAGTGAGCAGAGTAAGGGATATAGAATCCTTTGTCCAAAGACCAACAAGGTCACAGTAAGCCGCAGTGTTTATTTTGATGAAAGTGAAGCACCAGATAATACAATTCTTGAAAAATGTGGAGAGGATTTATGCGCTGAATCGGCAAGAGACACTTACCCATGTGAAGCAGGACAAGAGCCAGAACAAGAAGTGGAACTTACAATCAACAAGCCAATAGAACCCACTGAACAACAAGAAATCAGAAGATCCTCTCGAATGACAAAAGGGATACCACCCTGCAGGTTATCATACGCTGCTAAAACACATCAAACACAGAAGCCAACATCCTGAGAAGACATAGAAACTTTGCCGAGAAGGGAAGCCGATCAGTGGAGAAAAGCAGCTGAAGAAGAAATAAAATCACTTCAAGAAAATAAAACTTGGTCACTAACAGAACTCCCTCCTGGTAGCAAAACCATTGGAAACAAGTGACTGTTGCACTCTCGTCAACTGAAGCGGAATACATAGCAGCAGCACATGCATGTCAAAAATCCATTTGGATTCGTCAACTTCTACTAGACATGGGACTGAATATGTCACAACCCACAACCATCTTTGAAGACAATCAGGGATGCATAAAGCTTACACACTCTGAGAAGATTAACCCAAGAACCAAGCACATTGATGTAAGATATCATCTGCTCAGAGACATGCAAGAACAAGGGGTTATCGACATCCAGTACTGCCCATCAGAGGAGATGACTGCAGACGCACTCACCAAACCTTTGCCAAGGGAACGTCATTATTTTCTACAAAAGAGACTAAATGGCATATAATTATGCACATGCTATTGAGAAGGGGTGTTGGGAATGCAACAGCATGTACTATAATGTACTATATATAGTATTGTATGTTAATATCACTTGACCAGTAGATGGCACTGTACACTAAGGTTATCACTTGTGCATATGTGTAAAACTTGTTGGTCTCTTCTTCCTCTCTTCAAAAACCAGTAAGATGTCTGCTGTTATACATTGCTGAAATGTGCTTTGTATGTTTGCAACTTAAGCCACACAAGTAAAGTCATAGTTCTGCCTCATCACAAGCTACCAGTGTCTTCTATAACACATAACCAACAAGAATTGCCTTAATTCTTTGTAGCATAGGTGTTGAAAACATTTCTCAGAGATTTTGGTCCATATTGACATGAGATACTGTTGCCTTTCTATCATCTAGAACCAGTCTGTCCATTGTCCTCTGACATCAACAAGGCATTTTTATCCACACAACTGCCACTCAATGAATATTTTCTCTTTGTCAGACTATTCTCTGTAAACCCTAGAGATGGTTGTGCATGAAAATCCCAGTAGATCAGCAGTTTTTGAAAATACTCAGACCAATCCGTCTGGCACCAACAACCATGCCACGTTCATAGTCACTTAAATCCCCTTCCTTCCTTATTCTGATGCTCGGTTTGAATTTCAGTAAGTTGTCTTCACCACGTTTACATGCCTAAATGCATGAGTTGTTGCCATGTGATTGGCTGATTAGCAATTTGTGCTACCAAGCAATTGAACAGGTGTATCTTAATATGGTGGCCAGTGAATGTGTGTGTGTGTGTATATATATATATATATATATATATATGAGTTTGTTTGGGGATAAAAAGGGTGTACTATACTGTATATAGCTTTATCTTGCAGTGGTTAGACTCAGACGTGTAAACAGGTCACCGTGGCAAAGGTGGACAATTGTGCTGGGAGGCTGACTGACTCTTTTCATTATATTTCTTTTCTTTGTTCTTTGCCACCTGGCAGTACTAGAGGCACTGGTTCAAATCCCAACCACAGCACCACTTGCCTGGAGTTTGCATGTTCTCCCTGTGACTGTATGGGTTTCCTCTGGGTACTCTGGTTTCATCCCACACTCCAAAGACATGCTGGAAAGTTAATTGGCTCCTGTCTAAATTGGTCCTAATATGTATGAATGTGAGTTAGGGACTTTAGATCGTACACTCTTTGAGGGTTAGGGACTGATGTGAATGTTACATAGTTAGTCTGGCTGAAAAAAAGACAAAAGTCCATCCAGTTCAACCATAAAAAAAAAAGTTATAATCCTATACCCACAGTTGATCTAGTACAATATATGCATGTAAAGCACTGCATAAATTGAAGGTGCTATGGAAGTACCTGAAATAAAATAATAATATTGGTGCTTGTCAGATGTGGGCATGGTCTACCAAAGGTTGTCAAACTAGGGAGGAGTTAGCATTTTACTAAATGTAATGTTTTCTGTTTAATTAAAGTCTCTTGTCATTTTATCCCTGTATAGTCATGTACCTCTGCATATATGATTTGTTTCTAGAAAATACTTTAAAGCACCCTTTCCTCTCAATGATAATGCTGCTTCATTCCCTCAATCTGCAGTGTTCTCTCCCGGCATAGCTGAGTAAAGGCCACACCCCTCAGCAAAACCACCTTCATACTGACTTGTGCAGTAAAGAAGAAAGAGGTATGGATAAACAGGTTAGTTACTGAGAACTGGCCGGACATATTTTGATACTCCTCATATCTGATGTATAAGAAAAATTGAACTATGACTAAGAAAATGGTGGTTGGCTGAGAGTCATTGGGCATTGTGATTCCACAAACAGCCATCACAAATGTGTCTAAGAAGGACTAGTAGCTGAAATCTGACCGTAATTTTGACACTCTACTGTATAGTTCATTCAAAGCAAAGATTTAGTCAAATGGGTCATACACACTTTGCAAGCAATTCAGAATATTTTGGCACTATAGATGATGGATAATCAAAATGGGCTTCTATGTCTACCACTAGATGGCAGTACCCAACTGACATGACATGCAATGTCAAAAAGTTGGAAGGTGCTCAAGTAAAGTTGATTTAACCTTCTCCACTGTTCTTTGAATGTATTATAATACCACAGGATCTTCCTCAGTCAGCTTAATGATGAGACACTCGTTAAAAGCTGCTGTCTCATGCTTAGTGCAACCACTGCCTCTCAGAGAAAAAAAAAAAGAAACAGAAAACAGCATTGATTAAACCGTGTTTAGCTCGGCTGCCGCAGAGGATACATGCAACTGTCGCCTGCTTCAATAAGCACAGGTTAAGGGTAAGTGCAAGCACGGCAGCCTTATATTTGACATCTTTTATTTGATGGTTTTACTGTTTTAGGGTTTTTGTTATTATGTAACAAATAATGAATAGATTTAATATGAGTGGTGCTCCTTACAGACATGCCTACATATCGCTGCAATATACCAGGGAGAGGATTCTTATCTGAATTTATTTATCACTTTCAAGTTCAGAAGATAGAATGATGCTTGTTGATTGGTTGTTAGGAGGGACTGTCCTTTGAGCAGCTTTAATTACCATCTTGAGGACTGGTTTACATGCATGGCTTGGTGTGTGGACCCGCACTTTGCCACTGAAATCAATTAAAATGAAATCTGTAACTCAATGTGTTTAAAACACGTCAATGCAGTGCGTGTTAACAGATGCGTTTTGGTGTAAATGTAGGCTATATTTGTGTTTCCTGTGATTTCTTCCACTGACAGTAATTATAGAATGTGTATTACATCCCTTATGTTTTACTATATATTCGTTTTTGTTTATTGTTTTATTTATAGTAAACATGCCGCAACCAGGAAAAATCAAACTGAGCATATGGTAAAAAATGTATGAGCATGACTTTTCCTGCATGTCAATATAATCATGTATATCCACAGATACAGGCAGCTGACGTCATGGGAAAATATCAACTTCTTTCTACAATGCCCTAAGGACTTGTTTTCACATGTGAAGAGCGATCTGCTGTGGAGCACTTTTCAAAGAGCAGCGCAGGTGCAACTCACAGGCATTCAGGAGGTGTTACTGCTGAATGCCTGTTTTTTTGTTTTTTTGACACCCAAACAGGTTGCTTAAATGGGAATATCTCCCAGCAACTGCAAGCCTAGCAGTTGGCCTGTGGTTACGGTGAAGCCCAATTCACTTGAATATGTCATGTTTGGTGGTGGTACTGCCTGCCAAATGCAACATGGGGATCATTTTTTCTGTGCTGCGAAGCAAAGTATCATGGCCATGGCAAGTGTACACCCCCATCTAGGTGCCTTTGCAGATTAAAGTGGTTGTGACGGCTTAAGGTTTTTTACCTTCATGCATTCTATGAATGAAGGTAAAAAACCTTCTGTGTGCAGCAAATCCCTTGCCCCTCAATACTTACCTGGGCTCCATCTTGATCCAGCAATGTGCACGACAGCAGCGGTTCCCTGGGGACTCTCCCTCCTCATTGGCTGAATCAGCAGCAGGAGCCATTGGCTCCTACTATTGTCAATCACAACCAGTAAGCCAATGATGAGAGAGCCTGATCAGGTTCCAGATAGCAAGCTGCTTGGTATGTGGCCACTTGGCAGGAGGGAGGGTTCAGCAGCTCTGACGGGGGACCCAAGAAGAGGAGAATCTGGACTGCTCTGTGCAAAACCACTTCACAGAGCAGGTAATTATGGCATGTTTGTTATTTGCCTTTAATATCACTTTAAGGTCGAAGGATGTTGGGGGAAGGGTAAAAACATGGCTCATATTTTTAAAACTAAGCCTTACTTGGCCTTGTCCTTCAACATCCCTATTGACTAGTTAGGCAGCCGAAGAGACCAACAGGATGACCAAAGAGAAGGGAGGAGGTGGGGCTGAGCTCAATATTGCAGGAAATGATTTGCATCAGAGGTCAGCTGCTTGTATATCTTGATGTAATAATCAATTTGACATGTGGAGTTCATTGGGTATTTCAATCAAATGTTCTGTTCAAATTTTCAGCAATTAATTCAGGTTGGTTTTAGCATTTTAATTTGAGTTCTGTGCTCGCTACATGTTTCTCGTGGGTAACATGACATGCAGCTAAACCCTCCTTTTCTGCAATAAGCCAGACTGAATTTAATATTGAAGCTTTATTAACAAAACAGGGTGAGTGAAACTATTGTAAAAACAGATAAGAAGTACATAAAATCAATATATGAAACATACAAATGCAATGAAATGATTAGGCTGTGGATGACAATAAGTCTATGCTCACCAGTGATGCTGCCTGTAGGGGATGTAAGTTCAGTCCATGACATGTGCTGCAGAGAATTATGGCTGGTTCCTTTCCCTCAGTTCTTAAAAAAATGAAGTCTGAGTTCCCATGATGCACCTGCTTCCTTATGTTAGAATGAAGGTGTTTTATTAAGGCCAGTCTCCATCTTTTGTAAAACAGTTTTATTTTGTAAACTGAATTTATTTTGGTCTCCAACTAGTGGCCAAAATTTAATATTGCAGGTTGAATTTCCTTGCTGGAGGCAGAACAGTTAGATTGATATGTTTTATAGTACGTTTGTTTGTCATTTCAATTTATGTTAAATGACTGATAAAGCTTTACCATAAGTTAGTAATACACAAAGAAAGAAAGGAACATTTTTGTAACACTTTGCTGATAACATAATCATAATCAACCCATTATCGTTGCTAAAGTATTAATAATGCTTTAAAACCTGATAAATAAATAAAAGGCTGATACAAATTATAATCATATCTTGCAAGACCATCTTCCCCAGGTCCCATCATTGATGTGTAGTATATGTCAGTCTCTCTTAAGAAGCAATTACTGATTAGACTGTACAGGGCTCTCAATGCATGTCCTCAACTATATTCACTTTTTTAAGAGAACATGAGAAATCATCAATAGTGTGAAGCCATTTAAAGACCAACCAATATAAAATCACCTATTTCATCCATGTATGTTAAACCACCAACGTGTCCAGAAGCAGACAGGGGGGCTGCAGGGGACAAGTGAAAAGCTACATCCAGACTCAATTGGGTTGATTCACTAAAATCAAATACATTGTTCACTTTACAAGCAAAGTTGCAATTTGCATGGGAATTTGCCCCGGAGCTTAGGGAGTGTGGTGAAGCTTCACTTTGCAAATAATACCCAATCACATGCAAGGAAAATAGAAAACAGCATTTTTGCTTGCACATGGTTGAATGATGGCAGTCAGCGGAACTAAAACTAAAAAATTATATATAAATTAATTTCATAAAGTCCAATGTGCAACAGTGCAAAGATTGTGAATAAGGTCCAACAGAAAATAAGATGAGCAATATACTCTCCTTCCAAGTAGCTTGTAGTTATGTAGCTGGGATCCTGCAGCTTCTCTATGAGTCTGTATAAATATAAGGGTTTCTCCCTCCTTGAACCACTCCAATTCTCTATATATCCTCGTATGACCCATGAAAGAAAGGAAATGAAAATATGGTGCCTTATCCAAGAGGTATAAAAACAGCCTTTAATGTGCTCCCATATTGCACTCACATTATTCTGATAAAAATGCGCTTGTAATAACAATAAACCTCTGCATGCGGTGAGAATCAGCCTCGTGGGTGTGTTAACACATACCGTCAGTACTCGCCGTGTTGATGGTCAGATGCGTGGTGATGTCACTGCCCCTCCCCAACGCGTTGCGCCACAGGGAAAACGTAGCTTTGTCTGGGGGATGTAGTAAAACGTTAGTAAAACGTTGTTATTACAAGCGCATTTTTATCAGAATAATGTGAGTGCAATATTGGAGCACATTAAAGGCTGTTTTTATTCCTCTTGGATAAGGCACCATATTTTCATTTCCTTTTCTTCATGGGTCATACGAGGATATATAGAGAATTGGAGTAAGGAGTGGTTTAAGGAGGGAGAAACCCTTATATTTATACAGACTCATAGAGAAGCTGCAGGATCCCAGCTACATAACTACAAGCTACTTGGAAGGAGAGTATATTGCTCATCTTATTTTCTGTTGGACCTTATTCACAATCTTTGCACTGTTGCACATTGGACTTTATGAAATTAATTTATATATAATTTTTTAGTTTTATTTAGTTATATTGATTATATATTGCAATTGGATTTATTTATATATTTAATATATTTCTGTATCCATATACGGGTATTTCACATTTGGTGGCACTTTGTGTGATCACAATTTAATCCGTTAAGGTGATGCAAATCACAAGTTGGTAGAACCTTTATACAACACAGTATTGAATTTGCACATGCATTATGCACTTTTTATTGTTATGATAGTATTAGAGCGCGGTAACCATTTATTAATTATTTTCCATTTAGTGCACATTATATGAGGGTGAGCAAGGAAACCAGCAACCTAATACACTTATTTATATATTGACTCCAGTGGCTCACAAGTTTAATTACTAAATAACAGTCAGCAGAACTACACTTCATTCCTTAATCTCTGGGGTTAAGCCTCTTGCAGAGTGCAACTGCACTTGCAAAGTGAATAGTCCATTTGCCTCTAGTAAATAAACCCCAATGTATTCCCAACAAACAGAAGAAGATCACATTACCTCACAATGAAAAGTGTCTACTTGATGATTCTATGAGGTTGAATATGGAAAGGTAAATATGCTGTTCACTTTGCAAGGGAATTTTACCTTAGTTAAGTGACTGTGGTGAAAATCCACCTTGCACAAAATACCCAATTATGTGCAAGGAAAAAAAACATTATCTTTGATTGCACCTGATTGGATAATGGAAGTCAGCATAGTTGCACCTCATTCACTAAGCTAAGGGAACATCCCCTGCAAAGTGAACAGCCTATTTGCCTTTAGTAAATCAACCCCAATATATCTCCAAGGTTTTACATAGAGTCACCTCTCAGTTACTGACCATTGACTTAACTAGCCATAAATATCATATCAATGATGGGATATCAATGTTGTAAAGAAAAGGCCAGGAACTGTATGCAGAGTATAAGTGTAGGGCCTGCATGGCTAAGTTGGCTGGGAAGGCTAAAGCTAGCCAGTTTAATTGGTTAGTTTTAAAGTAGATGATAAAGTTTACCTTATTGGTGGACAAAAAGGTAGGCAGGGTGTGGCTGGGAGTGGCAGCAGTGGTCTGGTAGAAGGGAGGAGTTCCTAGAGGGTCAGTGGGAGCCTAGTCAGTGGAGAAGACACTTGCCCCCCCCCCTCCCTCCGTCCCTCCATTCATTTTTTCTTTTCTGAGGTCATTAACCGCTTAACCTCCCTGGCGATATGATTATGTCAGGAATTTTGTACCAAAAGCGGTACAATTGTTTTGCATGGTAATTTGGTGTTATGTATTGTAGGCCTGCAATTCTTAGTAATTACTTACTTAATAAATACTCATAAAAAATAATAATATAATAATAATAAATTTAATTCAATAATATAATCAAACTAAAAACACTGAAATTTAAAATATAGCGCCAAGTTCGCACATCACTGAGCAAAGTCGCAAAATCGTTTTCAGTGTCTGATGATGAATTTCCCCCATGAATCATTATCACTCAATTCTGCAAGTAGTTCTAATTTACTATGGCTGTTCTCTAGCTGGTCTAAAACCGATTTTGACCTAAAGGGACGCTTTTTGGATGCCGTGGACCTTTCTAAGTTTCCAGGCAGAAAGAACAGTAAAAATGCAGGCAGGGCGCAGGACAAAGCACTCGGGACAAAATGTATGTGAAATGGTTTGATACAGGAATGTTTTGCTATGAAATAATCGTTTTTAAAAAAAAATGTCATTTCTTTTAAATTTTCAAATTTGCCGCCGGTTCCGGCGCCGTACATCCCGACGTCACAGGGACACGGAAGCCAGATGGCGGCATCGGCCAGAGGAGATGGCCTGGGACGCTGCAGGGGACACATCGCGGGAGCGAAGGACAAGGTAAGCGCTGCAGGGAATCCCTGAGCAACGCCGCATGGTAAGCCCGAGTGTAGCTCGGGGTTACCGCTTTTGGTACTGAAACTTTACCCCGAGCTACACTCGGGAATACTGCCAGGGAGGTTAAGGACCACCCTATAGCAGATATACTGCTACAGGGCGGCACCTGTGCACAGAGTTACGTACAGTATATATATGTGATTTTGCATTTCCGGGTAAGGGGTGCATGCGAGCCGTACACGCGCCCTACCTGCGCCGCAATTCATGGCCGCGGATGTCAATTACCCACCGGCGCTCAGTGATTACCGTACATCTCTGAAAGGGAGGAAGATTGTTTTGTTTATAAACAATCTTCCTCCCTGTCAGCTCAAGCACATTGCTTGGGATGGCTGTGCACAATATAACCATCCCGATCAGTGTGCTTACAGTGAAGAACACACCCCCCGCCCTCCAGTAAAACACTCCCAGCACACAGTTAACCCTTTGATCACCCCTCACATTAACCCCTTCCTGCCTGTTGCAAATAGTAGAGTGTCAATGCTTTTTTTTTTAGCACTGATCACTGTATTGGTGTCACTGGGGTGTCAGTATCACCAACTTAGTTCCCCCCCTCAGTGTCAGAATGTCTGTCACAGTCCCGCTAAAAGTCGCTGATCGCCGCCATTACTAGTAGAAAAAAAAATACATTATCTATACCGTAATTTGTAAACGCTATAACTTTCACTTAAACCAATTAATTTACATGTATTGAGATTTATTTCCTAGCAAAGACATGCCGCAGAATACATTTTGGCCTAAATTTATGACGAAATTTGATTTCAATATTTTTTCACTGGACATGTTTAATAGCAAAAAGTCCAAAATATAGTTTTTTTTCTCAAAATTGTCGGTCTTTTTTAGCTTATAGCACAAAAAATAAAAACCACAGGCGATCAAATACCACCAAAGGAAAGCTCAATTTGTGGGAAAAAAAGGACATACATTTCATTTGGGTGCAGCGTTGCATGACTGCGCAATTGTCAGTTAAAGTAACGCAGCACCGTAACGCGAAAAATGGCCTGGTCAGGAAGGGGGATAAATCCTCAGGAGGGCAACTGGTTAACATGCCTATTCTGGTGTATTTCCCTGGGGACCTCAAGAGGTGATGCGGGCCACGGGTTGGTTATCGGCAGGTGGTTAGGGTGTAGGCCTTGTTTTGTCATCACAGAAGGCAGGGATCTCAGGTTATTTTAGGCTGGCATGGTCAAAACAGTATGTGGAGTGTAATGAGTAGGGCCCATCTCGGTATGGGTGTATCTTCCCTATGAAGTGACATCAGTAGGGGCTATCGGTCACTGAGCTGCATCAGGGGTTAAAATGTTTAACAATTTGTCCCTGAGCCGGTGTAACTGTGGCTAGGGGCCGAAATAGGAACGTGGTGGGTGATACAGCCGATGCGATAGTAAAACGGGCCTTCATTAACCTGAAACAAAAATTAGATGGTCAGTTAGGTACTTTATGGTTGTAAAGTTTTTTGCTTAAGAAATTGGTATTAAAAGTGATTCTGTTACTTTATGGTTGTTAATAAAAAGGCTTCTATGGCCATGTAAATCCTAGATATGTGGTTGCGTCGTTCTATAAAGAAGCGGGATGGCTCACGGGTTATGGTAGTAATGGGTGATGGCAACCGCAACATCAGCAATACTTCAATCATAAATAAACAAGTGATGTTGCACTGCTATATAATAATAGCTATAAATAAAGAGAAAATGGGGACATATCTGAATAAAACGTTCATAAATAAGTCCATATATGTTAAATCAATCCATTTTCATTCAGTAATAGAAACAATTGAGTACTGTCCGTGATACTTTTTTATTTGCACTAACATACAATTTTGAAGACAAGCTTTCGGGGAATGTCCCCTTCTTCAGGTCCAAGCAGTACTGAACACAGATTTGACTGAACACAAAATCTGTGTTCAGTACTGCTTAGAGCTGAAGAAGGGGACATTCCCCGAAAGCTTGTCCTCAAAATTGTATGTTAGTGCAAATAAAAAAAGTATCACGGACAGTACTCAATTGTTTCTGCTGCAAATGCACTAATACGGCTACAATCACCTCACTTCATTCAGTAATAAAATTCTTTACCAATTCATGTGCTTTCTTCTTGTACTGGTATCCTAAACACCATCAAGTGAATTTTCAATCCTTCAATCAGGTTTAGGGTCTCTCTCACCTCCCCTATATATCCACCTGGAGGATTAATCCAATATATTTTTGCCAATGATATTTGTTTGATAAGTGAATTGTGTTATGGTAAAGATCTAATAAGCAGCAAGGTATGGGGCATATTTATAAAGCAGTGAATGTTATATTCACCAGACATTCACACGCAGGTAATCATTCCCTGTAATTTAAAATGCACGCACCACTAAGATTCACCTGCAGTGATTATAAGGTGAAAATGACATTAACTTTTTTATAAACATTTAGAAACATGTAGAATTTTCCACACTCTTACAAAATTTTAAATTAGTAGATAGCTGTTAAGATTATCTTTTAGTTTGAGTGAATATGATCTTAGGTTGATGGCTAATTTAACTCATTTGCTGCCACCGACACATGTCATGTGCCAACAGCAGTGGGTTTTGTTTTTTTATACATTCCCAGCTGCTATAGAGAAGTACAGAGGCCCAGTGATGACATCACTGGGTCTAAAATAAGGTATCTAATGAAAAAATAAAGGTTGTATGTAGAAATGTCATTAGCATGTTGATGGGGTGGGGGTGGCAGGTAAAGCAAAAGCAAATTAAATTTCAGCATATAACACAGTTTTGAGCATGGTCTCACCTTGCCAGGAGCTATTCCATCAGGCAGCAAACACTTATTGGGTTCACGACTTATTAAAATTGCAATTTAGCTGGAAATGAATTGGGATTGTGCACAGATGGGGTAATTCCACTGGAAAGAGGGACTCGGAATTGAAAGTGCTCTCTCCTGTCTGTGTGTTATAGTTTCCTTTCATTGAATAAGAAGAGGTAATTTAAACACAGAAGACAAAGCAAATTCAGGTCACTGGAGGCTTTGTTCTATTCTGCTGTGTATTAGCGCTGTAAATAATCACGAAGATTCTTTGGAAAGAGAACAAAATTGCAACATGAAATACATTCACATTATTTTGACTGTTACGCAGATCAGAGATTAACATTAAAGTGGTTGTAAAGCTTTTTGTCTGAAAATAATAAACATGTTATACTTACCTGCACCCTGTAATGTTTT
Organism: Staurois parvus; assembly: GCF_062004578.1. Taxonomy (NCBI): domain Eukaryota; kingdom Metazoa; phylum Chordata; class Amphibia; order Anura; family Ranidae; genus Staurois; species Staurois parvus. The sequence goes on along the minus strand of NW_028318021.1, from coordinate 2,130,983 downwards.
TGCACAGAGTGGCCCCGAGCCTTCTCTCCTGGGGTCCTCTGCCGGCGATCTTGGCTACTCCTCTTCTCTGAGTGCATCCATAGCAAACCACTTGCTATGGGGGCATTTATGTGGGTTCGATCCCAAGCCAGTGTTGTGCATCTATAGACACACACAGCATGGTTCAGCCCCACTCCCCCACTCCCTACTCACAGGATTTGCCAGACAGCAGCAGGAGCCAATGGCTCCTGATGCTGCTGAGTCCCCCGTGAGCACAGAGAGAGTGGAGAAGAACTTCTGTAGACAGGTCTGCACTGGATCACGATCAGGCTCAGGTAAGTGTTTAAGGGAGGGCTGGGAGGGTGGGAGCAGTTTTTGAAAGTTTTTTTTAACCTTAATGCAGAGAATGCATTAAGGCAAAAAATCATTTTGCCTTTATAACCATTTTAACATAAAGTAGTATTACATCATCCGTTTTTAGCTTAACCCATTGAGCACAGTAAAATAAGCATTCCTTAGTAAATTGTTTACAACTTTTAATGCCTATAACTCCTGCGCTCTCAGTGCTGCTTTCCTGAACTACTGGCCTTAAAAAGAGTTAAACAAATCTATTGAAGTGTGTATTCTTAAGTAAAAAAGTACCTTCTCTTAGCCTCCTCCAAATCTCCAAATTCCTTCTTTTTTTTTTCTTTTGCTGCTGTGATGTGACTTCCATTTTTATGTAGAGCAACAATTCTTTTTTTCAGATCCTCAGAGAGTTCTTTGCCATGAGGTGCCATGTTGAACTTCCAGTGACCATTATGAGGAGTGAGAGCGATAACACCAACTTTAACACACCTGCACCCCATTCACACCTGAGACCTTGTAACACTGACGAGTCACATGACACTGGGGAGGGACAATGGCTAATTGGGCCCAATTTGGACATTTTCACTTAGGGGTGTACTCACTTTTGTTGCCAGCAGTTTAGACATTAATGGCTGTGTGTTGAGTTATTTTGAGGGGACAGAAAATTTACACTGTTATACAAGCTGTACACTCACTACTTTACATTGTAGTAAAGTGTCATTTCTTCAGTGTTGTCACATGAAAAGATAGAATAAAATATTTACAGAAATGTGAGGGGTGTACGCACTTATGTGAGATACTGTGTGTGTATATATGTATTTATTCAGGACTAGCACAGTGCAGTTTGAGTATCCAGATGAGCTGCAGATCAAAAAGTACTCACAGTCTACTGTATAATGGAGGAGCAGCAGACTGATTAGGTAATCTCTCTGCTCTGCCCTCATGATGTAAGGGTAGAATAAGATACTAGAAAAATTCATATGCTTACATTTGAGGCAGATGAGAAGCTAATATAGTGGCAGCCTCCAAACCCGCAGCACTCTAACCTTCTAACTTACAGTTATATAATGCTGCATAAGCACTAGTCAGCTATATAGACATTTATGAGCTGCCTGTCAATACATCCTTAGGTTAATTACAGGCAGTCCTAAGTCTATAGAACTGGCTCAATGATTACACCTAGCCATCTCAGGGAAACCTCTTGTAAATATTGTATTTCTAATTACACTAATGTTCAGGAGGGGGAGGGAGGCCCTTGCGTATTCTTTGCCATGATCTTGTTTCCACTTTAAAATTAAAATAAACCTCCCACCCCAGAAGCAAACTTGTATAATAATAAATGAACCTCAGCAAAAATCAGCAATTCTATCAAGCGCGAGCTTTGGACTTGTTTTACCAAGCAATATCTGTAAATCAAATGAGTAGTTTTTGTTTGCTAGACACTATTCTAAGAGCACTGGCGTGATTAAGCAATCTTTCTGCACCGCACGGCGGTGAAAAACAGAAGCAATTGTGCTTTTTCAGCTTGATTTATAAATTCCTTTTTTTGAAGCTCCAAAGTAGCAGTACAAATAAAACTTGCCGATGTCCACTTCTTCATTGTGAATAAAGTAAAAAAAGTCTAAAGTCTTTGCATAAGGACCTTGTCACACTAGTGGTCATGTCACTGGCGATAAATCCCAAACAGGAGGACTGCTTCAGTGGAACATTCACCTGTATTCAAATGTCGCTTCCTTGTGAACCTTCAGCGACTCTAGAAGTGAGAGATTACCTGCTACAAAGTTCATCTTTTGAACTGGAAATGATGAGCCAGTGAACTTAGGACACAGTTTCTAGCAGGGACGACACAGCTTTAGATTAGTTGTCAAAAACTGCATTAGATCCTCAGGCAGAAAAGCAGGACCCTTCCTTCTACTCTTATCAGCCCTGATCTTAGCCCTTAACTGAGCCTGAGAAATAGTTAAGGTGGTTGTAAAGGCTAAAGGTTTTTTGTAATCTTAATGCATTCTCTGCATTTCATAAGAAACGGTTCCAGTCTTAATGTCAAACCCATCAGCTAGTTACATAGGAAGTTCATGGGTTTTGGATAAAAAGTCAGGCCTAACTGACAGATGGAGGACTCATCTAGGAAACAGATTCAAGCACCCGAGTCGATATTGGTCTGAACTTCAACAGTTCTTTATAAGGTCCAAAAACAGTGACAGTGAAATATGACTAAAAGAGACCAACAGGGCCAAGGTCATGTCCAAATGGTCTAATGGGGCAACTATGAAGGAAATGACCCGGGGCCCTGCAGTGGAGGCAATGATTGGTCTATCAGCAATGTTGGCACTCTTCAGAGGTTAAGAAAGGTCAGGGTAGTTCAGTATAAAAACCTAACTGCATCAACATGGGTGGCTTCAGTGCCTCAGTTGATGGTAGATAGATGATCCCAGAGGGATGGCAAGCTGCCACCTTCTGCCTTTACTCCCTGAGGAGTCCGGCTGGTTAGTCAGATGAGCTTGTTTATCACATTAGGTATGCTAACATTGGCCAGCTCATATTTTTAACTGTTCTGAGAGACCAAAGAGGAACTGCTGTTGTTCTACTGAGTGTAAACACTCCATCTATGAAAATCAGAAATGTGATGATGACTGGCTATAGCGTACTCTACTGTGGTTGTTGGACTAGCGTCAACTAGACTAGAGAAGGCAGGCACTGATAAAAGTTCAGAACTGCCTGCAGTTCCCTGGAAACTCCTGGGCTGTATCAGGGCAGGGAGAGCTGGAACAAAGCTAGAAATGAGCAATGTCTGGACAGAGTTGTAACAGATAGAATTCATATTAGTAGTATAGAAGTCAGGAACATCTTATCAGCCATCAGACTCATAGGGCCTGTGCCCATTTTTAAGTGCAGCACTTAGATTATGGTGCCTAATGGACTATTTAAACCTGGTCCCTGGATCATTAGTGGATGGTCTTTCAGCTTGTAACTCTGTTATTAATGATCCTGAATCATGCTTTACTTTGATATTGACCTCCTCTGACCTGCCACTGGATTATTATCCCTGCCTATTTATGTCTGTTGCCTATCTATGTCACCGACCTCAATCTGGACTCTTGACCAAGATTTTGCCTATCGATTCTGTACCTTGTTGCCTGCACAATGCCAACCTCTGCTCGTTTCTGACCTTGATCTTGCTGGTGATTTAGTGTCTTCCTGCTTGTGATTTGGTTCTGTTCTCTACTCATCTGGGTGAGGTCGGGTGCCCTCATTGCTGCACTTCTGCTTACCTAACCTAACCAGCGCACTAAATTTCAAGTCTGTGCCCTTCCATTGACCTAGCACTCCCTGTCACAACATCCAGGGGTGACGGGAATTGTGCAAGAGGCCACTCTGTAAACCTAGACTTTATATATATATTGTTGACATGTCTATCACATGACTTGGTGGCCAAACAAAGGGTAAAGGTTAATGTTATGCCCCGTACACACGATAAGAAAATCGTACAAAAAAATTCACAGAACCACTGATCGAACGATTATCTCTTCGTTGATGAGCAGGATGTTTTAAACGATAACGATATTGTGAATGAAAAAATCTGGTTGAACAACAGTGAAAAATGTTGTCGTTTTGCATACGAACAATCAATTTTCTATGCGGTGGTATGACGGTCGTACGAAAAAAAAATCTATCAAGCACTGTCACGCATGAGCGGAAACAGAAGATAACTCGGATGTTTATGTCCAAGGAATCTTCGTAAACACGAACGAAAAATCCAAATGTTAAAAGTAGATTGGCCTAATGAGATAATGAAACCAGAATTCTGCAGATTATATTTTATGTATCACTATTTATGTATATAGATAATGTAATAAACAATATTATACTCATTTCTGGTAATTGTTGTGTATATCGCTCGTTCTGGCCGGAAGGGCGTGGCTACAAGGTCACATGCACACTGCATCACTTCCACTTGTACGGAAGACTTCAACACTACGTATTGCCCGACAAACAATTTGTTTAGATTGGTTAATGTGGGCCACGATTTCGACCAACGAAAGAACGCCTCGAGGTCATCGGATGACCAATCGGTCGATTTTCTAATCGTGTATTCCCACCTTTAGGGTTAGTATTAGTGTTAGAAAACAAATTTAAAAAAAAAATGGAAATACCCCCGCGCAACCATACCTGGTGTCTGTGTATATAAAATGTAATGTGCTGTTGAAATTTGTTAATGTTCCACATTAAACATCAAAATACAAATTGAATAATCAGTGATTTCACGCTGCACTCTACTTCTTATTGGACAAATACACTCTTCTAATATACAGAAAATAAGAAGATAAATATTCTACAGTGAATAAACCAACAAAGTCCCATGAAATTGTGTTATTTTAATAAACAAAAAATGTTCAAGAAATATATAAAAAATTATATATAATGCCTCGCAAATAAAAATAAATATCACAATCCACAAATGAGAGAAAATGTAGTGTCCCCTCAGAATAAGTGAATAGCTTCACACTCTTCCGCGCTTTACAAATCACCACGTGATCATCATATCTCTGTGTACTGATATGCCACAATGATGGGCACTTGTAGGCTGCACTGATGGGCACTGATAGGCGGCACTGATAAGCAGCATGGATAGACGGCACTGATATGCAACAATGATGGGCAATGATAGGCGGCACTGATGGGCACTGATAGGCGGCACTGCTGGGTGGCAATGACTGACGGCACTGACTGGTGGCACTGTTGGGCACTGACTGGCGGCACTGATGGGCGGCACTGATGGGCACTGATGGTGGCACTGCTGGGCACTGATGGGTGGCACTTCTGGGCACAGGTGGGTGGCACTGCAGGGCACAGGTGGGTGTGTGGGAGGGTGCATTCTGGGAGGACGTTATATGATGTCCTCCCAGAACTGGACGGCCGCAGTGAAGCCGTCATTCGGTTATCTGTGGTCGGCAAGTGGTTAAATACTCTGATGTGCCAAATAAATGAAATCCTTTATCACCTCTGGTTATATATACATTTCCCGATTCCAAAGATTGATGCTCAACAGAATAATTTTATAAAAACATCATAGTGTTTTCCATTTAAAAAAAAATAGATTTATTTAAAAAGCTATTGTAATGTGCACAATAGCTGGTGCACTACAGGTAAAGGGGCCCAGTCATACCGATGTGAATTGAAATCGCACCTGAAATCACAACGATTGAATGTGAATGTCAGTGTCTTAACATGTGAGATTTGCTGCATTGCGATTTCTAAAGCAGTTCTTGCATTACTTTTTATGCAGTTTATTGAAATTTCACAAACAGTACATATGATATAATGGAAATTGCACTGCAAATTGCAAGAAATCATTGAATACCTTCACAAGTCGCTATAAAGCCTCATAAATCACACATGAATTTGTGCTAAAATTGCACACAAATCACGTGATTTTAAATCGCAGTGGTGTGGCAGGTGGCTAAAGCTTGCATATTGCCCAGTGTAACCATTGGCAGTGTTGTTATCAGAGTCTGCAGCCTGTGGATCCATATATTCCAACCGAGAACTATCTTGCAACTTTTCCCTTTAAAACTGTCAAAGAACGATGTATAAGAACATACAGAGCAGTATTCCCCTTCCACTCGATCCCCGTGTACACTCTCTATGGCACTGGTGCCGGAGTCGGTGGTACGTAGTGAGCGTACACAGAGATATGATGATCACGTGGTGATTTGTAAAGCGCGGAAGAGTGTGAAGCTATTCACTTATTCTGAGGGGACACTATATTTTCTCTCATTTGTGGATTGTGATATTTATTTTTATTTGCGAGGCATTATATATAATTTTTTATATATTTCTCGAACATTTTTTGTTTATTAAAATAACACAATTTCATGGGACTTTGTTGGTTTATTCACTGTAGAATATTTATCTTCTTATTTTCTGTATATTAGAAGAGTGTATTTGTCCAATAAGAAGTAGAGTGCAGCGTGAAATCACTGATTATTCAATTTGTATTTTGATGTTTAATGTGGAACATTAACAAATTTCAACAGCACATTACATTTTATATACACAGACACCAGGTATGGTTGCGCGGGGGTATTTCCATTTTTTTTTTAAATTTGTTTTCTAACACTAATACTAACCCTAAAGGTGGGAATACACGATTAGAAAATCGACCGATTGGTCATCCGATGACCTCGAGGCGTTCTTTCGTTGGTCGAAATCGTGGCCCACATTAACCAATCTAAACAAATTGTTTGTCGGGCAATACGTAGTGTTGAAGTCTTCCGTACAAGTGGAAGTGATGCAGTGTGCATGTGACCTTGTAGCCACGCCCTTCCGGCCAGAACGAGCGATATACACAACAATTACCAGCAATGAGTATAATATTGTTTATTACATGACCTATATACATAAATAGTGATACATAAAATATAATCTGCAGAATTCTGGTTTCATTATCTCATTAGGCCAATCTACTTTTAACATTTGGATTTTTCGTTCGTGTTTACGAAGATTCCTTGGACATAAACATCCGAGTTATCTTCTGTTTCCGCTCATGCGTGACAGTGCTTGATAGATTTTTTTTTTCGTACGTCCGTCATACCACCGCATAGAAAATTGATTGTTCGTATGCAAAACGACAACATTTTTCACTGTTGTTCAACCAGATTTTTTCATTCACAATATCGTTATCGTTTAAAACATCCTGCTCATCAACGAAGAGATAATCGTTCGATCAGTGGTTCTGTGAATTTTTTTGTACGATTTTCTTATCGTGTGTACGGGGCATAACATTAACCTTTACCCTTTGTTTGGCCACCAAGTCATGTGATAGACATGTCAACAATATATATATAAAGTCTAGGTTTACAGAGTGGCCTCTTGCACAATTCCCGTCACCCCTGGATGTTGTGACAGGGAGCGCTAGGTCAATGGAAGGGCACAGACTTGAAATTTAGTGTGCTGGTTAGGTTAGGTAAGCAGAAGTGCAGCAATGAGGGCACCCGACCTCACCCAGATGAGTAGAGAACAGAACCAAATCACAAGCAGGAAGACACTAAATCACCAGCAAGATCAAGGACAGAAACGAGCAGAGGTTGGCATTGTGCAGGCAACAAGGTACAGAATCGATAGGCAAAATCTTGGTCAAGAGTCCAGATTGAGGTCAGTGACATAGATAGGCAACAGACATAAATAGGCAGGGATAATAATCCAGTGGCAGGTCAGAGGAGGTCAATATCAAAGTAAAGCATGATTCAGGATCATTAATAACAGAGTTACAAGCTGAAAGACCATCCACTAATGATCCAGGGACCAGGTTTAAATAGTCCATTAGGCACCATAATCTAAGTGCTGCACTTAAAAATGGGCACAGGCCCTATGAGTCTGATGGCTGATAAGATGTTCCTGACTTCTATACTACTAATATGAATTCTATCTGTTACAACTCTGTCCAGACATTGCTCATTTCCAGCTTTGTTCCAGCTCTCCCTGCCCTGATACAGCCCAGGAGTTTCCAGGGAACTGCAGGCAGTTCTGAACTTTTATCAGTGCCTGCCTTCTCTAGTCTAGTTGACGCTAGTCCAACAACCACAGTAGAGTACGCTATAGCCAGTCATCATCACATTTCTGATTTTCATAGATGGAGTGTTTACACTCAGTAGAACAACAGCAGTTCCTCTTTGGTCTCTCAGAACAGTTAAAAATATGAGCTGGCCAATGTTAGCATACCTAATGTGATAAACAAGCTCATCTGACTAACCAGCCGGACTCCTCAGGGAGTAAAGGCAGAAGGTGGCAGCTTGCCATCCCTCTGGGATCATCTATCTACCATCAACTGAGGCACTGAAGCCACCCATGTTGATGCAGTTAGGTTTTATACTGAACTACCTAATTACCTAATTAGCTGCCTATCAGTGCCACCTCATCAGTGCCGCCTATCAATGCCCATCAGTGCTGCCTATCAGTGCCCATCAGTGCTGCCTATGAGTGCAGCCTCATCAATGCACATCAGTGAAGAAGAACAATTACCTGTTTGAAAAAGTTTATAACAGAAACAAAGAATTTTTTTTCAAAAATTTTGCTCTTTTTTTGTTTATAGCGCAAAAAATAAAACACTCAGCTGCGAGTACATACAGTCATGGCCGAAATTGTTGGCACCCTTGATATTTTTCCTGAAAATCAAGTATTTCACACAAAAAAGGTATTGCATTAACACATGTTTTGCTATACACATGTTTATTCCCTTTGTATGTATTGGAACAAATATAAAACAGAGGCAGAAAAGCAAATATGACATAATGTCACACAAAACCCCAAAAATGGGCTGGACAAAAGTATTGGCACCCTTAACTTAATATTTGGTTGCACACCCTTTGGAAAACATAACTGAAATCAGTCGCTTCCTATAACCATCAATAAGCTTCTGACACCTCTCACCCGGAATTTTGGACCACTCTTCCTTTGCAAACAGCTCCAGGTCTCTCTTATTGGAAGGACACCTTTTCCCAACAGCAATTTTAAGATCTCTCCACAGGTGTTCAATGGGATTTAGATCTGGGCTCATTGCTGGCCACTTCAGAACTCTCCAGCGCTTCTTTGCCATCCATTTCTGAGTGCTTTTTGACGTATGTTTGGGGTCATTGTCCTGCTGGAAGACCCAGGATCTTGGACGCAAACCCAGCTTTCTGACACTGGGCCCTACAGTGCGACCCAAAATCCTTTGGTAATCCTCAGATTTCATGATGCCTTGCACACAGTCAAGGCACCCAGTGCCAGAGGCAGCAAAACAACCCCAAAACATCATTGAACCTCCACCATATTTTACCGTAGGTACTGTGTTTTGTTCTTTGTAGGCCTCATTCCGTTTTCGGTAAACAGTAGAATGATGTGCTTTACCGAAAAGCTCTATCTTGGTCTCATCTGTCCACAAGACGTTTTCCCAGAAGGCTTTTGGCTTACTCAAGTACATTTTGGCAAACTGTAGTCTTGCTTTTTTATGTCTCTGTGTCAGCAGTGGGGTCCTCCTGGGTCTCCTGCCATAGCGTTTCATTTCATTTAAATGTCGACGGATAGTTCGCGCTGACACTGATGCTCCCTGAGCCTGCAGGACAGCTTGAATGTCTTTGGAACATGTTTGGGGCTGCTTATCCACCATCCGGACTATTCTGCGTTGCAATCTTTCATCAATTTTCCTCATCCGTCCACGACCAGGGAGATTAGCTACAGTGCCATGGGTTGCAAACTTCTTGATAATGTTGCGCACTGTGGACAAAGGCAAATCTAGTTCTCTGGAGATGGACTTGTAACCTTGAGATTGTTGATATTTTGCCACAATTTTGGTTCTCAGGTCCTCAGACAGTTCTCGTCTCCTCTTTCTGTTGTCCATGCTTAGTGTGGCACAGACAGACACACAATGCAAAGGTTAAGTGAACGTCTCTCCTTTTTATCTGCTTTCAGGTGTGATTTCTATATTGCCCACACCTGTTACTTGCCCCAGGTGAGTTTACAGGAGCATCACATGCTTGTAACATTCTTATTTATCCGCAGTTGTGAAAGGGTGCCAATACTTTTGTCCAGCCCATTTTTGGAGGTTTGTGTGACATTATGTCGAATTTGCTTTCTTTCCTCCCTTTTTTTGTTTTGTCCCAATACACACAAAGGGAATAAACATGTGTATAGCAAAACATGTGTTAATGCAATACGTTTCGTGAGAAATACATGATTTCCTGGAGAAATATCAAGGGTGCCAACAATTTCGGCCATGACTGTACCACCAAAAGAAAGCTCTATTTGTGTGAAAAAATTGATAAAAAATTTCATATGGGTGCAGTGTTGCATGACCGTGCAATTGTCACTCAAAGTGCAACAGAGCTGAAAGCTGAAAATTGGCCTGGGCAGGAAGGGGATATAAGTGCGTGGTAGGCAAGTGGTTAAAAAAGTTATTGCAGTGCTCAATAAATGACATGTGACATATAATCATTTTCCATGAATAAGTGATTACCCTTAAAGGGAAAGGCACAATCTGACCGAATTAATAGTAGGTCATATATCTGAGCTGAGCTGCTTTGTGGCAGTGGAGGTTTGTCACTAGTGGATTGTGATATTTATCTTTTTTTGATTATATATAAATACAGCAGCTGTAAGAGCTGCTGCTGTTGAAAAACAGTTTATAAACACTATTCAAATACTAGATAGATAGAAAATGTCATTATTAACCCTTATCTTACCCTAACCAGCTCTAATTAACTCATTCTTCCCATTTCCATTCTCCCCTTAAATATCATTTCCTGCTGATTTTTGGGGTTAATTCTATTTTTCCCACTTTTAAACTTTCTATCTGCTTTGTATGCTGTTTGTTTTAATTGAAAAAACACCTTTATTTTATTTTTCATATGTATGCAATGCTTTGTATCAGAATCATAATTTTAGTTGGCAATTTAAATATGACAAATTATGGAGTAAGGGCTAGTTCACACCTCATGTGTTCTAGTGCTTTATTTTTCGGCATCCTAAATGCATAGAAAGTAGGTTACATCGTTTTCAATGGCATAGCTCACACCAGTAGTTGCAGTTCAAGTGCATTCCGGTTTTAAGAAAAAATTAGAACATGCCACACAGAACTGTACTGGAGCACAGAAAAATGCATCAAAAACACACCTACACGCATCAAATATGCATCAAAACACAGCGGACCCCAGTACAGTGAAAATGGAAAGAAAAAAAAACATCTGGAATGCATTCGGAAATGCATCAAAAATACGCCAGAATGCTTCAAAAATGAGCATGCAGAAACGCACTTGGAACTGATCTGGAATGCTTTTTTGTGGTGTGAACGGGCTTTCAAAGTTATATTTTTTAGCCACGGTATTACATTTTTTTTTTACCTAACACTGAAAAAAGTAGAAAAAAAGCTTTTTTTTTAGTTTTGTTACTTTTTTTGGTCTAAGGATCGCATAAAAGATAAAATAGTTTTTGCAAAACAAAGTGACCAAATGTCCAAAAGATATAGTATATATATATATATATAATGTGTGTGTATATACAGTGTCTCACAAAAGTGAGTACACCCCTCACATTTTTGTAAATATTTTATTATCTTTTTATGTGATAACACTTTGCTACAATGTGACGTAGTCAGTGTACAGCTTGTATAACAGTGTAAATTTGCTGTCCCCTCAAAATATCTCAACACACAGCCATTAATGTCTAATCCACTGGCAACAAAAGTGAGTACTCCCTTAAGTGAAAATGTCCAAATTGGGCCCGATTAGCCATTTTCCCTCCCCAGTGTCATGTGACTCCTTAGTGTTACAAGGTCTCAGGTCTGAATGGGGAGCAGGTGTGTTACATTTGGTGTTATTGCTCTCACTCTCTCATATTGGTCACTGGAAGTTCAACATGGCACCTCATGGCAAAGAACTGTCTGAGGATCTGAAAAAAAGAATTGTTGCTCTACATAAAGATGGACTGGGCTATAAGAAGATTGCCAAGACCCTGAAACTGAGCTGCAGCACAGAGGCCAAGACCATTCAGCGGTTTAACAGGACAGGTTCCACTCTGAACAGGCCTCGCCATGGTCGACCAAAGTAGTTGAGTGCACATGCTCAGCGTCATATCCAGAGGCTGTCTTTGGGAAACAGATGCATGAGTGCTGCTAGCATTGCTTCAGAGTTTGAAGGGGTGGGGGGGTCAGCCTGTCAGTGCTCAGACCATACGCCGCACACTGAATCAAATTGGTCTGCATGGCTGTCATCCCAGAAGGAAGCCTCTTCTAAAGATGATGCACAAGAAAGCCCGCAAACAGTTTGCTGAAGACAAGCAGACTAAGGACATGGATTACTGGAACCATGTCCTGTGGTCTGATGAGACCAAGATAAACTGATTGGGTTCGGATGGTGTGAAGCGTGTGTGGTGGCAACCAGGTGAGGAGTACGAAGACAAGTGTGTCTTGCCTACAGTCAAGCATGGTGGTGGGAGCGTCATGGTCTTGGGCTGCATGAGCGCTGGGGAGCTACAGTTCATTGAGGGAACTATGAATGCCAAAATGTACTGTGACATACTCAAACAGAGCATGATCCAATCAGAGCCCTGATGATCAGTGTAGATGCCCCCTCTGAGGAATGCCAATTACTGGCTCTCCTCTCCTCACAAGCTGTCAGCTTGATAGCTCGTGAGGAGAGAAATGCTGATAACCAGCATTTCCTTATTTACATGCGATCAGCTGTGATTGGACATCATCGTCTCTTTCCGCTGATTAGTGATCCGCTGTGTCCCAGGGACACAGCACACCACCAATTACCACGCTGCATGCCCCTGGGGTAGCCGGTTAGAGTGGGAGGACGTCATATGATGTCCATCCAGAACAAGAGAACCACCTTGCTCCTGTCATTTCCTTATGGTGGGCGGGAGGCGGTTAAACAGTGCACATATTTAAATGTGAGGCTAATTTAGGAAACATGTTGATGCTGACAAAATCTATAATTTTTCAGTTAAATTAATTTTGATAAACTCACTCCACTCATCCCTAATTCTTAGCTCCACCAACTACAATATGTGAATTTGCACTTAAACAATAAACTCCTTCCACCGTGAACTTGTCCTTGCTAAAAGAAACCTGTCATGAGGGAAACAGGGAAGCTGCCATTTGCTGCCTTTGATTTCTGAAACACTGGTTGCTTGGCATGTCATGATGTCATCGACACGTTGAATCTGATGTGTGTGACAGCTCTGGACCAGTGAATGATCTAATATTTATGTGACCACTGTGGACTTGGTTGCCCTTCAGGAGGAACTACATCCAATGAAGGTGTGTTGTGCATGATCCTTGTAATGGTCTCGGGCTGCTGCTTCTCTGAAAGCGGTGAAAGAGATGCTCTACGTGGTACTATTGATTGGTTTAGAGGCACACTCAATATAAAAGTGTGTTACACTTGAAGGTATACTTCAATTGGAACTAAACCCTCCTATACTTTTCAGCCAAGCAAGCTACCATCTTAACCTCTCTTTGATCTGCATCTGCCATGGTGCTGCCCAAGTGATCAGTTATGACTCCAACCATTTAATGGCTTGACAGTTTGGTTGAGAACACAAGCAAATGTGACAGTTCGCTATCCCGACAAGCCAGCAATGTAACTGTTTTTGAAACTGTTAAATCAATGGGTTTAGTTCCGCTTTAAGAAGTTTACAGGTAAGAGTAAATCCAACACATTTTGGGGGAAATGCCTTCCTCTTCATCATCAATAGTATACAGGGGAACAGGGGTGGATGTGGAACAGAGAAGTAGCTAAGAATGAGTCCCATTAGCATCTGTCAAGTTGAAGAATAGCGTCCATCAACACCTCAACAACTGATCCGTAGCAGGTATGCCGATAAGGGTTTCCCTAAAATGCATACTTATCCCAAGTCAGTGACTCAAAATGTTCTGAAACTGGAGGGTCAGTATAAGAGCCAGGCAAGGAGGAGGTTAGCAATGGCAGCCCCAACCTTCCCCTTAGTATAGGTTTCCTTTAAACGTACAGAGTTGACAGAGAGAACACTGCAACATGTCTCACATATTGATCAGGTTGATGAATTATAAATTAGTTTAAAAGGCCTTTGGATAAATCACTTCCATCAAGCTGGAACATTAAGTAATTTTGGAAGTGAAAGGCCAAATTTAACTCCATTATTAATAACATTTAAAGGGTAGCTCTGCGTTTGTTAAAACATTGATATAATATATGCAATTGCTGCACAAACAGTTTTGTAATTTTAATACAATAAGAATGACCTCTAGTTCAGCAGGCCATGACTTTCTGAAATTTTTAACATTTCAAACATGGGTTCCTTGTATGCTGGCATTGAGTAAATTGTTAGTGAACAGAAATCCCCTCCCAGCAGAAGTTTATTTGATAAATTGAGTGGCTCACTTCTGTCACAACCAATTCTATTCTATTTCAGCACTAACATGGATCATGTAACCATAGCAGGAAAATCCTCACTCAGGAAATAGAAAGCACCTGCAGGAAATGGGAAGTGAGCAGAATCCATGGGGTTTATTTACTAAAGCTGGAGAGTCCAAAATCAGACTCCCTTCTGCATAGAAACCAATCAGCTTCTAACCTCAGCTTGTTCAATGAAGCTTTGGCAATGAAACCTGGAAGCTGATTGGTTTCTATGCAGAAGGGAGTCTGATTTTGGACTCTCCAGCTTTAGTAAATAAACCCCCATATGTCAGTTTCAATAAAACCTGCAGCAGGTGGAACTCCACAACATCCTTCCAGTGTATGCAACTGATGAGGGGAGAATTGATTTCAGAAAAATTCAAGTTATACTTTAATTGGATCCGGGACAATTTTTAAATTTTTCACACACATATTAAAATCAGTATTTTTTGCTTGAAAATTACTTAGAACCCTCAAGCAATTACATCAGTTTTTTTTAAAACATTTTTATTAGTTTCAATAGCTTAATTTTACAAAATTCAGTTATCACATCTTTCAACAAACAAAGAAAAACTTTTCCCTTTTCTCATTGCACCCAAAATCCCCCTACCCAATCCTAATCATACCCAGCCACCCATTTCTACCCCTATTTCTCCCAGTTCCTTCCCTTCCTTTATTAATCTCAGGATCTCCCTTTCTTCTTCCCTGTCTTCCTACCTCCCATTCCCCATCTTTTTCTTTTTTCTCCTTTTTTCCCTTTCCCTTTTCTTCCCCTTTCATCCTTCCCCTCTTTCCCCCTACCTTCTTTTCTTTTTCTTCTTTTTATGCATGTCCTCTCTTTTCATCATTCTCTAATTCTACCAATTCAGCATATTTATTTGATCTTTTAAACCCATCCCACTTTTCCGATCTTTTTTTAAATCTCTCCAATCTGTCTTCTTCAATATGATACAGTTCCTCCATCCTATAAATAAAATTTACCCTTTTTATCCAGTCTTTTATTTTCGGTACCTCTTGCTCCTGCCAGTATTTGGGTATTAATCCCCTTGCTGTGTTTATTAGGTGGTATATCATCAAATTTTTATATTTTTCTACAGTAACCTCAGTTATATGGAATAAACATGTGCCGAATCTTTTGAGAAAGTAGTCCCCCAAATCTCTTGCATTAAGTGAATTATATCCTCCCAATATACCTGTATCTTGGGGTATTCCCACCATATATATCACATTAATCCCACATCCCCTCCTTCACATAGGTGATTTGTCAACATATTGCATGTGTGCCCTACTCAGCGTATTATACCACCTGGTTAGGCATTTGTAATTAATTTCCACCACCATCATATCTATAGCCCCGTGTGTTAATGTAAATATTTTCTTTTTTTGTTGCTCATTAAATGATATTCCAAGTTCCCTTTCCCATTTTACTATATAAAATGGAGAAATAGACCCTGTTATTGCAGTAAGAATTTTATAGATACGGGAGGTACTATGTTTCCGTATCTTGCTTTCACTAAGTAGTTGTTCAAATGGGTTTAAATTCTCCATTGTTTTTAATAATTTTGGGAGTGTTGCAACAAAATGACTTAATTGAAAATATCTCCATTCATCTAATGTGAAAAACACCTCCTTTTTATTTTTAAGCTCTTGAAAGGGACATATTTCTACTTTTTTCATTAAATCGTTTAATTGTGCATTCCCTTTTCTTATCCATGTACCAGAAATAACTTCCTTCCCAGGTGGCAAATAATCTGTTCCCACTAGTGGTATTAACAGTGAGTTAAATTCCCATGCCATTTGTTTGTGAATTACAATCCGTGTATAAGTGCTCGTGCCTTCCCCCTGTTTGCGGTACTGCTATAGCAACCAAACAATCCTCTCTAACTGTGTCTCACTTAGTGTATTTTCTATCTTAACCCAACTTTTCCCTATTGCATTATATGTCCAGTCAAAAATACGTGACAACAAAACAGAACAATAATATCTCTTAAAATCCGGCACACTTAGGCCCACCTTTTCTTTATCCCTACAGAGCACTTCATAGCTTATTCTGGTTTTTTTATTTCCCAAATGTACCTCAATATCATTCTCTTAATCACTTTAAAATAGCTTCCTGGAAGCTGTATGGGTAACATCTGAAATTTATATAGAATTTTCAGGACAATAATCATTTTTACTAAGTTTATCGGTCCTATCCAGGAGCATGGTCCAACTGCCATTCCCCTCAGTTTGTCCTTTATATCATTAATTAATGGGATGTAGTTTATTTTATAGAGATTTTTGGGTGATGAGGTTAATGTTATTCCCAAGTACTTTCATTCTCTTTCTTTCTATGTAAAGGGGAATTCTCTTTGTAGAGCCTTTTTTTCAGTTGCCAAAATGTTGACATTAAGAATCTCTGATTTGGATGGGTTAATTTTTAAATTTGATATATCTCCATATTGTTTCAATAGTCTCATTAAATTAGGTAATGTCAGCCTAGTGTTTACAACATAAAATAGCTTATCATCAGCATATGCTGCCACCTTATGTTCCATCTCCCCTACCTGTATCCCTTTTACATCTAGACTATGTCGCACTGTTGCCAAAAAGGCTCTAGGGATATAAAAAACAACAGGGGCGACAACGGGGAACCCCGTCTTTTCTTGTTATACATTTTATAATGACCCATTAACCTTTACTGCAGCAGATGGGTAACTATAAAGTTTTCCAATCCATTCTTTCATTTTTGCACTCATTCCCAAAACTTCAAGTGTATCCATCATGAAGCCCCAGTCTACCCTATTGAATGCCTTTTCAGTGTCAACCGATATGATCAACACTGGAAGTTTTTCTTTCTTACTTTTTTCTATGAGGAATAAAGATCTTAGTCCGTTGTCTCTTCCCTCCCTCCCCAGAACAAATCGCACTTGATCTAAATGGATCCACTCCGGCATTAAGGCTTTCAGCCTAGTAGCCAGAACTTTCACGTATGATTTCGTATCCGTATTTAACAGTGAGATAGGCCTGTAGCTAGCACAATGGGTCCCATCTTTCCCCTCCATCTGTATGATGGTAATATGTGCTTGTAATGATTCTTCCCTCATTTCCATTCCTTCTCCTAGTGCATTCATAAATGTACAAAGTTTAGGGACTAATTGTTCTTTAAATTTTTTATGGTATCTCACAGTATACACATCTGGCCCAGGGCTCCTCCCCTCTGCTGTCCCTTTCAGCGCCGACTGGATTTCCTCCTGTGTTATTGGTTTCTCTAACAGAGCCAAGTGTTCCTCTCCCAGCCTTGGTAATTCCGCTTCTTTTAAATACATCTGTCTTTTCCTAATTCTTTCTTCCTCCATTCCTTTTGGTTTTTTCGGGTTCACTTTATACAACTTCCTATAGTATTTTTTAAATACATTCGCAATATCAGTGTTTGAATACACCATTTCACCATTATCGTTTCTAATTTTCTCTATAAAATTCCCTGATTTCTTATTTCTCAGTGTGCTCATTAAATATTTACCAGGTCTATTCCCCCACTGATATCTTTCCCTTGCCATCCTATTAAATATTCTCCGTGATTCTTGCTCCATTAAGCTGCTTAGTTCTTCCCTTTTTTCGATCACTTTTTGTTGTATATCTTTTATTATTCTCCTTTTATGTAGCTGTTCTAAATCATGTAATTCACTTATTAACGTATTTATCTTCTTTTGCCATTCTCCCTTTTTTTCTGCTCCCACTGCTATCAAGATTCCCCTGATATATGCCTTATGTGCTTCCCACACCGTAGGCAATTGGGGCTCCTTCCGTCTCATTTAATTCAAAATATTGTTCTATTTTTTTTTTTACTCTCAGTTCCGTCTCCTGATCCTGAAGGAGTGATTTGTTTAGTTTCCACATATTAAACATATCTTGCTCTCTTCCCCAAATTATCGTCATTGTGACACGTGCATGGTCCGATATTGTTGTTACTTCTATATTTGCTTTCACCAATGACTCCAAGGCCCTGATTCACTAAGATGTGAGTCTATCAGCAGAGTCTGACCATTCAGGCAGACTCCGGTCAATCAATCAGTCGTCTGACCAGCGTCTAGCAAGCTCATTAACGAGCGTCTACTGACTACTTTGCCATTAGTGAATGAGGTATCCCGTCTGGCACATCTTTAGGTGCAATACCGGATATATTCGCTAGATGGCGCATAAGCGCGGGCTTTATTAACATTGGCGTTTTCCTGATAGAAAATTCTAATACAGCTGTACTATTACATTCTGAAAATTCTCTTTTGCTATTTTTTTTTTTTTGCTGTTTCTCCAAAATGATCAGGAAAGTATTGCATTTACTAATGAATGTCATACATTCTATATTCAAATGTTAAACATTTTCACACTTATATCTCAAATAATTTATATACTTCTAATTTCCCAATATAGTTATATATCTTCATTCTCTTTAATCACATAACTATTCTATGTTAAAGACAAGTGCAGCGCTATAAATGCATGTGATCAATAATGAACGCATGTAAAAACCAAAAAGTGCAAAGAATTGCAATAATGATGTAAACTGGTAAATCGTGCTAAAATAAGTTCATAGAATCATTCCTGAATAATGGAATGTCCTTCGTGTGAGAGTACCAACTCAGAGAGTGCCTATGAATGGCACGTGTGGTCTCTCCGTGACGGACAGTAGTGCATGAACTCGTGAAAGGTAAACCACCCTTGGGACTGGTCTACACTCACCAGAAAAAAAGTATTAATGTGCATGGGTTATACACATCGCACATCTGGGGGTGCAGCGGTATGCTGGCAGCTATGGGTTAGTCATCCAGCTCCATCCATCCATCCATCCATCAGGGTGGGTGCCCAAATGGTCCTGGGGAGGAATTAGCTCAGCCACAGGAGCCAGAAAGGTGCTCAATAGTGTAGTACACTGTCACAGGGGTGGATGACCTTTCACGAGTTCATGCACTACTGTTCGTGGTTATATTTATCTTGTGTAATACCATTTTACTAGTCTATATCATTTGACCAGCGCTCGCTTTATCATTTTTAAACAATGTAACTATTCTACATTATAGCTCAAACTGTGTTTCCCACAGTGGTTTAGTGGTTAGAGCTCAGAACTTACAGCACTTGGGTCATGGGTTCTAATCCCAGTCTTAGCAACATCCCAAAAATGGAGATCAATTTTCTGGGTTGTGGCAGGAATATTGATCAATCAATTATGATTTTGCCTAGTGACTAGAAAGTGGATGAATGTTACTTGCGTACTGTTCTTCTGCCAATTAGGTCATGTGTAAGTTTCATGCCGTGTATATTTCATTGTAACTTTTTTCTCTTTTAAATCTGTCTCCTTATACAACTTGACCCCCTCCCCCACCCCATCATCACCTGTCCCATATGCAAATCTATGGATCACCGCCCCACTCTTTAACTATCTATTTACTGATCAAGTGAATGTGTCTCATTTTCTATCAGCTACAGCTCAGATCTCACATTATTATACAATTGCTGATTGTATCTCACCACTAGTCTGATTGAATTCACAATTCCTGGTCAGTCCTGTTCCCTGACCTCTAATAACCTTTAGGGCCAGTTCACACTACATGTGTTTCAGTTGCTTTTTCAGCATCACAAACGCACAGAAAGAAGGTTATATGGTTGTCAATGTCATAGTTCACATCAGCGCTGCATTGTTTCTGCACAGAACTGTACTGGAACACATTGAAACGTCCTTGAATGTACTAAAACGCACATGTCCCTAACTACATTGAATACAAAGAAAATAGAAAAAAATAAGTGGAAGGGATACAAAAATGCAATGTAAACATGTCCAAAACGCATCCAAAATGTACTGGAACACACTAAACATGCATGCCAAAAGGGCATGAAAAAACCCCATCAGGAACACATCTAGACTGTTTCTATAGTGTGAACCAGCCCTTAGGACTTGTTCACACCATTGGTGGTGCAGAAACGCATGCAAGAACACACATTTTCCAGCACAGCAAAGAAATGCAATGCCCTATGTAGATGTGCGCAGGTACCATGATGAAAACGTTGTTGCACCTACACACGTCTATTAAAAACAGCCCCATTCACAGCGACAAATACGCATGGCACCACACTATTGTGCGGTTAGGTGCGACACACTTGGAAAATAACATAAAAATAAGCCAACATGGCTAAAACATATCTTGAAAATATGGGGACTCTGATATCCGGCGACAGTCCGTTCACGAACGAGAAGCAATTCTGCACCCTAAAACCAACATAGAGGAAAGGGATGGTCAAATTGCTGTGCTGCTTCCAAACCACCTCTGGCATGCCAGGGTCATTATGCAGGTCCTCGATGCCAGTTCTTGCCTGCGGCCACAAAATATCCACTGGCCACAAGTGAAGGTGAGTGGAGGACGTGAAGGTGGATTTCTACCAGCTTCAACCGCAAGCAGTATTACTCCTGAAAAATGAGAGCAAATAATCATTGACACGTCATCATGACAGTCAATTCTCAGTGCAGGCTATCTAGAGTGTCTTTCCTTTTTAACCATTTCAAGAGTTCAAGGAAACATTCTTGGAGCATCTACTGTGTTTGGAAAGGCCAAAGGCCCCCCCCTCCCCCAGGCACACTAATGCTTATGCAGGCCATAGACGGGGAGAAAAACAGCCGATTTTTCTTTTAAAAAATGAAAAATCGGTTGTTCAAGCGGCCGACGTTACCAGCAATGGTAAAAAAAAATCGGCCGATTTTCATCCCGTCTACAGCCGGCAAAAAGTGTCCCTGCAGAGAGCTCCGCTATTTCTTTGACAGTTCTTTGACATTTATAGCGGTTGCAACAATGTATTTGTATCCATTTCGGATACAGATGTTTTTATTCGGAAACAAATAGATACAATGTTGCAACCGCTGTAAATGTCAAGGAACTGTCAAAGAAATAGCGGAGCTCTCTGCAGGGACACTTTTTGCCATACTGGAATTCCTCTCATTTTTCATCCTTCTTCTTCCTCTTCTTCTTCCTCATCATCCTCTTCTTCCTCTTCATCATCTTCTTCTTCTTCTTCATCATCATCATCCTCTTCTTCTTCTTTTTCTTCTTTTTGTCTTCCTCTTGCAGGTCACTGCTCATGTGCAGATTTTTTATCAGTAAAAAAATCGGCCGATTTGCCCATCATTGCCGCGAAAATCGGCCGATCGGCAAATTCGGCCGTTTTTTTCCAACTTTACCGAAAAAAAAAATCTGCCAAAATACCGAAAAACGGCCGAACAAATAGCCCACTAACGATCCGAAAATCGGCCGATTTTATTTTCGGCCGAAAAATCGGCCGATTTTCGACCCATCTATGGCCTGCATAAGATATGGTGTGGCCCTAGGGTCAATGTGTGTTTAGAATACTTCCAAAATGCACATACAAAAACACTACATCCAAATGCATGTTGCATTTCTATAGCATGTTAAACAGAAGAATAACGCACTTCCATAATGTTAACATGCGCAAGTAAAAATAGACAAAATCCACATCCTTTTATTCTGGCTTCACATACATGCATTGTGGTCTAACACCGCACTCCTGGGCAAATCACATGCAATTTGTGTGCGTTGCAATTAGAGACAAACATTTTGCACACCTCAAATTGCACCGCATCCGGGCCAAAAATGTGCAGGACCCTTTTTCAGGGTATGCACATGGGTGTGAATAGGCATGCCATCCAATTTGGCAAATCGCAATACGCTTTGTGTACCAATATTGGTGTGTTGGTAACTTCACCTAGAAAGCCGCAGCAGGTGGCATGAAGGGGTTGCGGTTGTGATGCGGTGCAGCGCTTGCACAGAAAACACTGCAAATTTCACATCGCATCTGTGTGACACCAGAATGTGCCAATATGTGGCTTGACAAAGCACAGTGGTCAGTGCAGATTATTTTCAATCCATGTTTTTTTACACTTTTCATTCACTGGTTTAACTCAGGTGATCATTAATCACAATTATCTCCGGAGATCACATGCAGCCCCTCAACCATCTACACATATCTCTGGAAATCTATACAGATCTCCTTGAAAAAAAGTCTCCTCTCCTCTTCGGAAAACAATTGTCCTCCACCTCATAAACAGGGGGACAGAGAAGACTTCTCCTTGATAACTAAACTCAGATGAATTATCTGTGCTTAATAAACATACACCAATACTGCAAATGCATTGTACTGTCCAAGGCATTGCACACGAACGCATTGCACACTAGAAATGTCAAATGCGTTAGTGTGTACAGTGCATGAGTGTAAAATGCTTTAGTGCACACTGCAGTGTACAACGCATTGCACACTGTAATACTCTGTACAAAGTAATACCGTGTACACCCACACATTGTAGACTGTAATGCACTGTACACTGTCATGCAGGCTGGAGCTACGCATTGCACACTGTGATACGCTGTCCACTGTCATGCAGAATCCAGCAACGCATTGCACACTGTTATACCATGTACACCAACACATTGTAGAATGTAATGCATTATACGCAGTATACATGTCCAGATATTCAAAGATTAGCCATGAAGGCCTAGCTGGTTACCTATTTGGCGACCGCAGATAGCCGAATAACGCTACACTGCATCCAGGCAGCTCTGGGAGGGTGTCATATGACATCCTGGCAGAACGCGCTCTCCATGATTGCTGTGTCCTAAGGACACAGCTGATCACGTGATGTGGTAAAGACCAATCACAGCGGCTTTTTACCATGTGATCAGCCATGTCCAATGACAATAGATCACCGGGAAATGCATTTGCCGGGTCTTGGCTGCACTTTCATCACGCTGTCAGAATGTGTGGAAAGTACTGCCGAGAACCAGCAGTTATCAAAGCAGGGGTCGGCCCCGATGATCAGTGCCACCCAACAGTTCCGCCCACCTGTGGCCAGCAGTGCCGCCTCATCAACGCACATCAGTGTTGCTAAATTACCAGTTTACCAAATGTTATAATATAAACAGACTTTTATTCATTATGAGCTATTTTGTGGTTTATCGAGCAAAAAGTGAAACTCACAGCAGCAAGTCAATACCACCCAAAGAAAGCTCTATTTGTCTGAAAAAACTGATACAAATTTAAGATGGGTACAATGTGGCATGACCGCACAATTGTCATTCAAAGGGTAACAGTGCAGAAAGATGAAAATTGGCCAGGACAGGAAGGGGGTAGGAGTACCCAGTAGGCAAGTGGTTAATATCATTGACCCATCAATACCCAGGAGCTAATGTACAGATAAGTAGCATGTGCACCAAGTGAGATTCTGCTAGGCCCCACCCACAAAATTACAATTACTTGTCCCTCACATGTTATAAACATATTTGCAATGGCCACAGTTACTTTACATATAAGGATCATCTCCTCAGTTGAGAACTGTGCTCTCGCCATGTCCAAATGCCAATAAAGTTATCAAAATTTTCAACCAACACAAAACCTCCAACCACTTCTCATCCACTTACACTCCCAACAACCACTTCCGGGTGCGCGCGCACCAGATGACGGACTTCCAGGAGGATAGCTGCTCGTGCGCCATGGGGGACACCTGTTTGGCGTTTATTTGTGCACGATCGCGCATATCTATGCACGATCGCTCATTTCTATGCACGGCTATGATAGCTTTCGCGAATGTGTGTTTTAGTGATTTTTTTCTTTTTAAACCTTGGCTAATATATATTTGTTGCCAAAGGCCAAAAATCAACATACAGTGGGGACTATTTTATTACTGTAAATCAAATTGTAGAAAACCTGTAGCTGGCTGCACAGTGAATGTGACATATTCATTAGTACATAATATTGTGGTGCAAGCAGGTTTTTTATTTTTTTGTTTGGTTTTGAAAAAGCCAGTTTGCACACACTTGCATATTCATGCTCTTACAAGCTACATTTGAGCAGATTATATAAGTATACAAAGTAACTATTAAGGTTGTTCATATATTGAACATAAAATAAACAAAAACATCGGTGAAACATTTATTGATCAAATATATCTTCATTTATTTGGTCAGCAGGAACAAGTAGGTACAGTCAATATCTTGGCGAGTCACAAAAATAGGATTGATGTGGAAAAAAGAAAACACTCCTGCTCATAAGAGCTTACAATCTAAAGATACTTCTAATGAACTGTGTGTGCTCAGGTTATAGCAGGAAACAAAGGGGAAGATGAATCAAGTAACATTTTCGTGCACATAAGGTTTACTTACACAATCATTTAGTATAAAGATCCATTCACAAAAAAAGTCTACACATCAAAATATAAAGAAAACAAGACATATGTGAAAAACCCCTCCCACCTCTACAAATCCCCTACACATACATTTGTCAGCAGGTTTGTAAGAAAAATGCATTGGAGTCTAAATAAGCAAGCAAAATTAAAACAAGAGCAGATTTTAAACAAAACGATTGACATGTGTGAGGCTTTCAACGCAAAGAGAAAAAAACACAATCATTGTGCAATAACACACAAACACTTTACAAGGCCAAAAATATGCAAACATTTCCAGCCCACTTCCAAACACAGCCTGAGTGGTGTCTGGGGCAATTCAGCACAAAATCTCTTCTTCCCCCAAACCACTACAAGCAAGGACTTAGTCACAAACCACCCGGCCTAGTAACAGGCCAAATCACTCCCTACTGCACATCTTTATATAAGCTAGGTTGTATTTGGAGCGTGCCAAACAAGGCCCCACACCCAATGAAGCCACACCCACCACTGACCTTAGTTTGGTCAGTGAAAGTGTTTTCACCTGATGAATCCGCTTCCTACCTGCATTAACCCTTGGTATACAGGCCCCACAAATCAGAAAGATATATACAGTGAAATGTACGTGTGCAGCATACAACAGAACATTGAGCAGGGATGTGAAAGGGAACCCCAATTGGAACCTTTATTGCTACTATGGTCACAATTCCCTCCAGATTCTCGCATGAGTTAAGACAGTCACATGACCACATCTTGTATGCAATACTGAAAATGACAAATCGATTTGACTAGTATGGTGAATTTCCCATCAATTGGTAAAACACTCCAGAAATCAAACATCACCAAACATTACACTCTGGGCAAAGCTGATTTACAAATCATGCAACTTACAGTAAAGTTGACCATTTCAATGCAATTTTCAAGACATCTGACACAGATCTCTATGCAAATTGCCACTAAAGTAGTACATGTACTACTATAGAAATCAGTGTTTGAAACGCACCCATGTGGTCACTCTAATAGCAGACAATAGGGTGCGACTTTGCAGATGATTTACAGCTTGCATGTTGTGCAAATCACATGCCAAGTCCCACTCAATGAGCACGCTATTGGAGCGTTCATATTGTTGTGGTTCAAACTTGGTAGGAGCCGCAAGTAATAATAGAGTAATGAATACACTACTTTTCATGCAATTTGCTGAGAGATCGATGTCGAATGTCTTGCAAATTGCACTTGAAATCACCATGTACCCCGACTTTGAAATCATGCAACTTCTATGCAAGTCACATGATGTGACTGTGGTGTCAATAACACCACTTAGAAATCTGCTTTAATGTGACCGGGTAGCCCCCAGTAACATTGTTTGCGATTGCCATGCAATTGGCATGACAGGCGACTTGCAAATCGTAGACCAAGTCGCACCCTATTGGCCACTGTAGGCTCTGTTCACATCCAATTGGATTGTGAACTCGTGCAACTTCACTGTAAGTTGGACAATTGCCGCATCGGATTAGATGTGACAGTGGTGTTGGCCCCCAGTAACATTGGGTGCAATTTGCCATTCAAAGAGCAAGCTGCTGGCCATGCCAATCACATGACAAATCACATCCAGGGTGTGCAATTTCAGGTGCGATTTGTGCATTGACATCGTACCTGATATTGGATATAATGAATGTGAGTGTATTAACATACACCATTTGTTGCAGCGAGAGTTCAAAGGTATTTGAGAATTGTGGCCATTTATTAGCAATTTAACATCTAGACTCAAATAGAAATCGCAATGCTACACACAATTGAAAACACAACTAGTTAGTAATTCTCTAGAAAACACAGTAAAATTGGCAACTTAAAGAGTAATTTTCAATTGCATATAGTGTGAGCGAAGCAGGAAAATCAACAAAGGAAATAAATCTTTGAAGGCGTGCGGTACCTGCCTGCTGGGATAAGGGTCTGCTATGCATTTGGGGGAAAAATGCACGCCAGGATTTGTGACAAGTTTGATGTGTGGATTCACCAACCGAGTCTTTTCTCTCTCGCTCACTCTTCTGAATGTCTCTCTTTATCACTCCTCAGTATGTATCTCTCGCTCACTCTTCTTCGTCTCACTGGCTCGCTCTTCTCTCTCGCTCACTCTTCTTCGTCTCACTGGCTCGCTCTTCTCTCTCGCTCACTCTTCTGAATGTCTCTCTTTATCACTCTTCATATGTATCTCTTGCTCACTCTTCTTCGTCTCACTCTTCTCTCTCTCTGTCAGCTCTTTGCTTGCCAAATCCTTCACAAAAGTGGGTGGAGTGTAAACCATCATTATCAAATCTATTAGTGATTCAGGCCCTTATCTTATACCATTGTATGACATTCACATAAGGTGCAGCTTTGAAGGTGTTTCAACAGACAAGGCCTCATTCTAATTCACATTTTAGGGATCATTTAGACAGAATGCAAAGATGTTGCCAGAACATGTATGTGAAGACAGCCACACACGGAGATCATGCTACTACCTCGCCGGGGTTGGGATTCGAACCGACAACCCTAGAGTTGTGAGGCAGCAGTGCTAACCACTAACCCACGGAGCTACATTGCTAACCCAGCCTGTATTTCTGTGCTGTGAATCAATCCTAGGTCCCTGGGCATGGTCAGTTTAACTAGCCAGATATCTCCAATGTGACACAAATGTTGTGCTATGTTGCCAATTCACATGTATGATGGTTCTATGTATCCCAATACAAAGGATTGCAATACTAATACAGGCGTACCTCGGTTTACCAACGCCTCAGGGAACGTCATATTTGGGGTACAAATGCCAAACCATTTCAGTTAATTGGTCTGTTTACAAATGTTTGAATAATTTGGTATGGGCATGTGGCCTGGTATGGTTCAGGAGGGGGGGAGGCGCTCGCTCGTCCCCCCCCCCTTTCCTGACCTGCCGGGCTGCATGCTCGGATAAGTATGTGTTATGGATTTTGGGGGGTACCCCATGCTGTTTTTTATTTAATTTCAGCGTGGAGGTACCCCTTAACATCCATACGAGACCCGAAGGGCTTAGTATGGATGGGAGGGGGG
The DNA here is from genome assembly GCF_062004578.1 of Staurois parvus. Lineage (NCBI taxonomy): Eukaryota > Metazoa > Chordata > Amphibia > Anura > Ranidae > Staurois > Staurois parvus. Next base: position 2,103,485 of record NW_028318021.1, on the reverse strand, counting down.
ACCCCACGCCAGTTATTTAAAGAACTGTTTCTAATCCCCTGCAATACTTTGACATTCAACTGTCAGTGGGGAAATCCGCCGACAGCTGAAACATGAGCGCTGCATTGGTTTTCACTACTAAAACGCCGCATGAGTTGATAACATAACTCATGCGGGATTGTAGGAGCGACAGCCATGAGTTAATGTTTCATCTGTCAGCGGGGTTCCCCACTGACAGCTGAATGTAAAATAATTCCCTTTATTGCATAAATAATAGAAAAAAAGCGTGGGTCCCCCCTCCCATCTGTACCAAGCCCTTCGGATCTAGTATGGATATTAAGGGGGAACTCCACGTCGAAATGTAAAAAAAAAAACAGCGTGGGTCCCCTCAATATCCATACCAGACCCTTATCCAAGCATGCAGCCCGGCAGGTCAGGGAAGGGGGGGGGACGAGCGAGCACCCCCCCTCCTGAACCATACCAGGCCACATGCCCTCAACATGGGGGGGGTGCTTTGGGGCAGGGGGGGCTCCCCCCCCAAAGCACCTTGTCCCCATGTTGATGAGGACAAGGGCCTCTTCCCCACAACCCTGGCCGGTGGTTGTGGGGGTCTGCGGGCGGGGGGCTTATCAGAATCTGGAAGCCCCCTTTAACAAGGGAGCCCCCAGATCCCGCCCCCCCCCCTACGTGAATGATTCTGCGGTACACGGTCCGCAGACTCATTCACAAAAAAACTAAGTGTGGTGTAAAAAAAACACAGTACAGGGTCTTTGACAAGTCCTTTATTAAAACAATGTCCCCCGAAGTAGATCCAACGTCAATCGCGGCGGCGGCAGGGACCCGAAAAAAAAAATAAAAGTTCCGCTCCCGTCGGAGGCTTCCAGCCTAGTGAAGAAGAGGCTAGCTGACAGTTCTTATATAGGTATGGGGCGGGGCCAGCCGGGGACATCATCTGAGTGACCCGCCCCATGTCACATGCTTGCTGTTCCCGGCTGGCCCCGCCCCATACCTATATAAGAAATGTCAGACTGTCTCCTGCATTCAGCTAGTTAGCCTCAGTGGAGAGACAGGGTGACATTTCTCAAATAGGTAAGGGGCGGGGATGATGTGCCTGGCTGGCCCCGCCCCATACCTATATAAGAACTGTCAGCTAGCCTCTTCTTCACTAGGCTGGAAGCCTCGGACTGGAGCGGAACCTTTTTTTTTTTTTCTTTTTTCGGGTCCCTGCCGCCGTCGCCGTGATTGACGTTGGATCTACTTCGGGGGACATTGTTTTAATAAAGGACTTGTCAAAGACCCTGTACTGTGTTTTTTTTAGACCACACTTTTTTTTTTTGTGAAGGAGTCTGCGGGAGCATCTACCGCAGACTCCTTCACGTAGGGGGGGGGGGGCCGGGATCTGGGGGCCCCCTTGTTAAAGGGGGCTTCCAGATTCTGATAAGCCCCCCGCCCGCAGACCCCCACAACCACCGGCCAGGGTTGTGGGGAAGAGGCCCTTGTCCTCATCAACATGGGGACAAGGTGCTTTGGGGGGGGGGAGCCCCTCTGCCCCAAAGCACCCCCCCATGTTGAGGGCATGTGGCCTGGTATGGTTCAGGAGGGGGGGGGTGCTTGCTCGTCCCCCCCCCCCTTCCCTGACCTGCCGGGCTGCATGCTCGGATAAGGGTCTGGTATGGATATTGAGGGGGACCCACGCTGTTTTTTTTTTAAATTTTCGACGTGGAGTTCCCCCTTAATATCCATACCAGATCCGAAGGGCTTGGTACAGATGGGAGGGGGGACCCCACGCTGTTTTTTTTTTTTTTTTTTTATTGCGGACCTTTATTTTTACATTCAGCTTTCAAAATAAATTTTATCTAGACCTTCAAAATAAGTAAAATCATAACAGAAATAATTATAAAGGATAAGAAACAAAAATATAATCACTAAAACGAAGGAAATCTAATTAGATTACATGAAGATATGCTTAATGCTGTTTATTAAACACAGTAGTCGCGACCGAGTGCCGGCTGTCAGAGGAATCCACAATCAGATTCACTATTAGTCAGTGGCTAAAAAGCAAACGCCCATGGCAGAGGTCTAAAAGGTGTTCTGCACATGCTCAGTTCTATCTGCCAAAGACACTGCACGGGCGTCTAGATTTTTACTGTGTCGATTTCCTTGAAAAAAACGATTTTTAACACATTCTTAATTTTTTTGGAAATAGCAGATATTGTTTAAAGTGAAGTCCTGATATTTGGCAAAGCAAATTTCTAAGTGAACATGTCTCTACAGTGATTTTTCATGGTGTTAGACGTGCTTCTTAGCAAGTCTGCTTTTGTGAGTCTGATTCCGGGCGTGTGTCTTTTTGTGAATTAGATTGGGCGTCTGCTTATGGGCTCTGCTCAATAGTGAATTAGGTTGCAGGGTCAAAAATGGACGGACGCCCATGAAAATTGGGCTTAAGCCCATAAATATGCGCCCACGCCCAATAGTGAATCAGGGCCCAAGAGTCTATGTTCTATCAATATATAATCTGATCTCAAATATGTTGCATGTGCAGAAGAGTAAAATGTATAATCTCTTTCCCTAGGATGTTTAATTCTCCATAGATCTACCAGCTGGCATTGATATAATATATTTTGCATAGTTTTCACATCTCTGCTTCTATCTCTCTGCACCCGCGACGTCTTGTCAATCTGAGGATCCATGCAGCAATTAAAATCTCCTGCCACAATTAATTTACCTTTTCTAAAATCCAAGAGCCTTCTTAGAGTAATCTACAGATAGGCCTCTGGATTTCTGTTGGGGCAATATATATTAGCCATTGTACATTTAGTTTCCTGTACCTTCCCCTGAAGAACAGAAATCACCCTTCTGGGTCTACAAACTTATCCTCTATCTTAAATCTTAGATTTTTTGCTATACCAATTGCAACCCCTTTTGCAAGCTTAATTGGAGAGTCTGCATAATATCAGGTTGGGAAATATTTTGAATACAACTTAACATTTGTTTCCTGTAATAGGTGGGCCTCCCGTAGGAATGCTACTGCAATCGATCTCTGTTGTATTTCTCTGAGAATCTTATGCCTCTTCCCAGGGTATTCAAGCCCTTTACATTATATGTCATAAAATTAACTTCCTGCATTTCCCTTATTTTTTCTTTCTTCCTCTTCTTTTTTTTCTTTCCTTTACTAAATTCAACCCAATGAGAGAATATTTATCCATCAAAAGAAACATAGGAATATCCCCCCGACCGTTCTCATCCCCGCTCCCCCCTTCCTCCCATCCGTCCCTCCCCCCCTTCCCCCCCATAACCCCTAGGCTTGTGGCTTGCCTTTGAATCATTTGTGGTCCTAGTTCCACCATCAATTCCAAACTGAGGTGGAGCTCTGACCACACCTGCCCACTCTGACCATACTCCCACTCCCTGGGCCGCATGTCTAGTTGCATAAGTGGCCTTCTGTTTCCCGCCTCTCTTCTAAAATTCTCTAACTAGAGAAGGAGAAGAGAAGGGGGGAAGAAGAGGAGAGGAGAGAGAGAAAAAAACCCCCAAAAAACCCAGTGGTGGATCCTCTCACGACCCACCCACATCTCCCTCCCTCTCTCCCCCCCATCTATTGTATCTCTGGTGTTCCCTCCTTTTAGGATCCAACTGCCAGTTCTGGTTTTCTGTTCCCCCACACTTCTCCGCCCCCACTTCCCAACCCAGAATGCCTATTTTCTGTATTTCTAGTCTCTCACAAAAGTCCGTTAAATCTTCTGGGAACCTCAATCTTGCAGAGCAGCCATCTTTATATCCAACTAAACATGCAGGAAATCCCCAGCTGTAGCGTACATTTTGTTTTCTCATATGTTCTAGGTGAGGTTTCAACAATCTCCTTCTAGCCAGTGTTTCTGATGTTATGTCCACAAAAATCTGTAAACTTGTATCTTCATATTGAATTACTGGTCTCTTATCTTCCTCCATAAATCCACTATATCCTTATAATAATGAAATTGTACTATCACATCTCTGGGGTTTCCACTCACAGTTCCTTGGGATCTTCCTTTTCTATGTACTCTATCTATTTTTAGATACTCTGTTACTGGTCTGTCTATTATTGTATTGAACATTTTCCTCGTTATCTCCATCAAGTCCTCTCCTTGTGAAGTCTCAGGCAGACCTCGTATCCTTAGGTTGCTCCTTCTGTCTCTGTTTTCTTGATCTTCTAATTATTTAGCAGGCTCCTTTCTCTTCCATCTGTTTTTCTAGATTGGTTATTACTTGGGCATGATTGTTCAATTTTCAAGTTTCTTCTACCCAAGACAAAACTTGCCCCAGGTCTTTATGTATCACTGACAGCTCTTGTTTTATGGACCTTTCCAATCTCAAAAACATTTCTGCCATCTCATTTTTAGTAAGCATTTTCCCACTATCCACTTGCTCTGCAACCTTTTCTGTAGCCAACTCTCTTTCTGTATCTTCAATTTTGGCTCATGACAGAAATTCCCAGAGAGAGCCTGGAGCAGTGCTGTTTTCTATCTCTTTTCTTCCTTTTACTCAATGTTGTCTCTCCGGGGTTTGACCCTCTGTATTTTTCTCTTGTGAGGGCATGTACTTTTTAATTGTATTTGCTTGGGATGTTTTAGAGCCCCCTCCTTTCAAAGGTTTACCGCTCATAATGGTAATATATTATCTCTATCCTTCCTCCTTCCTTGCTGCTGCTACTCCGGACACTGCACCAGTCTCTCTGACCTCCTTCTCAAGAGTGTTCCAGGGCACTCACAGGTGAGCTGGTCTGATCTGAGGCGGTCACTGTGGGGGGATCACCTGCTGTGGGCTTCACAAGGTTCCAGTTGCTTCTGGATTGGACTGGATGAGCAGATTCTCCTTCACCTTACACTCAGACCTGTGTCCGAGCCTCTCGGTCACTCTCTCCGTCCACCATGCGGCAGTCCCCACACTGCTCCCCAGCGGGGTCCGCCTCCTCATCCACTGGCACCCGAGACATCTTCCTCAGCCTACACTCCACCTCAAGAAGATGGCCCTCGCTGCACCTCTCTCCAATAGGGCTCTTCCAGGTGGCTCATTCTGAAGAACCCCAAGAGCTTATACCCACCCGGTCATGGCTATAGCTGGCGTGACACAGGAGCTCTCACCACAAGCACCCTGTCAGTGCCATGATCAGGCTCCTCCCACCATCAGGCGCCCCAAGCAATTATATCTTTTATGAAAGCAAGGCCCTGTAGAAAAAAGTGGTGGTAGATCTTAAAACACACAAATACAATATAATACCCACTTTTTTTAAAATAAAAAAGATGAAATGCATTAAGTAAATAGATGCCAAACATGTCCAGAACTAAAACTGCCTGTGCCCATGAAATGGCAAAAGACTACAGTACCTACATTTTTTCATAGGTGATGCTTTAAAAGCGTTTTCAAGTCATTGCTCTTACTCTGACCTGCATGCTGATACCTCACCTGGATTGCTGTTTATATCCAGCACAGCCAGACCTAACAAGCCTGTTTGCCTTCACATGTACAGTATGCTCTGGAAGGACAGTGAAGCTTTTAATTTAAAATGTTAAATATTGTTATTTATTTTTTACAACGTATTTGTAACACTTATTAAATTTATTGTGGTATTAAACTTTATTGCTATCACAAGGGAGCTAAACTCTCCCTATGGGTTACCATAAGCAGTTAACAGGTCCTCTTTATAGAGATATCAGGTGTTTATTAGACCCCCAATGTCTAATAGACCCCTGATTTCCCCAGCTTACCAGTCCTTAGATGTAGTGGCCGCTAGTGTTCTTTTTTAGAGGGTCTTTTTTCTTTATTTTCACCTGGTGATTTAGCAAGTAACACACTTCCTGTACTAATATGACAACATTCACTCACCCTCCTCTATTAGGCCAATAGAACACCCCCTGTCCTCTTGCCTATTACATAGATTAATGGGGTCCTGTAGTCCTCAGAACAGTCCTAAGAACTGATAAAAGCACAGGCAGAGAGCACTGGAAGTGGTCTGCTGACAGTATTTATGTGAAGGTCAACATATTTTTTGCTCTTCTCCTTTATGACTTTAGAAGAAGTTCTGAATGGCAGGTTTTCTTAAATGGCTCAATACTCTGTTTAACATTTTTGTTACTTGGCATTGTGAGGCATGTTTACCTGTGACTCTGGCAGGTGTTCAGTGCTGTAGTTTTTTTGGTCTTTCGCTATGGTTGTTTCTTCTGCAACTGAGTGGCATTACACCGTGTTCCAAATTATTATGCAAATTATATTTTTCTCATTTACCTAAATAATTGATGTAAATAACAGTCAGCATAATTCTCATGTTATCAACGATTAGGAGTACAATCCAAATTGTATTGAACAAACCTCCTAATGATAACAGGATTTTTTTTTTTTAAACATGAAAATCTTACAATGCACTGTTCCAAATTATTATGCACAGTAAGTTTCAAAACACTTTATAGGTTGTAAAGAACTGAAAATTGTCATTTGTTGTGTTTGCAGCATATTTACTGAAATCAAAAGCTATTTCAATCAAACTTTTAACAACATTTTAACTTTTTAAACATTTTAACAGGTCACGTTACATTTTAACATAGGACCCCTTATTGATAGCAGCTTCACAAGTCTTGCATCCATTGAACTTTTTTGGACAGTTTCTGCTTGAATTTGTTTGCAAGATGTCAGAATAGCCTCCCAGAGCTGCTGTTTGGATGTAAACTGCCTCCCACCCTCATAGATCTTTTGCTTGAGGATGCTCAAAAGTTTCTCAATAGGATTGAGGTCAGGGGAGGATGGAGGCCACACCACGACTTTCTCTCCTTTTATCCCCATAGCAGCCATTGATGCAGAAGTATTCTTTGCAGCATAAGTTGGTGCATTGTCATTCATGAAGATGATTTTATTACGGAAAGCATAGTTCTTCCTTCTGTACCAGGGAAGAAAGTGGTCAGTCATAAACTCCACATACTTTGCAGAGGTCATCTTTAAACCTTCGGGGACCCTAAAGGGGCCGGCCAGCTCTGTTCCCATGATTCTGGCCCAAAACATGACTCCACCACCGTCTTGCAGCCTTGTTGGAACAGGGTGGCCGTCCACCAACCATCCACTACTCCATCCATCTGGACCATCCAGGGTTGCACGGCACTCATCAGTGAACAGGACTGTTTAAAAATTAGTCTTCATGTATTATTCTGCCCAATGCAGCCATTTCTGCTTGTGAGCATTGGTTAGTGGTGGCCGAATAGAAGGTTTATACACAGTTGCAAGACTCTGGAGGACTCTACACCTTGATGTCCGTGGGACTCCAGAGGCACCAGCAGCTTCAAATATCTGTTTGCTGCTATGTAATGGTATTTTAGCAGCTGCTCTCTTGATCCGATGCATGGATCTGGCAGAAATCTTTCTCGATGTGCCTTTATCTGCAAGAACCCGTCTGTGCTCTGAATCAGCCACAAATCTCTTAATAGTGTGATGATCACGCTTACGTTTTCGTGAAATATCTAATGTTTTCATACCTCGTCCAAGGCATTGAACTATTTCACTCTTTTCGGCAGCAGAGAGATCCTTTTTCTTCCCCATATTGCTTGAAAATGGTGCTCTGCTTAATAATGTGGAGCACCCTCCTTTAGTAGTTTTTCCTTAAATTGGGCTCACCAGCCAATCTAATTATCACAGGTGTCCGAGATTGTTTTCAGTGATCAAAAGAGCCCTGACACACAATGCCATCCATGAGTTAAACTGAAAAACAAAATATTTAATCTTTGTGACACTTAAATAGAACTTGCATAATAATTTGAAATAGGGTGTATATGCATCATTTCTCCCTGAATCTGGGGGTACCTCTGTGTGACGTTGTCTACAATTACCCTAACAAATGTTCTTTTTGACATTTCCCCATGCCATTGATTGGCTTTTCTGAACAAGGAAAGAAATCAGAGGAATGGTTAAAGAAGAAATCCAGGCAAATTTTTTATTTTCCCATGCAGTGGGGCTGTGCCCGCACTGCATGTGTTAAATGCTTGTTTTTGTTTAGGGGCTCGGAAAGCAAAGATATACTTACTTCATCTGCCGATCCTCTGAGCGCAAGACCAGTCCTCACCACTCCTGCCCCCCCGCATGCTAGCGGTCTTGTGAATGGGCTGTTCCTGATGTCATCACGCCCTCTGGACGTGGGGAGCACAGTTTTCCGGAGGATCTGAGGAATGGGTAAGTATAGCTTTACCCTAAGCCCTTAGACAAAACGAGCACTTAACCCATGCAGTGCGGGCACAGCCCCACTGCATGGGAAAATCAAATTTTTAATTGAAGTTCTGCTTTAATAGCAAAGGAAGGTTCAGAATTGATATTGCCATGATAAGGCCATACATCTTAAATATATCAATGACCTCCTATTTTGCCAATGCACCATATGTAATTGACTCAAATAACCAAAGAAGCTTGCAATTTACTTGTACATGTTAACGTTAAAGGGAACCTACTGTATACTTCATTTAACCGCTTTCCTGCCTTATGGTAGAACTACTGCTACGGAGCAGCAGGGCTGAGCAAAATCATGTATAAATACATGATTTTCATTTTCGGGTAGGGGGAGCACACTGCTCTCCCTGCTCCACCATTGGCGGCTAGAGATGTCAATCACTGGGTCCCAGCCGATGATTCCCTGCCGACACCTGGCGATCGTTAGGGAAAGCTGACAGGGGAAAGAAATGTGTGTAAACAACACAGGTCTCTCTTCTGCCAGCAAGGACATGCTGCTTTGTATTTCTCTGCACAGCAGAGAAAAACAAAGCAGCATGTCTCCCTAGTAAAACAAACACAGTACATAATGTAAACCGGCACACAATTAACCCTTTGATCGCCCCAGATATTAGCCCCTTCCTGCCCAGTGTCATTAGTACACTGTCAGTGCTTTTTATTAGCACTGATTACTGTATTAGTGTCATTGAGATGTCAGTGGCACTTAGTCAGTCCCCCCCTCCCAGTGTCAGAATGCCCACCGCAGTCCCGCTATAAGTCACTGTTCGCTGCCATTACTAGTATAAAATAAATTAAAATATAAATTCCAGTATATATACTGCCATTTGTAGACGCTATAACTTTCATGTAAACCAATTAAATTACATGTATTGGGATTTTTTTTTAGCAAAGACATGTAGCAGAATACATTTTGGCCTAAATTTATGCCTAAATTTATGAAGAAATTTGATTTTTTACATTTTTAATGGATGTTTTATAACAAAAAGTAAAAAATATTGTTTGTTTTTTTTTAAATTGATGGTCTTTTTTTGTTTATAGGGCAAAAAATAACAAATGAAGAGGTCATCAAATACCAATGAAAAAAGCTCTATTTGCGGGGACAATTTACATAAATTTCATTTATGTACAGCCCTGCATGACCGCACAATTGCCAGTTAAAGTAACGGTGGCACCATATCACAAAAAATGGCCTGGTCAGGAAGGGGGGCTAATTCTCTGGAGGGCAAGTGGCTAACCTTAAGGGATTGAGGTGGAACTAAAGTCTTCTCTCTGCTCCAGCAATCTCTTTAGGATCCCTCCAGCTTGGACTCTTGTAGCTATGCATATACCATACCATCCAAAAGTACAAATGAAACTAGCGCTCAAATCTTCATGCAGACTAGAAGGAATTCTGAATGTCAAACATTGAGGTGCAGCCCCTCAAAGATCGGGAAATCTTGGTACTGGTGAACAAAAGCAAACACGGGCGCACTCTCATCGTGCATTACCATGGTACACCACGTATTTATTATAAAAACATATAGATATATACTCACAAACCAAAAGGTAATAAGAACAGAGCAGGTAGTCCGTAATGACAGTCCAATGGAATACTGAACCCTTATAGGGATAGGCCAATGCGTTTCGGGAGACGAACTCCCTTCTTGAGAACTCTGAAGAAGGGAGTTTGTCTCCCGAAACGCATTAGCCTATCCCTATAAGGGTGCAGTATTCCATTGGACTGTCATTACGGACTACCTGCTCTGTTTTTATTCCCTTTTGGTTTGTGAGTATATATCTATATTTTTTTATAATTAATATGTGGTGTACCACGGTAATGCACGATGAGAGTGCACATATACCATACCAAGGACAGGTCTATGCATATACCTTTACAGGCAAAATTTCCATGAAAAAAAATAATGTGGCTTTGTTTTATAACAAAGCCAAGTGATCATGTTGTCAGCATTGAAATGGTTGTCAGTGAGTTTGTTAATAAGCAAAGCGAACCCTAATGCTAACCAAAACCTGATGCAGACCCTAACACTAACCATAATGCTTAGCCTAATGCTAATCCTAAAATTGGATTCACACATCTCACCTCCTGTATGCTGTGTTACTGCCGACATGTTAACACAGCTTGTGTCAGTCTTTCATGTGCATTATGTTAAGGCAGTTTACCTCTAAACTCTTAGAATGCTTAGACTACAATCGCCTGAGCTCCTACCTCACTGACAACAACCTTCTTGACCCTTTACAATCTGGTTTTCACTCACTCCACTGAAACTGCCCTACTACAACTCACTAATGATTTACTAACTGCTAAATTCAAATGGCCACTAGTTCATACTCTTACTACTTGACCTCTCTGCGGCTTTTGATACTGTTGACCATCCCCTCCTCCTCAAAAAACTCCACTCTCTTGGCCTTTGAGACTCTGCTCTCTCCTGGTTCTCCTCCTACATATCCTGCACTCCTTCAGCATTACCTATAACTCTGTCTCCTCCTCTCCACTTCCACTTTCTGTAGCGGTCCCTTGAGGTTCTGTCCTTGGACCTCTTCTCTTCTCCATCTATACCTCCTCCCTTGGTCACTTGATAAACTCCCGTGGCGTTTAGTACCATCTCTATGCTGATGACACACAAATCTATATTTCTACTCCTCACCTCTTCAGCCTCCTCTCGCATTACTAACCTACTAAGTGACTTATCAGCATGGATGTCACTCCACTTCCTCAAACTAAATCTTTCTAAAATGGAGCTCATACTATTCCCTCCAGCCTGTGCCCCCTCCCCTGACTTCTCCATCAAGATCAATAATACAACCATCAGTCCCTCCCCTCATGCCAGGGTACTAGGTGTAATCCTAGACTCCCATCTGTCCTTTCAGTCCCAAATCCAATCACTGTCCAAATCTTGTAGACTTCACCTCCGCAACATCTCCAAGATACGATCGTTCCTAACCTCGGAAACCTCTAAGCAACTTATTCACTCCCTTGTTATCTCTCGCCTTGACTATTGTAACTCCCTCCTCATTGGCCTACCTCATCGCAGGCTATCCCCTCTTCAGTCTATCATGAATGCTGCTGCCAGACTCAACCACCTTACTAACCGTTCCATATCTGCCATCCCTCTTTGCCAATCCCTCCACTGGCTTCCCATTGCCCAACGGATAAAATTCAATACATTAACAATAACATATAAAGCCATGTACAACTCTGCCCCCAATTACATCACCAATCTTGTCTCCAAATATCACCCAAATCATCCTCTCCGCTCCTCACATGACCTCCTGCTCTCTAGCTCCCTTGTCTCCTCCTCCCATGCTCGTCTCCAGGACTTCTCCAGAGCCTTCCCCATCCTCTGGAACTTTCTACCACAATCTATCCGACTATAACCTACTCTACCCACTTTTAGACGATCTCTGAAAACCTATCTCTTCAGGGAAGCCTATCCTGCCTTCAGCTAATAACAGAATCTTCTATTCCTCCTATCAGTTCATCCCCCACAGTTATTACCTTTTGTACCACCAGCCCCTCCTTTTTAGATTGTAAGCTCCAAGGAGCAGGGCTCTCCTAACCCTCTTGTATTGAACTGTATTGTTGCTGTATTGTCTCCCTTTATATTGTAAAGCGCAGAGCAAACTGTTGGCGCTATATAAATCCTGTATAATAATAATAACAATAATAAGGCAGTCAATGTACTTTGAATGAGTTGCAAATGCACAGAAACAGACACGCTGCATTTTTTCCAACACAGCACACCACAACGCACAGTGTGTAGACGAAATACAAAAGTGTGTTTTGGCCCATATGCTTACCCTAATGCTAATGAAAACCATATTGCTAATCATAACCCTTTTGTTAGCCACCATGCCATGTGATCATCATGTTAGCGCTGTCATGGTGATCACATGACTTGGTAGATAAAGAACTACATATAGCCAAATATAAATATAAAATGTAAAAACCATGATTCCTAAATATAATAAATCAATAATATAGCTTCACATAGAAACATATAGAAATGAAAAACAAATTTTTCGTACTTTTACTCGGTTTCTTTAGAACTATATATTCTTGATTCTGATTGGCTGCTGCTGTATCTAACATTTTTAGTTTTGCTTGCTCCTAACTTTTTATATGTCCTCCCAGCATTCGCTGTTAGTTATGAGAAATGATTTTTGCCCTGCATAGATATTTACAGATCTGTGTAGGAAGGAAAATCAATAAGTTATTTACCAGATGCATATATATTCCGTGGAGCAGTTAGTAAACTATAAACTGTTTATTTTTAGATTTTGCTGCGATGGGACATGAACAGGACGAGGAGAAAGATGAGAGAGGATCAATCTGCCTAAAATATCTGTTATTCCTCTTTAACTTCTTCTTTTGGGTGAGTTTCAAAATAGTCTATTATCAAACAGAATTCCTGAGTGAGAAGCCTCTGACGGAATTGCTTCTGGGCATTTACACCTTTCCATTTTTGTCTGCTACAAAATGACAGATTATCTTTAAAAGTTTAGTTGAATGCTTTTTGGTCAATTCTATTTTACAACTTTTGAATGTTATTAAGTTTTTAACTGATATACTTAAATACTAATTTAAAAAGTCATAAAATATCTGTTTTAGAAAGAAACATTTAATAAGGGCTGCACTCATGATATTCATTCTGCTGAACGAATACCCAGCACATTCTAATCCAGATGGCCCAGCTAGAAAAGAGGAAGGGGGTGTGCCCCTCCTCTAAATCATTTAGCAAGGGGTCTGTGTTCTTTTCCAAATGATGCTTTATGCATTGACCCAGAGACCCAGTCTGTCCTGACAGTATGGTCACCTGCTGACTTGGCACCATCCACAGGCAGCTTAACTCTTCTTTAAAACACAGAGGTTTAATCTAATGAAAATTTAGTTCAACTAATTGCAGTGCAGAGTATTTTTTTCCATTTTTTTTATGTGTTAGAAGATAATGACTTTCCCAAATCCCATCTTTGCAAAGTATTAACAGTGACTGAGGGAAAATGGATGAAATGTGGAAGGTCTAGCTAGGACTAAACTAACTAGCACTAAGCAGGAGGTGAGGGCAAAGGAAGATACCAAATTCTCACTAGTAAACAATCTGTAGTAACCCAAAATCACCAATATTGTCAGCATACTACAGAAAAATTATAACATTACACAGCTCAATACAAGACATACAAAAATACATGAAAGTGGGGCAGAACAGTCTGTGTCTCCCTGTTTTTCAAGTCTCTTTTTCCAAGCTATAAAAAGTTTAGCTGCAGCCAAGTTTGCTTATTTATTCTTTAAAAATAATGTTTTCCTCCATCCAGTGTAATTAAAGTGGTTTTAAAGCCTGAAGGTTTTTTTTTTTACCTTTATGCATTCTATGCATGAAAAACCTTGAGTGTGCAGCTCTGCCTCTCAGCTCTCCTTATTAGAGATGAGCGAATCGAAGTAGGCGAAGTGGAATTCGTTTCGAATATTAGGAAAATTTCGATTCGCGTCGAATCCGAAAATAAGCAGACTTCGGATGCGCGAATCGAAATTTTTCCTAAAATGGCGGCTTCATGTGCGGCGACGGAGCGGGGATGTCTGGGAAGGCGTGCAGACAAGGCGCGCTGACCCATAATGCATTCATTCATGACATGTGATCGCATTAGCCAATCAGCAGCCAGCCAGCACAGTGTAATGGTCGAGCTATAAATAGCGGCCATTTTAGAATTCTCCATTTGCCTCCAGTCATTCAACAGAGGCAGACCTGGCTGTATGCAGGGAGAGAGTTAGGGACAGAGAAACGTTAGTTAGGGCCACAGAATCGTTACTTAGGGCCATAGAAACGTTACATAGGGCCACAGAAACGTTTACTTAGGGCCACAGAATCGTTAGTTAGGGCCACAGAAACGTTACTTAGGGACACAGAATTGTTACTCAGGGACAGACAGAAATGTTACTGAGGGATACAGAATTGTTACTGAGGGCCACAGAATCGTTACTTAGGGCCACAGAAACGTTACTTAGGGCCACAGAATTGTTACTTTGGGACAGACACAGAATTGTTACTGAGGGACACAGATTTGTTACTGAGGGCCACAGAATCGTTACTTAGGGCCACAGAATTGTTACTTAGGGACAGACACAGAATTGTTACTGAGGGACACAGATTTGTTATTGAGGGCCACAGAATCGTTACTTAGGGCCACAGAATTGTTACTTAGGGACAGACACAGAATTGTTAGTGAGGGACACAGATTTGTTACTGAGGGCCACAGAACCGTTACTTAGGGCCACAGAAACGTTACTTAGGGCCACAGAATTGTTACTTAGGGACAGACAAAGAATTGTTACTGAGGGACAAAGATTTGTTACTGAGGGCCACAGAATCGTTACTTAGGGCCACAGAATTGTTACTTAGGGACAGACACAGAATTGTTATTGAGGGACACAGAATTGTTACTGAGGGCCACAGAAACGTTACTTAGGGCCACAGAAACGTTACTTAGGGCCACAGAATTGTTACTTAGGGACAGACACAGAATTGTTATTGAGGGACACAGAATTGTTACCAAGGGCCACAGAAACGTTACTTAGGGCCACAGAAACGTTACTTAGGGCCACAGAATCGTTACTTAGGGACACAGAAACGTTACTTAGGGACACAGAAACGTTACTTAGGGACACAGAATTGTTACTCAGGGACAGACAGAATTGTTACTGAGGGATACAGAATTGTTACTGAGGGCCACAGAATCGTTACTTAGGGCCACAGAAACGTTACTTAGGGCCACAGAATTGTTACTTAGGGACAGACACAGAATTGTTACTGAGGGACACAGATTTGTTACTGAGGGCCACAGAATCGTTACTTAGGGCCACAGAAACGTTACTTAGGGCCACAGAATTGTTACTTAGGGACAGACACAGAATTGTTACTGAGGGACACAGAATTGTTACTGAGGGCCACAGAAACGTTACTTAGGGCCACAGAATCGTTACTTAGGGCCACAGAAACGTTACTTAGGGACACAGAATTGTTACTCAGGGACAGACAGAATTGTTACTGAGGGATACAGCATTGTTACTGAGGGCCACAGAATCGTTACTTAGGGCCACAGAAACGTTACTTAGGGCCACAGAATTGTTACTTAGGGACAGACAGAATTGTTACTGAGGGACACAGATTTGTTACTGAGGGCCACAGAATCGTTACTTAGGGCCACAGAATTGTTACTTAGGGACAGACACAGAATTGTTACTGAGGGACACAGATTTGTTACTGAGGGCCACAGGATCGTTACTTAGGGCCACAGAAACGTTACTTAGGGCCACAGAATTGTTACTTAGGGACAGACACAGAATTGTTATTGAGGGACACAGAATTGTTACTGAGGGCCACAGAACCGTTACTTAGGGCCACAGAAACGTTACTTAGGGCCACAGAATTGTTACTTAGGGACAGACACAGAATTGTTACTGAGGGACACAGATTTGTTACTGAGGGCCACAGAATCGTTACTTAGGGCCACAGAATTGTTACTTAGGGACAGACACAGAATTGTTACTGAGGGACACAGATTTGTTACTGAGGGCCACAGAATCATTACTTAGGGCCACAGAAACGTTACTTAGGGCCACAGAATTGTTACTTAGGGACAGACACAGAATTGTTATTGAGGGACACAGAATTGTTACTGACGGCCACAGAACCGTTACTTAGGGACACAGAAACGTTACTTAGGGCCACAGAATTGTTACTTAGGGACAGACACAGAATTGTTACTGAGGGACACAGATTTGTTACTTAGGGCCACAGAATCGTTACTTAGGGCCACAGAATTGTTACTTAGGGACAGACACATAATTGTTACTGAGGGACACAGATTTGTTACTGAGGGCCACAGAAACGTTACTTAGGGCCACAGAAACGTTACTTAGGGCCACAGAATCGTTACTTAGGGCCACAGAAACGTTACTTAGGGCCCCAGAAACTTTACTTAGGGCCACAGAATTGTTACTTAGGGACACAGAATTGTTACTCAGGGACAGACACAGAATTGTTACTGAGGGATACAGAATTGTTACTGAGGGCCACAGAAACGTTACTTAGGGCCACAGAAACGTTACTTAGGGCCACAGAATTGTTACTTAGGGACAGACACAGAATTGTTACTGAGTGACACAGAATTGTTACTGAGGGCCACAGAACCGTTACTTAGGGCCACAGAAACGTTACTTAGGGACACAGAATTGTTACTCAGGGACAGACACAGAATTGTTACTGAGGGACACAGAATTGTTACTGAGGGCCAGAGAACTGTTACTGAGGGCCACAGAACTGTTACTTAGGGCCACAGAAACGTTACTTAGGGCCACAGAAACGTTACTTAGGGCCACAGAAACATTACTTAGGGCTACAGAAACGTTACTTAGGGCCACAGAATCGTTACTTAGGGCCACAGAAATGTTACTTAGGGCCACAGAAACGTTACTTAGGGACACAGAAACGTTACTTAGGGACACAGAATTGTTACTCAGGGACAGACACAGAATTGTTACTCAGGGACAGACACAGAATTGTTACTGAGGGACACAGAATTGTTACTGAGGGACACAGATTTGTTACTGAGGGACACAGAACCGTTACTTAGGGCCACAGAACCATTACTTAGGGCCACAGAAATGTTACTTAGGGACACAGAATTGTTACTCAGGGACACAGAATTGTTACTGAGGGACACAGAATTGTTACTGAGGGACACAGAATTGTTACTCAGGGACACAGAATTGTTACTCAGGGACACAGAATTGTTACTGAGGGACACAGAATTGTTACTGAGGGACACAGAATTGTTACTCAGGGACACAGAATTGTTACTCAGGGACAGACACAGAATTGTTACTGAGGGACACAGAATTGTTACTGAGGGACACAGAATTGTTACTGAGGGCCACAGAACTGTTACTTAGGGCCACAGAAACGTTACTCAGGGACACAGAATTGTTACTCAGGGACAGACACAGAATTGTTACTCAGGGACACAGAATCGTTTAATTAAAGAGTATGTCAGACAACATGCAGAGGAGTGGCAGAGGAGGCAATGTTTTAGGAGCGAGCAGACATGGCAGCAGAGGAAGGGGTCGTGGCAGCACTATTCGCAGCCAGAGGCCAGTGCTCCCGGTGTCATCGAGCGGTCGTGTCTCCACCGACAACCCTGCCGTCATTGATTGGTTGGCTCGGTCGTCTTCCTCTTCCCAGGTCACCTCTGACACCTACAGCCAACGGTCGGTGGGTACGTCAGACACAACCGTTAGTTGGCATGGCCCGGGACCAAGCCCACTGAAATCACGTGTCCTCTACCTGCCCCTGTCCTTTGGTGTTCCCTCACCAAGCGAAGTATCGCATGCTGTGAGCTCAGCCCCACTGTACTTTGAGGAAGAGCAAACAGAGGGCGGTCAGGAACGGGGGGAGACATCCGCCTCTTCAGCAGCCAGGCGAAGAAGTAGTGGCGAGGAGAGTGGCTCGGTAGCCGGTCTAGAGACAGGTCTGTCTCCTGACCCACACGCAGCCGAGGGGGCTAGTAGTGAGGCGGAGACCCTTATTGATGATGAGGAGGCTGATCGCACTTGGCAGCCTCGTCGTCATCAGGCTATTGCTTCCGCATCATCAGGAGAAGAGGGTGGCAGCTTGGCAGCGAGCAAAACAGTCGGTGGGTTGCCCAGGAGGCAGCAGGGTCGCAGCAGTGTCAGTGGAGGCAAACGGCCACGGAGTACAGCACCAGCTCCACTGCAGCCTACCACCACGGCCAGTAGTGGTGCCGGTGTGCACGGAGGAAGCAGCAGTCAGCCAGTGAGGAGTATCGGGGGCAAAGTTTCCTACTCGGCGGTGTGGCAATTTTTTGTCAAGCCGCCCGAGGAAGTAAACGTAGCCGTATGTCGACTATGTGGCCAGAAAGTCAAGCGTGGCCAGGGGGCCAATGTTGGGACTACAGCGTTGCGGCAGCATATGCAGCGTCGCCATTTGGTGGCCTGGGAAAACCGTGATAAAGATACGGCGGTTCTGCCCGCCCCAGCCCCCGCTCCATCACCCGCTCCGTTACTTGCTCCGTCACCCGACGTCAATCGCCCTCTATCAGCCAGTCAAGGCTCCAACACCTCTGCTGAGGGGAGTTGTCGCTCGTTGCCATCTTCCGCTCGTTCAGATGCTCCTTCTCCTGCTACTCCTGTTCACAGATTCCGTCAGCAGTCTTTCTTGGAATCCGTTTCCAAGAGACAACAGTTTGCGAGCACGCACCCGACGGTGCAAAAGCTGAACGTCCTCCTGTCCAAGTTGCTGGTGCTGCAGTCCCTCCCTTTCCAAGTGGTGGACTCAGCACCTTTCCGAGAAATGATGGCTTGTGCCGCGCCGCGGTGGAGAGTGCCAAGCCGTCATTTCTTCGCCAAAAAGGCAGTGCCAGCCCTGCATTCACATGTAGAAGAGATGGTGGGCCAGTCTTTAAGCATGTCGGTCTCTGCCAAAGTGCACGGCAGTGCCGACGTGTGGAGCTGTAACTACGGTCAGGGACAGTACATGTCATTTACGGCCCACTGGGTGAACGTGGTGCCGTCACAGCCGCACCAGCAACTTGGACAGGTCACGCCGCTTTTGCCTCTACGTTTGCACGTCCTTGGTCCACAAAACATGTCCGCCTCTACCACCTCTTCTTCCTTCGTGTCCTCAGCCGCCACCCACGTGCCAAGTCCCATTACCCGACCGGCATATCACATGTGCAGGGCGCAACGGTGTCACGCTGTGCTGCACCTGGTATGCCTTGGCGAACGTAGTCACACAGGGGAGGAACTTCTCAGTGTAATGAACAGAGAAATCGACAGATGGCTGTCTCCGCGCAAACTGAAAATCGGAACCATGTTGACCGACAACGGAAAGAACATGGTGTCTGCTCTGCGTCAAGGAAGGTTGTGCCATGCGCCATGCATGGCTCACGTGTTCTATCTGGTTGTCAAGCGGTTCCTAAAATCCACCATCCCACTGCAAGACATCCTTAAAATGTCACGTAAACTTTGCATGCATTTCAGCCATTCCTACACCGCAAAGCACACCCTCCTTGAGCTGCAGCGGCAGAACGGAATTCCACAGCATCGCCTGATCTGCGACGTTGCAACAAGGTGGAATTCAACCCTACACATGTTAGACCGCCTTTACGAACAGCGAAAGGCCATCACCGATTTCCTGATGTTACAAGCGGATAAAGGTACTCCCCTGTGTAACTTAGATGTCAGCCATTGGCAGCTCATGCGTGACACCTGCCGCTTGCTCAGGCCCTTTGAGGAGGCCACGCTATTCGTGAGTCGCCAGGACTATGGGATGAACGACGTCATTCCTCTGTTGCACGTCCTGGAACAAATGCTGTTAACAATGGCTGGTCAGGGTGCGGTAGACGTGGCGCACAGATCTCAACGCCACATGACCCCTGTGGGGGCAGGACAGGAAGAAGAGGAGGAGGTAGAGGAGGACATTTGTGCTCAGGAATTATTGAGTGAAATGGGTGGTTTTTCCACTCAGCGGACAGGAGTGGAGGAGCAGGAGCATGTGGTAGAGGAGGAGGAGGAGGAGACAGAGGACCCAGACGCACCGTGGCAGTATGCTGTGGAGATGGAGGCAGGGAGTCCCTCGCATTCCTTGGCACAAATGGCACATAGCATGCTCGGTTGCTTGCGTAGCGACAGCCGAATAATAACCATCAGACAGAGGGATGACTTTTGGCTGTCCACCTTGTTGGACCCTCGCTACCGTTCAAAAATGGTGGCCTTTTTCACACCTGCTGAGAGGGAGGCCAAAATAACGTCCATCCTCAGACACTGTGGGCCCTGTGCGCTCGCGTTCCGCTGCCATGGCAGCAAAGGAGGGGTGGGGTGGTAGGAGCAGTGGTAGCTCCACCAGCAGCGGCTGCCTCAGTCTGCAGTTGATGATGAGTAGCTTTCTTCACCAGCGCAGTGAGGAAACTACTAACCAGCCGCAGCAGCAGCAGCATCAGGTGGACCTGGAGCAGGACCTCAAACAACAGGCTTGGGCCTACTTGGACAGCACCCTGCCAACCGAGGTAGACAATCCCCTTGACTACTGGGCAACGAAACTTGACCTTTGGCCCCAACTAGCTGAATTTGCCCTTGAAAGGCTGTCATGCCCGACCAGTAGCGTGGCATCGGAGCGCGTGTTTAGTGCGGCAGGAGGTATTGTAACTCCGCGGAGGACACGACTGTCCACCCAAAGTGTGGAGAGACTCACGTTTGTGAAAATGAATCAGGCGTGGATTAGTCTGGATTTCAAACCACCAGTTCCTGACACAACTGATTAAATCCGCCATCAATCATGCCCCTGCTATGTGCCACTTTCAGGTCTACTCACACTGCTGGTGTGTTCCATTTTTTGTCATAGGGTGCTGGCAGATTACGGGCCTCCCATAGCTGCTGCCAGGCCCCTAATTTGCCATGGGCCCCTATACCGCCTCCTCATGCTGTTGCCAAGTCCAGAGTCTCTCATGGGTCCCTGTACGGCCTCCCATTGCTGCTGTCTCCATCGCCACACTCTGCCATGTGCCACTTTCATGTCTCCTCACACTGCTGGTGTGTTCCATTTTTTGTCATAAGGTGCTGGCAGATTACGGGCCTCCCATAGCTGCTGCCAGGCCCCTAATCTGCCATGGGCCCCTATACCGCCTCCTCATGCTGCTGCCAGGTCCAGAGTCTCTCATGGGTCCCTGTACGGCCTCCCATTGCTGCTGTCTCCATCGCCACACTCTGCCATGTGCCACTTTCAGGTCTCCTCACACTGCTGGTGTGTTCCATTTTTTGTCATAGGGTGCTGGCAGATTACGGGCCTCCTATAGCTGCTGCCAGGCCCCTAATCTGCCATGGGCCCCTGTACCGCCTCCTCATGCTGCTGCCAGGTCCACAGTGTCTCATGCCATGTGCCACTTTCAGGTCTCCTCACACTGCTGGTGTGTTCAATTTTTTGACATAGGGTGCTGGCAGATTATGGGCCTCCTATAGTTGCTGCCAGGCCCCTAATCTGCCATGGGCCCCTGTACCGCCTCCTCATGCTGCTGCCAGGTCCACAGTGTCTCATGCCATGTGCCACTTTCAGGTCTCCTCACACTGCTGGTGTGTTGAATTTTTTGACATAGGGTGCTGGCAGATTACGGGCCTCCCATAGCTGCTGCCAGGCCCCTAATCTGCCATGGGCCCCTATACCGCCTCCTCATGCTGCTGCCAGGTCCAGAGTCTCTCATGGGTCCCTGTACGGCCTCCCATTGCTGCTGTCTCCATCGCCACACTCTGCCATGTGCCACTTTCAGGTCTCCTCACACTGCTGGTGTGTTCAATTTTTTGACATAGGGTGCTGGCAGATTACGGGCCTCCCATAGCTGCTGCCAGGCCCCTAATCTGCCATGGGCCCCTGTACCGCCTCCTCATGCTGCTGCCAGGTCCACAGTGTCTCATGCCATGTGCCACTTTCAGGTCTCCTCACACTGCTGGTGTGTTGAATTTTTTGACATAGGGTGCTGGCAGATTACGGGCCTCCCATAGCTGCTGCCAGGCCCCTAATCTGCCATGGGCCCCTGTACCGCCTCCTCATGCTGCTGCCAGGTCCAGAGTCTCTCATGGGTCCCTGTACGGCATCCCATTGCTGCTGTCTCCATCGCCACACTCTGCCATGTGCCACTTTCAGGTCTCCTCACACACTGCTGGTGTGTTCAATTTTTTGACATAGGGTGCTGGCAGATTACAGGCCTCCTATAGCTGCTGCCAGGCCCCTAATCTGCCATGGGCCCCTATACCGCCTCCTCATGCTGCTGCCAGGTCCAGAGTCTCTCATGGGTCCCTGTACGGCCTCCCATTGCTGCTGTCTCCATCGCCACACTCTGCCATGTGCCACTTTCAGGTCTCCTCACACTATGGTGTGTTCAATTTTTTGACATAGGGTGCTGGCAGATTATGGGCCTCCCATAGCTGCTGCCAGGCCCCTAATCTGCCATGGGCCCCTGTACCGCCTCCTCATGCTGCTGCCAGGTCCAGAGTCTCTCATGGGTCCCTGTACGGCCTCCCATTGCTGCTGTCTCCATCGCCACACTCTGCCATGTGCCACTTTCAGGTCTCCTCACACACTGCTGGTGTGTTCAATTTTTTGACATAGGGTGCTGGCAGATTACGGGCCTCCTATAGCTGCTGCCAGGCCCCTAATCTGCCATGGGCCCCTATACCGCCTCCTCATGCTGCTGCCAGGTCCAGAGTCTCTCATGGGTCCCTGTACGGCCTCCCATTGCTGCTGTCTCCATCGCCACACTCTGCCATGTGCCACTTTCAGGTCTCCTCACACACTGCTGGTGTGTTCAATTTTTTGACATAGGGTGCTGGCAGATTACGGGCCTCCCATAGCTGCTGCCAGGCCCCTAATCTGCCATGGGCCCCTATACCGCCTCCTCATGCTGCTGCCAGGTCCAGAGTCTCTCATGGGTCCCTGTACGGCCTCCCATTGCTGCTGTCTCCATCGCCACACTCTGCCATGTGCCACTTTCAGGTCTCCTCACACTATGGTGTGTTCAATTTTTTGACATAGGGTGCTGGCAGATTACGGGCCTCCCATAGCTGCTGCCAGGCCCCTAATCTGCCATGGGCCCCTGTACCGCCTCCTCATGCTGCTGCCAGGTCCAGAATCTCTCATGGGTCCCTGTACGGCCTCCCATTGCTGCTGTCTCCATCGCCACACTCTGCCATGTGCCACTTTCAGGTCTCCTCACACACTGCTGGTGTGTTAAATTTTTTGACATAGGGTGCTGGCAGTTTACGGGCCTCCCATAGCTGCTGCCAGGCCCCTAATCTGCCATGGGCCCCTATACCGCCTCCTCATGCTGCTGCCAAGTCCAGAGTCTGTCATGGGTCCCTGTACGGCCTCCCATTGCTGCTGTCTCCATCGCCACACTCTGCCATGTGCCACTTTCAGGTCTCCTCACACACTGCTGGTGTGTTCAATTTTTTGACATAGGGTGCTGGCAGATTACGGGCCTCCCATAGCTGCTGCCAGGCCCCTAATCTGCCATGGGCCCCTGTACCGCCTCCTCATGCTGCTGCCAGGTGCGCAGTGTCTCATGCCATGTGCCACTTTCAGGTCTCCTCACACTGCTGGTGTGTTGAATTTTTTGACATAGGGTGCTGGCAGATTACGGGCCTCCCATAGCTGCTGCCAGGCCCCTAATCTGCCATGGGCCCCTAAACCGCCTCCTCATGCTGCTGCCAGGTCCAGAGTCTCTCATGGGTCCCTGTACGGCCTCCCATTGCTGCTGTCTCCATCGCCACACTCTGCCATGTGCCACTTTCAGGTCTCCTCA
This sequence comes from Staurois parvus, assembly GCF_062004578.1. Lineage (NCBI taxonomy): Eukaryota > Metazoa > Chordata > Amphibia > Anura > Ranidae > Staurois > Staurois parvus. The sequence goes on along the minus strand of NW_028318021.1, from coordinate 2,079,908 downwards.
CACTATGGTGTGTTCAATTTTTTGACATAGGGTGCTGGCAGATTACGGGCCTCCCATAGCTGCTGCCAGGCCCCTAATCTGCCATGGGCCCCTGTACCGCCTCCTCATGCTGCTGCCAGGTCCAGAGTCTCTCATGGGTCCCTGTACGGCCTCCCATTGCTGCTGTCTCCATCGCCACACTCTGCCATGTGCCACTTTCAGGTCTCCTCACACACTGCTGGTGTGTTCAATTTTTTGACATAGGGTGCTGGCAGATTACGGGCCTCCCATAGCTGCTGCCAGGCCCCTAATCTGCCATGGGCCCCTGTACCGCCTCCTCATGCTGCTGCCAGGTCCACAGTGTCTCATGCCATGTGCCACTTTCAGGTCTCCTCACACTGCTGGTGTGTTCCATTTTTTGTCATAGGGTGCTGGCAGATTACGGGCCTCCCATAGCTGCTGCCAGGCCCCTAATCTGCCATGGGCCCCTATACCGCCTCCTCATGCTGCTGCCAGGTCCAGAGTCTCTCATGGGTCCCTGTACGGCCTCCCATTGCTGCTGTCTCCATCGCCACACTCTGCCATGTGCCACTTTCAGGTCTCCTCACACTATGGTGTGTTCAATTTTTTGACATAGGGTGCTGGCAGATTACGGGCCTCCCATAGCTGCTGCCAGGCCCCTAATCTGCCATGGGCCCCTGTACCGCCTCCTCATGCTGCTGCCAGGTCCAGAGTCTCTCATGGGTCCCTGTACGGCCTCCCATTGCTGCTGTCTCCATCGCCACACTCTGCCATGTGCCACTTTCAGGTCTCCTCACACTATGGTGTGTTCAATTTTTTGACATAGGGTGCTGGCAGATTACGGGCCTCCCATTGCTGCTGCCAGGCCCGTAATCTGCCATGGGCCCCAGTACCGCCTCCTCATGCTGCTGCCAGGTCCACAGTCTCTCATGGGTCCCTGTACGGCCTCCCATTGCTGCTGTCTCCATCGCCACACTCTGCCATGTGCCACTTTCAGGTCTCCTCACACTGCTGGTGGGTTCCATTTTTTGTCATAGGGTGCTGGCAGATTACGGGCCTCCCATAGCTGCTGCCAGGCCCCTAATCTGCCATGGGCCCCTGTACCGCCTCCTCATGCTGCTGCCAGGTCCAGAGTCTCTCATGGGTCCCTGTACGGCCTCCCATTGCTGCTGTCTTCATCGCCACACTCTGCCATGTGCCACTTTCAGGTCTCCTCACACACTGCTGGTGTGTTCAATTTTTTGACATAGGGTGCTGGCAGATTACGGGCCTCCTATAGCTGCTGCCAGGCCCCTAATCTGCCATGGGCCCCTGTACCGCCTGCTCATGCTGCTGCCAGGTCCAGAGTCTCTCATGGGTCCCTGTACGGCCTCCCATTGCTGCTGTCTCCATCGCCACACTCTGCCATGTGCCACTTTCAGGTCTCCTCACACACTGCTGGTGTGTTCAATTTTTTGACATAGGGTGCTGGCAGATTACGGGCCTCCCATAGCTGCTGCCAGGCCCCTAATCTGCCATGGGCCCCTGTACCGCCTCCTCATGCTGCTGCCAGGTCCACAGTGTCTCATGCCATCTGCCACTTTCAGGTCTCCTCACACTGCTGGTGTGTTGAATTTTTTGACATAGGGTGCTGGCAGATTACGGGCCTCCCATAGCTGCTGCCAGGCCCCTAATCTGCCATGGGCCCCTATACCACCTCCTCATGCTGCTGCCAAGTCCAGAGTCTGTCATGGGTCCCTGTACGGCCTCCCATTGCTGCTGTCTCCATCGCCACACTCTGCCATGTGCCACTTTCAGGTCTCCTCACACACTGCTGGTGTGTTCAATTTTTTGACATAGGGTGCTGGCAGATTACGGGCCTCCCATAGCTGCTGCCAGGCCCCTAATCTGCCATGGGCCCCTATACCGCCTCCTCATGCTGCTGCCAGGTCCAGAGTCTCTCATGGGTCCCTGTACGGCCTCCCATTGCTGCTGTCTCCATCGCCACACTCTGCCATGTGCCACTTTCAGGTCTCCTCACACACTGCTGGTGTGTTGAATTTTTTGACATAGGGTGCTGGCAGATTACGGGCCTCCCATTGCTGCTGCCAGGCCCGTAATCTGGCATGGGCCCCCGTACCGACTCCTCATGCTGTGACGTTGCAACAAGGTGGAATTCAACCCTACATATGTTAGACTGCCTTTACGAACAGCAAAAGGCCATCACAGATTTCCTGATGTTAAAAGCGGATAAAGGTACTCCCTGTGTAACTTAGATGTCAGCCATTGGCAGCTCATGCGTGACACCTGCGCTTGCTCAGGCCCTTTCAGGAGGCCATGCTATTCGTGAGTCGGCAGGACTATGGGATGAACGACGTCATTCCTCTGTTGCACGTCCTGGAACAAATGCTGTTAACAATGGCTGGTCAGGGTGCGGTAGACGTGGCGCACAGATCTCAATGCCACATGACCCCTGTGGGGGCAGGACAGGAAGAAGAGGAGGAGGTAGAGGAGGACATTGGTGCTCAGGAATTATTGAGTGAAATGGGTGGTTTTTCCACTCAGCGGACAGGAGTGGAGGAGCAGGAGCATCTGGTAGAGGAGGAGGAAGAGGAGACAGAGGACCCAGACGCACCGTGGCAGTATGCTGTGGAGATGGAGGCAGGGAGTCCCTCGCATTCCTTGGCACAAATGGCCCATAGCATGCTCGCTTGCTTGCGTAGCGACAGCCGAATAATAACCATCAGACAGAGGGATGACTTTTGGCTGTCCACCTTGTTGGACCCTCGCTACCGTTCAAAAATGGTGGCCTTTTTCACACCTGCTGAGAGGGAGGCCAAAATAACGTACTATAAAAACCACCTATGTAGTCAGCTGGTCTCTGCCTGTCTGCGCCAACGTCCATCCTCAGACACTGTGGGCCCTGTGCGCTCGCGTTCCGCTGCCATGGCAGCAGGGGAGGGGTGGGGTGGTAGGAGCAGTGGCAGCTCCACCAGCAGCAGCTGCCTCAGTCTGCAGTCGATGATGAGTAGCTTTCTTCACCAGCGCAGTAAGGAAACTACTAACCATCCGCAGCAGCAGCAGCAGCAGCAGCAGCATCAGGTGGACCTGGAGCAGGACCTCAAACAACAGGCTTAGGCCTACTTGGACAGCACCCTGCCAACCGAGGTAGACAATCCCCTTGACTACTGGGCAACGAAACTTGACCTTTGGCCCCAACTAGCTGAATTTGCCCTTGAAAGGCTGTCATGCCCGGCCAGTAGCGTGGCATCGGAGCGCGTGTTTAGTGCGGCAGGAGGTATTGCAACTCCGCGGAGGACACGACTGTCCACCCAAAGTGTGGAGAGACTCACGTTTGTGAAAATGAATCAGGCGTGGATTAGTCTGGATTTCAAACCACCAGTTCCTGACACAACTGACTAAATCCGCCATGAATCATGCCCCAAACATGTGCCACTTTCAGGTCTCCTCACACTGCTGGTGTGTTCCATTTTTTGTCATAGGGTGCTGGCAGATTACGGGCCTCCCATAGCTGCTGCCAGGCCCCTAATCTGCCATGGGCCCCTATACCGCCTCCTCATGCTGCTGCCAAGTCCAGAGTCTCTCATGGGTCCCTGTACGGCCTCCCATTGCTGCTGTCTCCATCGCCACACTCTGCCATGTGCCACTTTCAGGTCTCCTCACACTGCTGGTGGGTTCCATTTTTTGTCATAGGGTGCTGGCAGATTACGGGCCTCCTATAGCTGCTGCCAGGCCCCTAATCTGCCATGGGCCCCTATACCGCCTCCTCATGCTGCTGCCAGGTCCAGAGTCTCTCATGGGTCCCTGTACGGCCTCCCATTGCTGCTGTCTCCATCGCCACACTCTGCCATGTGCCACTTTCAGGTCTCCTCACACTGCTGGTGGGTTCCATTTTTTGTCATAGGGTGCTGGCAGATTACGGGCCTCCCATAGCTGCTGCCAGGCCCCTAATCTGCCATGGGCCCCCGTACCGACTCCTCATGCTGCTGCCAGGCCCGTAATCTGTCATGGGCCCCTGTTGTCGCTTGTTGGCATATTCCGCTCGTTCAGATGCTCCTTCTCCTGCTACTCCTCTTCACGGATTCCGTCAGCAGTCTTTCTTGGAATCCGTTTCCAAGAGACAACAGTTTGCGAGCACGCACCCGACGGTGCAGAAGCTGAACGTCCTCCTGTCCAAGTTGCTGCTGCCAGGCTCGTAATCTGTCATGCGCCCCTGTACCGCCTCCTCATGCTGCTGCCAGGTCCAGAGTGTGTCATGGGTCCCTGTACGGCCTCCCATTGCTGCTGCCAGGCCTGTAATCTGCCATGGGCCCCCGTACCAACTCCTCATGCTGCTGCCAGGCCCGTAATCTGTCATGGGCCCCTGTACCGCCTCCTCATGCTGCTGCCAGGTCCAGAGTGTGTCATGGGTCCCTGTACGGCCTCCCATTGCTGCTGTCTCCATCGCCACACTCTGCCATGTGCCACTTTCAGGTCTCCTCACACTGCTGGTGGTTTCCATTTTTGTCATAGGGTGCTGTATGGCCTCCCATTGCTGCTGCCTCCACCGCCACACTGTGGCTCCACACTCTGGTTTTGGCCCCGTGACTGCCCAAATGAGTGAAGTGTGCGGTGATTCTAAGATCGACGGCACTCATCTGCATGTCATACTGACTGTCAGTATTATTTCTCTTCCCCAGCAGACTCCAAGGGCATTTAAATTAAAGGTACAGTGTTCTGCACTAATATAAAGTCTCTCTGAAGCCTAGAAACACCCTTTTATAAGTTAAATTCGCAGCGAATATATTCGACTCGAATCGAAATTTTTCCACAAATTCGCCGAATCAGTCGAATCGAATTTTTGAATACTTCGCTCATCTCTACTCCTTATACTTACCTGAATCTGATCATGATGTGCATGAGAGAAGCAGCTCTCCTTGGTCATTCCCTCCTTACTGGCTCAGGCACAGCAGCGGGAGACATCTGCTCCTATGCTATCAATCACAGCCAGTGAAGATGGAGCTTGGGCAGGGCTGGACCATGCTTTGGGCTGGGCTCTGTAGCTCAGGAGTGAGCACACGAGTGCCCTCAGAGCAAGAGGAGAAGCGAATGAGAAGATGATGATTTGTGCACAACCATTGCACATAGCAGGTAAGTATGACATATTTGTTATTTTAAAAAAAATCTGAACCTTTAGTATCACTTTAACCTACATCTGTCTTTAATCAGATTCTACATCTCATCTGATTTAAAATTAGCATTGCAGGGGAATGTCTCCTTTGTAAGCAGATGGGGTGAAGGTGAGTATTTATATAGGGTTACAAGACCTTGCAAGTCTCACTGTATTTGAAGTGAGATTTGGTGCTCTCATTAGTGCTCACTGTTCTCCTTGCTGGAGAGAAAGATGTACCTGAGGAATTGTAATGCAAGGATCTCATTGTATCTGCTTAATTCATTTTGTGCACCTGTGCTTCCTTCACCTATCCTGCTGCTTCTTGAATGTTTTACCACCAGTAATCAGACAACCTGTCATCACATCAGGAGGCAACACTGACATGAGGAGGCAAAGATGACCATCTTCAAACAGAAACACAGTGCAAAGAAAGGTTTGGTAAAACAGTGATGGGGGAAAGATCAATTGCAGGGAGCCTTCAGGTAAGACCCCTTTCATAAGGGAGATCTGATCAGGTCCACCTATCAGTTTTTCAGGCAGACCTGATCATATGGTCCCTATGGACTGCTGGGTGTAAAAAGAAAAAAAAATGAAAATGCACCCGTCCTTTTCCGTTTAGGCAGATCGGATCAGAGGGTAGTCAGGTGTAACAGGCAGAGTCTGTTTACTTCTCGCCACCCATAGAGCACAGCGGGCTGTGTCTGTGTCCGCTCTGCAGAAACTGAGTGGACACAGATATGTCATCTGTCCCACTCTGTTCTGGTCAGCAGGGGATCTGTGAACTGATCCCCTGCTGATCGGAATGGATTCCACGCGGAATCCACCCCATTTGACAGGGGCTAATACTGGTGACTGGTCCTTTGCCTGTGTTTACTGCTTCCACAGTACAGGTCCTTTTTAATATCCCAATTAAAAACACCAATACAGTTGATACTTTTTAAATACAGGATTACTGCCTTGGATCTGAACTAGCTAACAAACAAGAATATTTTAAATGAAGATAAAGAATTTTCCGCTTGGCATCCAAGCACATTGCTCTCTGCATTTTAAACAGCATGTCGGCAAGAGAGACAGAAATATTTAGCATTTTCAAAGCAAAATTATAGCCTGAAAAGTTATTTTCTCCTGGGGTTGTAAGTATTTAAAATTCCCCAATGTTTATCATGCAAGAATGTAATGTATTATGGACTGCATTTGTCTGGACTTAAATCAAACTCCAGGCAAGCAGCAAAAATACACCTGTGAATGATTTTACCTGTCAGAGGATATGTATAGATCGACAAATTCAGCATACTTTCTGGAGCAATCAGCGTACACTTAAAGTAGAATTCCAGCCTTATCCTAACTACTCTTGAAAATGTCCCTTCCCCCCTCCTTACACCTATGCTGACTAACCTGTGTAAGAAAGATGAATATACTTTCCAATTTTCAGCCCGCTGCAGCCTGGTCATGTGATTAGTCTCCAGTGTGTCAGCCAGCAGCGGCTGCAGGGGAGAGGAGGGAGCATCAAAAAGAGCTGGGACATAGAATCCTATGGGTGACATCACCACTCCCTGGCATTACCTCTCCCAGTAGCTGCTGCTGGCTGACACAGGGGATCACATGACCAGAGCAGAGAAGGCTGAGAATAGGTAATTATATACATCTTTTTTACACAGGTTAGCAATGGCGTCATTATGGGGGTGCGGGGAGGGGTGACACCACGGCCCACAATAGGGGGGTACCACCGGGTCTCCTGTAGTGGGCCTGGGCACACAGGGGAGCCCAGATGGAAGGGGGATCGGTGGGACGGAACAGATGGGTGGACAATTACAGAATGTTGCGCTTTGCCTGTGTCTCTCCCTCAAGCAGCTGAAAGCCAGTTCCCCCCCCCCTCTTGCCGGCTTTCAGCTGCTGGAGGGAGAGACAAAGACACAGCGCATCATTCTGTAGTTGTCTTCCTGTCCCTCCACACTGATCCTCCTCCCTGTGCTGCCCAGGCCCCCCCGCAGCGCTGCAGGCTGTCCTCTCCAGCTTCTCTGGATACACAGGTAGATGGAGAGTAGGGAAAAGGGCCAGTAAATATGTTATTTACTAGCCCTTTCCTTTTCTGAATTTGACACAGTGAGCGATCAGTACCAATCACTCCTGTGTCCATTGATAACTTAACATAGTAAACTGTGTTTACTATGCTTTATTTTATAAATGAACAGGAGCCTCTGTCTCCTGTTCATTTATCTTCAGTGCAGCTGAGGCTACAAAGAAAGAAACTGAAGAATCTGTGTCCTCAATTCCTTTCTCTTTCTCAAAGGATAGACCTCTGATATTATACAGCATTGTAAAAAAAGAAAAAAAAGTACAAAATCATTTTAAAAATGTAAAAAATAAACTATAAAAAATAATATTTTAAATTGTTAAAAAAATTTAAAATTGGCAAAATAATTTTAAAAAATTTTAAGTTTTGTATTTTGCAGAAAGGGGGGGGGGTCTGTTAGGAAGGCTGCATGGGCCCCGTGATTTCTAACAGCAGCCCTGGGTGATGCCATCAGGAAGTGATCGGCCAGCGATCTAACCACAATGGTGTCGCCCTCATCCAGGGCACGGATCAGCGCTGTCACCCCATTATTTACAGGAGTCGGTTTGGGGGGGAGGCAACACCATGTTTTACCTCACTAGGTGAGACTAACCCTAGTGACGCCACTGCAGGTTAGTCAGCATAGGTCTGAGGTCCTTCTGGGTTGCTGAAACAGCAGTGTCATAAAAATGATAAGGGTTTTAATTAGTGCTTAATTCTTCTGGTTGAAATGGGTAGGGAGTACTAATATCTGGTCACCTCCGTTGAACTAAAGGGAGCTTCCAGATTCTAACATAAACCCCCCATTTTACGATTGCCCACCCCCTTTGTGGGGGGGACAAGGAGGTAGAAAACAGACACTTGTCCACCAAAATTGGGACAAGGGCACTTTGCGGGGGGAGGGGGGGTTTCCACCCCCCCCCCCCGCCTTCCACAAGGACCCCCTAATATTGAAGGGCATATGGCCCAGTATGGTTTGTAGCAATACCCCCATAAAAGCTGCTGATTGTAACTGGTTCTTCCCCAAACAGTGCAGAGGCTACCGATCACAAAGGTAACAGTCTATTCACTCCATTAAACAGTCTAGGGGATGTCTTTTTATGATTTATTGCTGGTAGAAGTTTCACTAGTTGAAAATTTTTTGAACAGTCAATAAGCCAGAAACAAATGAGGAAGGCCAGAACTAAGACCCAGTAAGAACTGTCTCAAAGAGACTCTAGTACCCCAAAAGTAGAACAGCACACAGTCACTAGGATCCTGAGCTCAGGTCACAATGTCCCAGGGTAGCTACACACCTTCCAGCATCCACCAGTCACTCTTCAGTGAGTTCTCCAGACCACACCCTTAGGTGAAACTGCTTAGTTAGCTCCAAATGTAATTAGGAATAGGCCCCCAGCTCTTCTATAGCATTGAAGCATTGCCTCAAAGAAACAGCAGCCCCTGAGGCTGCAATTTCTCCAGCAGGACAACAGCAGGGCTTCTTCAGACAACTATTTATGTTCTTCCCAGCAGCCTACTGGGCACACCTGTGATGGATATGGTAAAATGCCTATTTGGTTTCTTTTTTTTATACATTTTTAATACATTTTATACATATCTACTTTTATACTTCTAAATGCTTTGTATGTATATATATATGTGTTGTGTGTATATCTTTTTCCTGCTGGTCTTTGTGGTACTTTCCATGTTTGTGTTAAGAAATCCTTGCTCAAAAATGGCTGCTCAGCAACCCCTGCCATCGAGTGAAGTTTAAAAACAAAGGAAATATTTCTTTCCAGATAACACCTAGGAGAAGATCACCACGAGCCCTGAAGGAAGTTTGCCTTATATGGACATGACCAATTAGAAGCTTATACGTAACCTAGTAACACTATGCTCACATGACCCTTGCATTATCTTGTATATATAAACTCACTTCCTCATTCCAATAAAGCAGACGTTTTTACAGACTGAACTTGTGTGTCAGTGTGAATTTCTTCAAGTGCGCGCACTCCAGAGCTAGCATGATTAATTAGCACAGGTGCAGATAATCACCAGACACTTAGTTTGTACCAACACACAGCTTCCCAGGGATTGGCTGCAGCACAATATGTTTTCAGGCTGTCCATTTGTCTCTCCCAGCCCTCTATGTTTTGGAAGCCTCCAGAATGCAGGGGGAAGCAATCAAACATGCAGTCTGTAAGATCTAGAACAGCCCAGAGAAATCAATAGTTGATCCAATGATTACAGAGGAGCTAAAAAAGAACTAAATATACCCATTTATCATCCTGATTTAGTGCGGACTAAGTGTCCGGTGATTATCTGTTCCTGTCCTAATTAATCATGCTAGCTCTGGAATGTGCTCGCACATGAAGAAACTCACACTGACACACACACACGCGTTCAGTCTGTGAAACTTCTAGTTTATTGGAATGAGAAAGTGAGTTTATATATGCAAGATGAGGCAAGGGTCACGTGAGAGCAGCATTAGCATTATATTAGTCTTTGGTCATTTTCACACGAAAACAATCTTCCTTCAGAATATAGGTGTGATCTTCTCCTAGCCGTTATCTGGAGAGAAATATTTTATTTGTTCGTCAAGTTCACTCAATGGGAAGGGTTGCTGAGCAGCCATTTTTTGAGCAAGGATTTCTTAAAGTACCACAAAGCCCAGAAGGAAAAAGATATACACACAACACATATATATATTCATACAAAACATTTAGAAATATAAAAATTATAAAATTACATATTCAACAGGAAACCAATTAGGCATTTTACCATATCCATCACAGTCCCCCCTTAAAATGACTATTTTACTCTGTCCCTAAAAAACCTAGCTCATCTGTCCTTATGTACCTTGGAACTCTTTTATGCTGTACGTTAGACAGGTGATGACTACTATTTCATCACCCCTCTTGCCACAGACTTTGTACATAAGGAAGTCAGATGCTATCCCTACAAAATTGTGAGATTTCTATTGGCGGGGAGGGACCGTAAAGGGGTATAAGATTTTTCTTCATCTATCATGTATAAGGTTTTTCTACATCTATCATGTATCATCTATCAGTTATTGGGACTTTCTTGCAGTGGGAGGCGTGTATCCAAGTGTTCTTCCACCCTGACAGAAATGGCTGTAGTCAGCATAACTTGGAATAGACCATCATATCTTGGCTCAAGAGAATGTTTCCGCACACACATTTCTTTACTAATACCCAATTTCCGTGTAGTAGGCTGTGAGTTCCTGTATCTGACTCAGGATCTGGAATGGAAGAAAACACTTGGGCATGGATATGGGTTAATTCACGTGATAATGCAGTCACATAATCAGTTAACACAGATTGTAATTGCAACTGTTGTGGAAAATAACAACCAAGTCTGGGGGCTGAGCCAAACAAAACCTCATAAGGGGATAGGGAGTGTTCTCCCCTTGGTGTGTATCATTCTTTCTACTTTTCCACTACTTTGGGGGTGATAGGGGGTATGAAACGCCAGAGTGACTCCAAATGCAGCCCATATTTCTTTGGTTACTGAAGCTGTGAAGACGGGGCCCTGGTCACTCTCTATTACCTCTGAAAGCCTTTATCTGCATACAACCTCAGTGAGGAGCTTCTTCGCAGTTGTTTTAGCAGCCATGTTAATTACAGCAAAGGCCTCTGGCCAACTGGAAAACATGTCCACCACAACTAGGGCATACTCGAACCACCCACTCTTTGGCATCTGGATATGGTCAATTTGTATCCTTTGAAAAGGGTACAGGGGTTTGGCCAAGTGTTTCTGTGGTGTCTTCTCTGTGCATCCCAGATTGCATTTTGCACAGATGGCACATGTTCTGCAAAAATTGTTCGTCAATGTGGTGATCCCAGGCGCTATATAGTACTTGTTAATGAGAGAGTTCATGAGGTTCTTTGACAGATGGGCTGCTCTGTGTGCCCACTGGACTACAGCTGGGAACATGTTCCTGGGTAAGCAAAGCCTCTTGTTACACTCAAACAGACCGTCTTTGAGAACAGCTCCTCGTCATCTCCAGCTTTCTTTTTCTTCTGGACTTGCTGCTTCTTGGAGTTCCTTGAGGTAGCTTCTACCCACAGGTGAGGTCTGTAGGGTGAATATTGGTTCCCAATCTCCGGTCACCTCTCCTTCCATTTCTGGTGGTCCCATGACCGCTCGTTTTTCTGCCAAATCTGCCAAATCTGCCAGATTATTGCCTTTGGCTTCTGGGGAGTTTAATTTCCCGTGAGCGTTTACCTTCAGAATAGCCACTTGAGTTAGTAGGAGGTGGGTAGGAGGAGTGCTTCCATCAATCTTCCAATGGCTGCTCATGCGGCGCCAGGAGGACAAGTTCATGTCCCAGAACGATATCAGAGGTCTTATCCAGCAGAGCTTGCGCAGCAAAAACTGCACGGAGACACGAGGACTGGGCCAATACTCCCGTGGCATGGCCTTGGCGTTCAGACTTGAACAGTTTGAAAGGTTTCTCGTAGTCTGGTAGGCCTAGGGCTGGGGCTGAAGAAAGTAAGCATTTTAGAGCCAAGAAGTTGGAGGCGGCCTCTGAGGACAGATGGAAGGGCTCAGACTTGAGAGCGTCATAGAGTGGTTGCATAAACCAAGAAGCATCAGGAATCCATGACCTGCAGTAGGATATGAGGCCAAGAAAGGCATGGAGTGGCTTCTGGCCCAGAGGCAGTGGCAAGTTCTGGATGGCCTTAACTCTCTCCTCCATAAGATGCCTTGTTCCATGTGAGAGGCAGTGGCCCAAGAACACAACTGTCATAGAGCACCATTGCAGCTTCGGTTTGGAGGACTTACAGCCTTGGTGTGCCAAGTAACATAGTAAGCTCTCCGAGGCTTCTTCAGCAGTGGTCAGGTCATCAGCACAGAGAAGACGGTCATCCACATATTGGAGAATGACCACTGCTGGATGTTCCTTTTGCCATGTGTCAAGTATGGTAGTCATGGCTTTGGCGAACTGGCTCTGAGAATTTTGCGCCCCCTGTGGCATAACTGCCCAGGTGTATTGTTGCCCCTCATGGGAAAAAGCGAAAAGGTATCTGCAGGAAGGATGCAAGGGAATGCTGAAGAATGCATTTGCCAGGTCCACCACGTTGAAGTACTTTGCTGTTGGAGGTACCCCTGTGAGTAAAGTGTGGGGATTTGGGACGATAGGTGTCTCCAAGACAGTGGCTTCATTCACTGCTCGGAGGTCCTGTACCATCCTGTACTTCTCTGGTTCCCCTTTGGGTGTCTTCTTTTTCACCAGGAACAAAGGAGTGTTGCATGGAGAGGTACAAGGTATGAGTGCACCATTTGCCACAAGAGACTTGACCTGCTTTGAAATGGCCTCAGATTGCACTGGTTTCAGTGGGTATTGTGGTTTCCTGGGTAGGGGAGCTCCAGGCTTCAGCTCCACCATAACTGGGGGTATCTTTAAATGTCCAATATCTTCGGGTCCTGTAGACCACAGGCAACTTGGGATTCTGCTCAACACATCCACTGGGATGGTGGTGGTAGAGGTCTCTTGCAGTGCCATCAGAAGGGGAATGGAGCACAGTGCAGACGTGTCCTCTTCTTCTAGTGGTGATGAGATGACCACCTTGCCATCAGGAGTGAATGTGATAGAGGCCTGGAGCCTAGATAGCACATCAGCTCCCAGGAGATTCAGGGGACATGTCGAAGACACGACAAACCGGGCCAGCAAGTCTGGGAATGGACCGACCTGTAAAGGTCGGGTAAGAGGATTAGACTGTGGGGTTCCATCTACCCCCACACAGGATATGTCTATATCAGAAAGGTATGTGTGGTCTGGCAGGTCTGCTGATCTGATCACACTCCTGGCTGTACCTGTGTCAATTAAAAATGTTGTTGGGTGCCCTTCAATAGGTAAGGTCACTTTTGCTAGTGGGCTCCCTAAACCCGCTGAAGACACTGCCAAGATAGGGGATGATACAGGCTTGCCCACTTCCTAGCGCAGATGATCCACGCTAGGCCCAGGGGCTTGATGCTGCTGTTGTGACTGTTGCTGGTTGTGTGTGTCCTGGTTCCACTGTGCGAGTCGACGTCTGGGAGGGGCTCTGCAGTTCCTTTTATAGTGCGCAGCCACAATTGAAGCAAATGGGCTAATTTTCTTCTGTGGCCAGTGGCCTGGTGTGTGTCCAGGGGTCTGCTACCATAATAGGGGTGGACTTCTTGATAGCTGGTGATGATTCAAGGCCTTTTGCCACCAACAGCAGAGTGTCTAAGGGCACTACATGATACTCAGGCCTAGCCATGATGAGACCCTTCCGAATTGGTTCCCCCAGCCCCGCAACAAAGGCTGATGACAACATCTGACTATGGGCTTTGTTGTATGCGCTGAATCCCAGGTCTGAGAAGACCTGGGACAATCTGGCATAGAATTTTTCTACTGACTCTGCCTTATCTTGGGTAATATCTTGAAGGGTGGTGGCTTGATCGGCCAGTCTCTCTTTGGCCCAGTCATGCAGTTGCGTACAAAATTCCTCTCCAGAGGAGAAGGCTTTGTCATCGACAAGCCAGGTGTCGTTAAGGCTTTGTGCCATTATTGGCCAGTATGAGTCTCCTGCCTTTATCTCACACGGCTGACTAGGTCTCTCCAGGCTGCCGAGTATATCTTTTGGATCTGAGCCATCCTGCGATAAAAGGGCATGGGCTGCTTTTCGGGGTCTAGCAATGTGGTCACCAGGGAAGAAGCCTGGGATGGAGTAAAAATGACATACAGCACCGGTGCATCTGTCGGGGTGTGGAGTCTTCCTGTCTGAGGAATCCTTCCTGTCGCCTGTGGTCTACAAGGGGTATCCGGGGAAACGTATGCGAATAGCGTAGGAGGTTCCGGAGCAGCGGCCTTCTCATCCAAAGAAGATACATCTGACCAGGTTGACTCTAAATACAAATGCTTCCTTTTGGTCTATTGGGGACAAAATTGCCTCTCGCGGGACCAGTGGTCGTGTCAGGTTCAAGGACTGGCATGGTGGGGACACGCGGCACATCCGGCGGTACGTAGAATGTACCATCGGCTTGTAGGACTGGACACACTGGGTAGAGGAGGCTCACTCAAGGCGTAGGCCTTCCGGATATATGATATGGTGTACCAAAATGGCCGCCTCCAGGAAGTGTACTGGGCTTGGCAGGAAGTGAGAATACAGGTGCAGCAAGATGGCTGCTATCGGGAAGTGCAGTGGGCTGGGCAGGAACTGGAAGGGCAGGGAAAAGGGCGGTAGACCAAGGGCAGAGCCCAGTGTCTGCAGACCAAATGCCATGATAGGGCGGTGGGTGGTCCTTTGCAATATTAACACATTGATGGTATACATAAACAGCTTTTCCTCCCTGTTGCAATTCATGTTCTGTCCACTGCTCTTTGTGGATAGCCTTGGCTATATTATACCAGGCTTCTGCTGTCTTCAGCAGATTATTGTCAACTAAAACACCTTTCTTTTCTTTTATTAGTCTCCGCCATTCTTCCAGCTGTAGCCGACCTTCCTTTTCTGTAATCCCACACACTTTTACTAACTTAACTAATTTCTTCACATACTCCTCACCCTCCCTCTCTGCAACCAGATCACTTGCTCGCATTCCTTTCTCCGGTCTTACCAGCTGCTGACCCATCTCCTCCCAACCCCCCCCCCCCCCTGGTTCTGGTCTTCCTAAAAGAAATCCGAGACTCTTTGCTGCTTTTCTATCTGCTGTATTGATTTTCCAATCCCCCCCTTTACTGGGTAATGGACATTAAGGCGGAAAACTAACACTTCAGGCAAATCAGAAAACAGAGGACAATGTCCTAACAATACCTGACTGCATCCAATATCCGTAACTTTCAACAAACCCCACCCTTCGTTATGGATGCCTAACATTAATTCACAAACACACTTAGGACATGACATATCAGTCTATCTCGGTGGGCTACGAGTACAGATCACTGAGTTACCCTTCGCAACCCACACAGCTGCGGCACCCAGGTGTCACACTACCGTGACGCGTAAATTACACCTCGTCTTGTTTGGCAACACACTATGCTGCCACACCCAAGAGAAATTATGTGTCAACCCTCAGTAGTTCCACTCCTCGTACACCTCAAGACTGACACATAGAAACAAGCACAAAAAAACATAAAGCAGGCAGCAGATAATCAAATGCAGGTAGGGTTCAAATAGGCTCCGGGCAAGCAATGTTACCAACAACAGGGACAGGGTATGCACTGGTAAGTTAGCAAAATATGTCTTACCGCACTTCAGAGTTGATCAGGTTCTGCCTCCCCTGCGTTGTTTCACGCCAGTGTCGTTTCGTTTGGCTGTCCAGTGGTTCACGACCCGGAGCTCCACGTTCTGGGCGCCAGCTGATTTAGTGCGGACTAAGTGTCCGGTGATTATCGGTGATTATCTGTTCCTGTCCTAATTAATCATGCTAGCTTTGGAATGTGCTCGCACATGAAGAAACTCACACTGACACACACACACGCGTTCAGTCTGTGAAACTTCTAGTTTATTGGAATGAGAAAGCGAGTTTATATATGCAAGATGAGGCAAGGGTCACATGAGAGCAGCATTAGCATTATATTAGTCTTTGGTCATTTTCACACAAAAACAATCTTCCTTCAGAATATAGGTGTGATCTTCTCCTAGCCGTTATCTGGAGAGAAATATTTCACTTGTTCGTCAAGTTCACTCGATGGGAAAAGAAGCCATTTTTGTGAGCAAGGATTTCTTAAAGTACCACAAAGCCCAGAAGGAAAAAGATATACACACAACACATATATATATTCATACAAAACATTTAGAAATGTAAAAAGTATAAAAGTAGATATGTATAGAGAAATGTATATATTCAACAGGAAACCAAATAGGCATTTTACCATATTCATCACAATCCTAGTAACCTACCTAGGAGGGTGCCACAGGTACATGAAGGGTGGGCTGCAAGCTCGCTGCCTTCCCTTTTATGACCAACCATGCTTTTCTTTTCTTTGATTTATTTTAAATTACGATATACCCTCACAGCTGCGATGGGCTTGTAGGAAGGCGCAGTCTACTTTCTTGACTGCATGGTACTTAATAGCAGCAGCATTGCAGAGGGAGAGGAACCTAGCTCCTCTATGGTTTCCTGGGTCACAGGGGTATCTATCCAGTTGGATTAGGGTGCCCCATGTGACTTTGGCAGCCATCTTACATCAGGCTTGGTGTGCATTTTGCGTGAGGCTAGAGTAGGGAAGAGTTCTTTCATCTGTCAGAGGCAGTACTTAGCATCAGAAAAAGGTGCCAGAGGAGCTGGGAAAATGCAGGGACATGCCATTCTTTCTGGAAATCTCCCCACTTGGGTACGGTCAGCCAGATGTTGCCAGCACACCTGGGACCAGGGACGGACTGACCATTAGAGCACTCGGGCTCTGCTCAAGGGCCCAGGGTCAGTAGTGGGACCCATGAAATGCTCCTGGTATCTTTTATAGGCTTTTTTGGGTGTGCTTTAAGTGTGGTCAAGGACACAGGGGCCCCAAGATTCCCTATTGCCCGAGTTCTCCATGAGTTGTCAGTCCTCCCCTGCCTGGGACCTACTACTCACTCATGTGAGTGTTCCCGGTTGGGTTGCCTTCCTACCAGGCTTGTTGTATTGCCGAACTTTATTGAAATAAATATTCTGTTTACTTGAATCTGGACTCTGAGTGTTTTCTGCCACTGTACCACGCTGCACCCACCCAGAGGCATTCTGTGTCATATTGTCTACGATATATTGCCCTATGTGCACATAACATTATTCACATTGTTTGGCTTTTAGTGCATTTTTTGCACCAAATTCCATGCACTCTAACATTGTGAATGCTTGTTCTGGCTTTTCAGAACTGAATCTGCAATGTTTGGAATGAATTTAGCCTTTTTTCTAACATGAACACCAACCTTAGTTCTAACCTTTTCCTACTCCATCCCAAACTCAGAAAAAGCTTTGGCCATTCGGTAGATACAAATAAACACACAGTTGTTGAAAGGGCTACTAAGGCCTCCGTCATCGCCTCCCTCAATAATGTCTCTGAAATCCTTGCAAATGTAAATACATGGAAACCTGCAGAATATTTTATTTTTCTTATCAATCCTGGATTTCACCATAACACCGTTCATCTTTATTCAGAAGGGAGTTTTTTGCTGTGTGAGTATGCCAGTCAGTTTTACAGTATATATTTGCTCAATAATAAATTACTTTGAATCTTTTCGATCAGATAGCACTTACATGTTTATGTATATTTAATGTGTCATGGGAAAGACCTAACCTGAGGGGAATACTGGATAGGCCTGATTGTAAACAGCATAATCCAAAAGAAGAAAGATGTGTAAGTCTGCCTATACCTGCACTGCTTTCCTTAAGGACATTCTTTACAGATTGAGCTCTAAAGGTTGCCATTATTGTGGCTGAATATATCTCATATATAGAAATATTTTAGGTAAAAATGTGAATGTTTTTCAAGTTGGAAATAAAGGCAGAGGGCAGTACAAGTGGGCCGAAATCCATCTTCCTCCCTATATCCAGTTCTGACCTACTTTAACTGGGACTGAATTCAGCTCATTAATTATTAGTTGAGTAGTTATGCTAATTTTTGCTCTATTTTGGGGAAAATTAGCAGTTGATTATAAACAGCCCATATAGTTTTAATATAACCACAGTGGGTAATAAATCAAAAGCAAACCGAGAGGATGACCCTAAATGTGGTCAGGATTCACAGCTTCAAAAAAGCAGGGTTTTGTTACATTTAAAGCATACCTATTGTATACTTACAAAAACTATAGATGATACAAATACATAAATGCAGCCCTGTAATCATTAAGGGCCCATTTATATTTGAGCGGTGAATTAATGTGCATTATTTCACACACTTACATGTATTGCTTTAGGCCAGCTTATTGAAATCAATGGCCTTCTGATGCACCACAATACCCCAAATGTCAGGCATGGCACATCATTTTGCCACAACTCAATATGGTGCTTTTCCATGCATTGCAGCACACGTGTGTTGCCTTAGTGAACTGGGGTGCCTTGCAAAATTCATGATTGAGGTGCAACACATAGATATAAATTGTTTCTAATGCATTTACATATAAAAACTTTCTGTGCCTCAAACAATTACATAACACTTATAAATGCAAGCAGCACCATATATGAGTAAATCATAGACTAATACTTTTTTAAAAAATATTTTTATTATTTAATTATTATTTACTGCATTTTTTTAAATGCAAGCATTGTAAGTACCTGAATTTGACTTGCTATCAGCCTCTTGCAGCCCCTATACAGCAGAGCTTAGACTTGGAGAGAAAGAAGTAGCACAAGGTTCCAGTAAGGTGTGTTGCAGAGAAAAGAGTGTGCTGATTGGAGGAGAAAGCAGAGTGAGAGAAAAATAAGCTAATCAATGTGCTGATTCTCTTACACTGTCCAATCACATGGTGGGGGGGTGGAGAAGAGACCTGTAAGTGAAAGTGAAACTTCAGAACTGGGAGAGATGCTAATTTAGTCGAGGACTGAATTGTCCAGTGCTTATCTGTTCCTGTCCTAATTTATGATGCTGGTTTGCTCTGGAATGTCCGCACATAAAGAAACTCACACTGACACGTTTGGTCTGTGAAAACTTCTCTCTAATTTATTAAAATGAAACCGTGAGTTTATATATAAAAAATGATGCGAACATCACGTGATAACAGCATAAGCATTATATTAGTCTTTAATTGGTCACTTTACACGAAAACAATCTCCGTCAGGGTATAGGTGTGATCTTCTTCCAAATCTTATCTTATAGAAAGAAAAACATTCCTTTGTCTTCCAAATCAGACGATGGGAGGGGGTCTGTGCCTGTGAGCAAACATTTCTTAAGCAAACATTTCTTAAAGTACCACAAAGCCCAGCAGGCAGAAAATATTCACACAACATATATATTCATGCTAAACATTTATAAATATGAAGAAAGAAATAGTATTAAAGTATAAAAGTAAATATGTATAGAAATGTGTATACAAAAAAGTGTATATATATATATTCAATAGGAAACGAAATAGGCATTTTACCAAATCCATCACAATCAGATCCCCTCCCCTGGCATGCAGCCCTTTAGTTAAGAACAAAAAACAGAGCGCACCAACCTTGCTCATTACCTCAGTAAACAATTAGTTCATTTATTGATTTAGGAGATATACTCACAAAAGTAGTAATAAAACAGGCATGCATAATCCAAAACCGAATCATACGATAAGGAGACATGTGTGAGTCCCATCGGAAAGGGGAGACTCTCAGGGAGATGCTGATGCGTTTCGAAGAGGTGGTCCCTTCTTCATCAAGGCTACAGCTCCGATGAAGAAGGGACCCCCTTCAAAACGCGTCGGTGTGCTCTGTTTTTTGTTCTTAACTACAGTTTGTATCGAGTGTCCCCAGCTTCGTGTTAGAGCTGCACAGCCTTCGATCAGTCCTGGACGAACTTCCATACTCATAATATTGGTCCATCGGCCCTCTACTGATCTCGGTCCCTAAGCGCAGGAGGTGTTACATTTGTGTTTACTAGACAGCGCTTTAGTGGCAGAGCTTGTGGTAACTTGTGTCTCTTTTTCTTACGCAGATTGGTGGTGCCGCTGTCATCGCAATGGGATTGTGGACATTGTTGGAGAAAAGCAGTTATATATCTTTCCTTGCCTACAGCACTCTCTCAATATCTGCGTACATTCTGCTGTTTTCTGGAGGCGTGGTGATGGTAACAGGATTCCTAGGATGCTGCGCTGTGATTCGAGAAAAAAAAGCCTGTCTATTGTTTGTAAGTAGTGTCTGCTATAATAATTGAACCAGAGGAGAGCAGTGGGGGATATATCTTTAAATTAAAATGCTTTGTTGGTTAAGCACTGTTTTCATGTGTATCTAAAGGGGAATCCTTTTGTTAGTTTTGGATCGAGTGGTTAGGAAATATGGCTGTCTCCGTGTCCATTTGGGAGATTTAGTTGTCACTGGGACCAAATGTGATGTAAATATCCAAAATTTCGAGTTGTCGCAGAATAAAATGTGAGAGAGGAAATCTTCCAATGAGGACACCCCTACCTTAATGACAACTGTCTAAGGCAGCCATTCTCAACGTCTTTACCCCCAAGGCACCTACCCCTGAAAACATTTTTAGGTTTAGGGGAACCCCTGCTAAAACCACTTTCTCTGGGATCAGTAGGAAGAATGCCTCTTACTTAGGTAGTCAGTGGGAAGAATGTCCCCTTACACTGGTGGTCAATGAGAGTCCTCCTTACTTTGGTGGCCAGTGGGTAGACAGCTAAAAAAGTAATTATAGTCTTCCCAGTGGCATTGACTGTGAAACTATGCAGGCACCATCACACGGGAAGTGAATCAGCCACAGCTCAAGGAACCCCTAAAAACCTCTGGAGGAACCCTAGGGTTTCCTAGTTTATAATCTTTGGCTATATCCTGATGTGTGTCTGCTATCTTTGTGATAATGAATATTCACTGAATTTCATGTAGTGGTTTCCAGAAGGAGCTGCTATTTTCTCAGAGCCCCTGTTCCCAGAGCCCATAACTCTGTAAGTAGCACCATGCTTTCTGACACACCCGAGCTTAAGAGGTGATATTTATTGTGACAATATATACAATATATGCAGCAAGTAGAAAATGGGAATGGCAACAACTCCTTAAACAAATATATAAAACAGCAGCAAACGGGGTATACAGTTGGTAAAGAAATATGTATATACAGTAGCAATCAGGGTATACAGTTGGTAAAAAGAAATGTTGATGATAAGACTCTATACTAGGGAGGGTCCTGCCTAAGGGACAATGTTACAATTACAGTCTGCCAGTCAGTAGTAAACCCTTTTACTGCTGGCCAGCACGATGGGGCCCATATCCATCTCAGTTCCTCCTAACCCAGGTATAGGCACCTGTACTGTGTCTCAAAAAAACAGTACTGTTCCTCTTTTGTTGGGGTGTAAAATAGGGTTTGGCCAGCTGGTCTCCCTCCATTCTCCTTTGGTAGCTTGGTGAATTCAGCAGCCTTCTCCCCAGCTATCAGGCAGCAGCACTTGTCAGTGATAGTGGTGCAGCACTGACCAGTCTTACAGGAAGCTCCTGTTCAGAGGTAAAGTTTCACTTACAGTACTGCACAGATTTGAAAAAATAAACCAAAGATTACAATAAGAATATACATGACACTTATATTTAGACAATATTTTCTTATCCCGGAGTTCACCTTTAAATTTTTTTTTTTTAGATATTTATAAATATGTATACCATGATGGGTTTACTTAAAGTGGCTGTAAACCCTTACATATACCCAGATACCCAGAGAAGTGATTGGCCTCAGGTGATACACAGAGATGAAACAAATCATTCTACATAAGTTGTACCCGTTTATCTGTCGCCGTCTTTCCCCTATATCCATTCAAAGTGCAGAATTTACACAGGATCTCTCAGCTCTGCAAAGCAGGGGGCAGGAAACTGAAGTTACATCAATGAGGAGAGCTTTGAGAGCTGATTGTAGGGAAGGGACACACCCCCTCCCCCCCATTACATAGTACACGGGAACAGAACTGAGGCTGTTAATGATAGGCTGTGCCCTCCCCTGTCACCATTTTTCTCCTGGGAAAGAGACAGCTGACCGAAATGACACTTAGTACTCTGGATTAAAACAAGCACACGTTATAGAGGAGCATGCTTTGTTAATATTTCATGTTTGAGGTTTACAACCACTTTACCTAATTGCCTACCAGGCCAATTCTGACACTTCTCACATAAATGTAAAAAAACTGCATTTTTTTCTTAGAACCCCCAAACATTAATCATTTTTAAGCAGAGCTCTAGAGAATAAAATGGTGGATGTTTAAATTTTTGTCACTTGGTATTTCTGCAACGGTTTTTCAAATGCTAATTTTTTTGACAAAATATATTTTAATGAATATTAGTGAACACAAATCTCCATTTACATATGCGTGCGAGACTTATGAGTGAGCTTGCATTTGCGCAAGAGCATAGTGGGGACTGGGCGCTTTACATTTTTTATTAATATTATTCATTTTATTTAAAACTTTTTAAAAATGTCCCTTTAATAGTTTTTTTTATCAGTATTATTCCTATCACAAGGGATGAATAACATCCCTTGTGATAGCATGGGCCGTGACAAGTCCTCTTTATAGAGAGATATGGGGTGTAGTAAATCCTAGATCTCTCCTCTGGCCTCCATTGCAGCCAATCAGACACAGATTGGTCTGATCGGCACCTTCATTGGCCAGTAACCAGCATGTAAACAAAGAAATAAAACCAGAAGTTACAAAATCCTCCTCGCTTCTTGTTTCTGATCTCACAGATAGGCAGATAAGTAGGTTCTCTTCTCTCTTCTCTCTCGATGATGCCGGTTGGTGCGAAATTACCCTCTTCTGCCGCCTGTAGAAGTGATCCAGCGGCTGTATGGCCACTCAAATCACTTATGCAGAAAACAGCATTGTTGGCTGAAATTTTGATACCGGGATAATGCCTGAAATTTTGATACTGGAATGATGCATGTAGTTGCAAATGAAAACAATTGTTTATGGAAACAACAGAAGGGTGACCTATATGACCACACTGCTTAGCAACCATGCCACAGATTTACCCTAGGTGCACACCTAAGCATTTTCTGCAGCGTTTTGCAGAAACGCAGTACAGTCCATTTAACATGATTTCCTATGGGACATGTTCACATCTCTGCATTTTCACCCGGTGCATTTTTTTGAAAGGGTTAGGAACTTTTTTGAACAAAAAAAGTTGTGTTTTTGGTTCTATAGACTTCATTGGAAATGCTGCAGAAAAGCATGTATTTTTTGCTGCATTTTTGCTGCATTTTTGCTGCGTTTTTGATGCATATTTTAATGCCTTTTGAATTGTAAATCTGCCTAGCAACAAGAAAGATAAAAAATGGAACAAAACGCATCAAAAACATGGAAAAAACGCAGGTGCAAAAACGCAACACAAGACACAATGCAGAAATGGTTCAAACGCAACTTGCATAGGTGTGAACCTAGCCTTAAACAGAATCCTGTGCACTGGGTCCCCTGGGGTATTAAGGCTAGGTTCACACAGGTTGCATTTAAGCCATTTCTGCATTGCGTTTTTGCCACGTTTTTTCATGTTTTTCTTCTTTTACTTCATTTTTCTTGTTGCTAGGCAGATTTAAAATGCAAAATGCAGCAAAAACATGGTAAACACATAACAAATGCACTGGGTCCCCTGGGGTATTAAGGCTTGCGTTTTGCGTTTTTGCCACTTTTTTGATTTTTTTTCTTCTTTTCTGTCATTTTTCTTGTTGCTAGGCAGATTTAAAAGGCAAAACTCAGCAAAAACATGGCAAAAATGCAACAAAACCACAATACATGCTTTTCCATTGAAGGCTATAGAACCAAAAACGCAACTTTTTGCGCTCAAAAAAGTCCCTGACCGTTTCCAAAAAAAACTCACTGGGTGAAAACGCGCAGATGTGAACATGTTCCATGAGAAATTATGTTAAATGCACTGTAGTGAGTTTCTGCAAAACACAAAACGCTGCAGAAAATGCTTAGGCGTGAACCTAGTTAATTGGGTTTTAGAATTCTGGTGATACCTCCTCTTTAAAAATGAGTGATTTTGTTTTTAAGTCTTGTGTTTAAAGCCCTGAGGCCATACTGCTCAGCCAGGTCAGTGACCTCACTTCTGTACGCCATGTAGTTTGGTCACTGACCTACTCTAGGCCTGCTGACTGGGTAGTGCTGAAGGATCACCACACTGGTTTGATGGGGTCATCAATCCACTCGTTCTGTTGTCTCCTCCTGTCAGCAAACTCCCAGTTTTAGATGACAGCAGGGCAGGGGCGGACTGACCATTTGGAAACTCGGGCACTGCCCGAGGGCCCGGGGTCAGTAGGGGGCCCCGTGAGATGCCCCTGGTACCTTTTTCATAGGTTTTTGAGTTTGGCCAAGGACACAGGGGCCCCATGATCCCCTATTGCTGGGGGGCCCCGTGAGTTGTCAGTCCGCCCCTGCAGCAGGATACAATGCATCAGACCTGACAAGATCACTTTTCCCATCACTTTTTGAAGTCTGAGTCAGGCTGTGCAGAGGATTAGAGGGAGCTAATATAAAGCCAGTTTCAGCCATATCAAATGTATTTAAAACTGCATTGAATGTTTTTTGTTTTTTTTTAAGATTGCATAAAGATTATTGCTGGAGTTCAGCATTCATATTTCACTACCGAAGGTCCACTGCGGCACATTGTTATATACCTAAAATTCTATTCTCCACACAACTATTCTTTTACAGTACTTACAAAATAAGAATACTAACTCAAAAATAGAAGTGTCGGAAAAAACAATTCCAAACAATAAATGTTATATTGTACAGCAAGTGAGTTTTATGCTGGTCTAATTACCTAGCACACAGACCATTGTAATGACAAATAACTGCACCCAGGATCTAGTACAGTCCATAAATAGGATGTGTCAACAATGTTTGCTTGCTATATAAGTGAATAGAATCTCTTCTTTCTGAAAAATGATGCATCTTTGCAGGAAGCTTTCCCGAAATCTAGCTCAACTGAAGCGACCCTGGAGATGAGGCCTATGTTACTGAAGACAGATAAATACCGGAGACAGAGTAGCTGTATAAGAGGTCTGAAAAGACAATCAGTCACTCTGTACTCTAAATATATTTTCCTTAAATAACCATTTAAGATTTTACCTCCTTCATGACCAGGCCATTTGTTTTGCTATGTGGCACTACTCTACTTTAAATGGTAATTGTGCAGTCATGCAACAGCGTACCCAAATGAAATTTATATCATGTTTTCACATAAATAGAGCTTTCTTTTGGTGGTATGTCATCACCACTGTTTTCTTTTTATTATCATATAAACGAAAAAAAGACATTTAAAAAAAAAAAAACAATATTTTTTACTTTCTGCTATAAAAACATTCAATAAAAAAAATGTTTTCATAAATTTAGGTCAACATGTATTCTGCTGCATGTCTTTGTTAAAAAAATCCAAATAAATGTATATTAATTGGTTTTGTGTGAAAGTTATAGCATCTACGAATGATGGTTATATATACTGGAATTTGTTTGTTTTTTCACATACTAGTAATGACGGCGATCAGCGACTTAGAGTGGGACTGTGATATCTGACACTTTTCAGTGATATGTGACATCGCATCGGTATATCGCATGTGATTCGCACAGGAACTGCACCACATTCCTGTACAAATCACATGCTATTTGTGTGCGGTGTGGTTGGAGCCATACATTTTGTATGGTTCTAATCACACCACACCAACACCAAAAAGGTGCAGGACCCTTTCTGGGTCCGCACTAGAATAGGATCGCATGGGTATTCACACCTAAGTGATCCGATTCTGCACATCGCACCGCATTTTGCGGACCGCTTTCGGGGTGTTGTTAACTTAACATACACACCTGCAGCGGTTCATATGAATGGGGTGCTATTCTGATGCAGTATGGAATTTGCACAGAAAATGCTGAGAATTCCGCACCACATCAGTGTGAATCAGGGCTAACTGACACTTTGTTTTTACTAGTAATGGCGGCGATCAGCCACTTATAGCAGGACTGCAGGACTATGGCGGGAATTCTGACACTGGGGAGAACTGACTTGGTGTCACTGACATCCCCAGTGACACCAATACAGTGATCAGTGCTAATAAAAACAACTGACACTGTACTAATTTCACTGGGCAGGAAGGGGTTAACGTCTGAGACGATCAAAGGGTTAACTGTGTGCTGTGTGTAGTTTCACTATGTTGGCTGTGTTTATACACAGGTCTCTCCCCCTTTGGAGTTACTCAGCGATCACCGGGTGCCAGCAAGTAATCACCAGCCGGGACCCTGTGATTGAAAGCTGAGGCCACAAATGGCGTGTGCCCCCTACCCGGAGCGGAAAAACCACGTATATATACACGTGATTTTGCACACCCATGCCACCCTGCAGCAGTATTTCTGCTATAGGGCGGCGTGGAACCGGTTAAATATACAATTTAAAGCGTTCTATCTGTTCAGTAAGTGCAAAAAATGAATTCTGCCAGAACTCCAGTGGGCATGTAACTTTCTGTTGTGAGCCGACAACATGGCGCATCTGATACACTGAAATCCCAAAGAGTTTTAGCAGCTCTGTCGAAATCACCTCTGTGGACTACAGATCAGCTCCACTTTATGTTATGGAGATAAGGAAAGGGGGTGGTGCTTGTTCTGTAGTCCAAATCAGAAAAAATCAGCCTAGGGTGACAACGCTGCTCCTCCATTCCTTCATAGATACACTAGGAAATAAGCATTGTCACGTTAGGACAAGAAGTGTGTTAGTGGCACCAGGTGAACATAACGAGAAAAAAGCTGAAGGAAGAAGACTAATGCAGCCAGCACATTTAATGACTGGAAAGCTGCAATACATTACATTTTTGTTCATGGGTTGAGATAATTAATCAATTTTTGCATGTGAATTGATCATGATCTACATAAACGTTTCCGGTGAGGAATGAGCCCTTTAGTTCCATGTTTTGTGATAAGTGGTGTCTCTCTTTCCCATCTCTACAAAATTGAGAAATTTGAGGTGTAACAATGTATTCCTGTAATGTCCAGGCCATAGCACTATGGTCACACAGCCATTCACACTCAAGCATGTTCTGACATGTTCTCTGTTCGGAGTAGTAGAAGAAATAACACGTGTGTGCACTGCGTTGATGGTGCAAAATGAATGACAGGAATCTGGATCAGAAGATTAATTTTTGTGAGAATTGGCAAAACCACAAGTGAATTTTAGCTCTTTTACAACAGGCTTTTGGTGAGCAGTCCATGATTAAATCAAGTGTTTTTGAATGGCATAGGCGGTTTAAGGAGGGGTGGGAAGATGTCCACTATGATGCAAGAAGTGGGCAGCCAAAAAATGCAAATGTGGAAAAAGAAAAGGTTACAGGAATCTGTTCAGAGGAAAAGACTGGAACTCTCACCTGACAAGTGGATTCTCCACCACGACAATGCTCCTGCACATGATGTGTTAAAGCAGAGTTTCATCCAAAAGGGGAAGCTCCACTTGTTTGCCTCCTCCTCCCCTCCTACACTGCCATATTTGGCACCTTTTTGGGGGGAGCGGATACCTGGTTTTGACAGATACCCGCTCCCACTTCCGGCTCAGTTTGCCGCGGCAAAGTGAGCCGGAAGTTCAGCCCCCTCCTTCCTCCCACAGTCTCCTGGGAACTTTCACAGGTCCCAGAAGACTGCCGTACCAATCAGGATGCGCATGCGCAGTGGGCACCTGACTGTGAAGCCTCAAGCTGTCACAGTCTGGCACCCACAGTTGAGATGCCGATGTCCCAGAGAGAAAAAGGAGAGAAGGGACGGCGTGGGTGAGCACATCGCTGGACCCTGGGACAGGTGAGTGTGTGTTTATTAAAAGTCAGCAGCTACAGTTTTTGTAGCTGCTGACTTTAAAGAAACACAAAAACGGCTGGAACTCCGCTTTCAGCCTGGGTTCACATACAGTATTAGCGGTGCGGTATATCGCATGTGATTCGCATAGGAACTGCACCGCATTCCTGTACAAATCACATGCGATTTGTGTGCGGTGTAAGTTGAGCCATACATTTTGTATGGCTCTATTCGCACCGCACCAGCACCAAAAACGTGCAGGATCATTTTTTTGGTCTGCGCTAAAATTGGATCACATGGATATTCACACCTATGTGATCCTATTCTGCACATCGCACCATGTTTTGCAAACCGCTTTCGGGGTGTTGTTAACATACACACCCACAGCGGTTCGCATGAACTTGGTGCGATTGTGATACGATGCGGAATTTGCACAGAAAACGCAGCGAATTCCGCACCGCATCAGTGTGAACCAGGACTAAATGTTAGCGAGTTCCTGGTCCAGAAATCCATTCTGAAATTTCAACCAGCCACCTTATTCACCTGGCTTAGCACCCTGCAACTTTTAACTGTTTCCATCATTTTAAAAAATGCCTTAAGAGGACACAGATTTAATGACATTCCAGACATGCAGTGCACCATGACAAAGATACTGCGCAGCGTTCCTGGAAAACAAATTCCAGTAATGTGGCACAGTCATCTAGAAAAGTGCGTTGCTTCACAAGGGGATTACTATGAAGGTGACAACAGCCGCTAGTGCATTGGTAAGCAAACATTTTTTTACAGTCCATTCCAGGAATGAAATTGTCACACCTGGTATGTTTGTGTGTATGTGCCCTAGTATACAGAACTGGAAGCAAGTGAATTCTGCAATCAGAGAAATATGAACACATTCAGACAAACACCATCAAGCACTCCATAACCTTCCCTTCTCCATGATATTTAGGGAATGTATTCTGCTCAGTTCCATTGTGTGGGGGGATTGGAACTTTCTATAATAAGAATAGCATCTGTTGTAACAAATGACTTATTCAAACAAATGCAATAACACATATTGGAAGTTACATTTATAGATCACTTTAAAGGCCAAAAAACATTTATAACTAAGACGTGATGGAATTAAAACGGTAGTAAATGCTGAAGAATGTTAAAAAAAGGCAAGATAATGTCAGCATGTGCTAGTATGTATGGCATAGTATTGTAGCACATTATGAGAGACAGACCTTAAAAGAAAGCCCTCCAGCAGCGCGCTGTCACCACTGACAGGGCTCCGATCCTCACCTGGTCTTCCTTCCAGGGTCGTGGGCTCCAGCCACTTGAATGGCCGAGCCATGATGACATCACAGCCATGGCACAGAGTTCTGAAGAGATGGTCGGATTAAGTTGCTGAAAACAACAGTTGAATACACTAACACATTGCGTGTTTTTTCCCCAGTAACTAGCTCTCTGTTGGCTAAAAATTATTTTAAAATCGCTCAAGCCTCTGACGCCCATAAAGACACACATAGATGCCTTTACAAATGTTAAAAAGAAAAGCCGTCAAAACTACCAAAGCAATGGTGTCACTAGGGTTGGTGTCATCTGGTGCTGTAAAACATGGTGTCATCCTCTCCCCCCAATAATTTTGTAATTGTCCTTTTATAATTGCCCCACAACACCCCCCCCCCCCATTATGATTACCTCACACATCCTCCTCTGTTACATATAACCTCCAATCAATACCCCCACCCCCCAATTACCATTCAAATTCCTCTACCCTATTATAAATACCCTGGATCCCCTCCACAAACATAACTGCCCCACATTACATCTAATTACTTTGCCCCCCCCCCCCCACATGCACACTTGGTTCTAATTACCCAACAGTCCCCCCCCATTATAATTACACTGGAGTATTTCTCCCCATACAATTTCATACCCCCTATCAAAAATCCCCCACTCCACTACTATAAATACCCCGTGGTACTTCACCCTGCCCCCATCACATTAAAATGACCCTGTAAGTCCTCCTCCACCCCATTATAATTACCCCACATTCCGCCAACCTTTTATAATTAACCCACAACACCCTCCCCCCCATATTATAACACCTCACATATCCTCCATTGTTACATATAATTCCCCTCTTACAATTATAATTCCCCTGCAGCCCCCCATTATAATCCCCCATCAATTGTATTTGCCCTCCCCCCTCAATTATAATTTTGCTGCAGCCCCCCCTTCAATTATATTTACCCTTCCCCAACAATTATAATTTTGCTGCAGCCCCCCCCCCCTCCTTCAATTATATTTACCCTTCCCCAACAATTATAATTTTTCTGCAGCTCCCCCCCCCCTTCAATTATATTTAACCTTCCCCCACAATTATAATTTTGCTGCAGCCCTCCCCCCTTCAATTATAATTACCCCCCTACACAGTTATAATTCCCCTGCAGCCCCCCCCCCCTTCAATTTTAAATCTCACATTGCATGCAATTCCCCTGCACCCCCCTCCCCCAGCCGCCATCACTCTATCCAGCTCCGGCTAGTAAACAATCGTCCATTACCAGGACAACTGGGGAGCCCACACTGCGTGATGATGTTACTATGTCCAGAAGGAGAAGTGAACTGGACTTGTCCTGCAATTGGGGAGGAGAGGTGAGGAGAAGAGACGGGTTCGCACTGATGCGGTGTGAAACAGCGCATGTGATTCACACAGGAACCGCACCACATTCCTGTGCCAATCACATGTGATTTATGTGCAGTGCAATTTAAGCCATACATTTTGTATGGCTCAAATCGCACAGCATTTGCACCAAAAAAGTGCAGTTCCCTTTGTTAGTCTGCAACAGAATAGGATCGCATGGGTGATGCAATCTGATTCTGCACATCGCACTGCATTTTGCAAACTGATTTCGGGGTGTCGGTAACTTAAAAAACACACCCGCAGTGGTTTGTATGAACGGGGCGCGATTATGATGCATGGTGGAAATTGCACAGAAACTGCTGCAAATCCCGCACCGCAGTAGTGTGAACCCAGGCTAAAAGATGGGAAAGGGACCTCAGTGTCGCCATTACAGGTAGAAGAACAGAAAGTAGGGCACACAGAAAGACTGATGCAAATCCCAATTCTCAAAATAGAACAGAGCAGAACTGCCACACATAACCCCAACTCACACCAGCTACACTTATTATTCTGAACCAAATGCTGTAGGCATCTGTCCACATATAGCAGGTACATGTTACACTAACCTCCGACCATAGCTATTTCTTTGCAACAAAATTGTAGAGTGGAATGTATCTCTTAAAGTATACTGTGAATAAAAAATGAAATGTGAACACCTACCCATGATAGGGTGCCTCCCGTGCCTTCGTGTAAAGCCTAACAATGAACTTCTTATATCTGCTCCCTTTTCATCTGTCAGATATACCATGTAAGGCGTTTTGTTATATCTGTTTGATAAGTGCCAGAAATACTTGTTGATCATCAACATGAAATCAAAGCTGCACACTAATGTGCACACAAAGCCATCCACAATTCAGCCCCCAGCTACATCATTGATCTAGTCTCAAATAAATCATTTCCTCCCAAGACCTCCTGCTCTCTTGCTCTCTTGTCACCTCCTCCCATGCTCATCTCCAGGACTTCTTCCGAGCCTTTCCAATCCTATAGAACTCCCTACCCCAATCTGTCCAACTGTCTTCTACTCTGTCCTCTTTTAGTTGGTCCCTGAAAACCCTTCTCTTCAGAGAAGCCTATCCCAACTCCACCTCACAACTGTACTTCCACTTTCTCCATCAGCTCATCCCCAACTGTTGTTACCTTTTGTATCACTTGACCTTACCTTTTAGATTGTAAGCTCTAATGAACAGGGCTCTCTGATTCCTCCTGTATTGAATTGTATTGTAACTGTACTGTCTGCCCTTATGTAGAGTGTGGAGCAAACTGCTGGTGCTATATAGATCCTGTATAATAAAATTATTAATATTAAAAATAATAATAATTTTGTAAAAACCATGGATGCTTGAATTAGCCACACTGCTGCCTCTACAATGAAAGGCATTGTTCATCTTCACAAAACAAAACTGTCTATGTAGATAAAGGGAGTCTGTAAATAAAAACAAACTGGGCAGCTTGGACCAAAGCCATATGTAGCCAGTACCCCCACAGGAGCCACTGAATCTATTTGAGTCCCCCTAAGCTTTGCAGGGGCAGGCAACATGCAACAGTCCTTGAGCTGGTTTTTTGTTGTTTTCATTGAGAGGATAACAACTTAGATAGGATCTAGGGGTATATGGGATGCCCCCAGAACTGCAAACTTGAGGACAAAATTCTTAGTAAACTACACTGTAAAAAAATGTGGATCAGGAAAAATAGTACTGTCTCTTAAAGGAGCACTGAAGTCTCCTTGATGTACCTCCTCAGACCCCGGATGAATCCTTCCTGTTCATCCGGCTATACTGAGGGTATCCCTGGGCAAGGGATTCCAAGGTCTGCCAATTAAGTAGTCCCGAATGAGAACTAGTTGAGTCTTGCACCTGACCACCCTCTCCTTTTATCTGGCCCAGGGGGTGTAGCAGTACTCACACTGTCTTGTTAGCTTGGTGAGTTGTAGCTGCTTTCAGGCCTTACGCTGGTCTGGCTGCTTCCCTGCTGACAGGATTGCCCTCCCTAAGAAACTTGGCACAGTGGAGATCCTTCTGTCCAGCAACCATCCTGTAGGTAGGCTGCCCTCCTTGGCCCCCCTCCCAGGCTTCTCACCAGCACCTTCCTTCAGTCTGCTGCACAGGCTCTAACACATTTAAGAGTTGCTCTTGGACACCATGCCCAACCTCCTGCCAGGGGATTGGCCAAGTTCCCTAAACATGCAAATCTGGGCCTCCTCTCCTTCTCTGCCCCTCTTCCAGAAAGAACCAGAAGTTTCTGGAAGGGTAGGAGGGCTCCTGAAGCCCTAACCTGTAGAGCCTCCCAGCCTGTCCTGAAGTGAACTCACTACCTCAATCCCAGGTTGACTCATCCCAGTCTTCTACCAAGCCTCTGACTAAAACCAATCTACCTAGAGGGCGCTACATATTTATTTAAATTACCTCATGAAGCTTGATTGGAAAACTCCCAGGACGTCGCTAAAGATGTAGGAAAACGATGCTTTCCTATCATCACAAGAGCTTTTTCTCTGATTCAGCCCTGGTTCACATACACTATATTACCAAAAGTATTAAAACGCCTGTCTTTACACACACATGAACTTTAATGGCATCCCAGTCTTAGTCCATAGGGTTCAATTTGGCCCACCCTTTGCAACTATTACAGCTTCAACTCCTCTGGGAAGGCTGTCCACGAGGTTTAGGAGTGTGTCTATGGGAATGTTTGACCATTCTTCCAGAAGTGCATTTGTATGGTCAGGCACTGATGTCGGATGAGAAGCCCTGGCTTGCAGTCTCCGCTCTAATTCATCCCAAAGGTGTTCTATCGGGTTGAGATTAGGACTCTGTGCAGGTCAGTCAAGTTCCTCCACCCCAATGCTCATCCATGTCTTTATGGACCTTGCTTTGGTGCAGGCATCATCCCAGTATAACCATTTCAACCTAAGAACAATAGATGTCCTATTGTCTGCAAATGGTTAAACCCCCTCATATGCAATTTCTCTCCCCTGTTTGAGTACTCTCTTCTGTGGTGATGAAGGTGAACAGTAACAGCTAAGCGTCTCTTAGCAACATCCAAGGAGTATTCCAGTCAGGCTTCATGAGGTACATTATTCAAACTGCAGACACCCCTTATCTGCATAGACTGTTTTCTGGTAAAGGTGAATTAACCATGTAGCACTATCCTCTTAAGGGTTGCTTAGTAATTTTTTGGGTTCTCTGTCAATCCGGACCTCTTTTTGAAAGCCCAAACTCTGCTGACACCACCTTACCCTGGTGACCAGAATAAGTCACAACTGTAAAATGGACTCACACACCAGTTAGTAGAAACCAGTATAAAGTTTGTATTGAATTTAAACAGCGTGATCAGAAAGAACAAAATAACATTGGCATATGCAGTAAATAAGATCACTTCTCTCTCTCTCTCTCTCTCTCTCTCGTGAAGCAGCCTCTCTATAAATAATTTTAAATAAAGCATGTATGGTTATGATGACAGTGTGTGGGCTCACTCCCAAGATGGCTCTGTGTGTCTATTAACACACACAGTGCGGCTCGGCCCCATTCCCGCATCCTCCTCACTGGCTGTGATTGACAGCCTTTGTCCGGTGAGGAAAGGTGCTGCTCTTGGGCACAATGCTGCATTGAGTTCAAGCTCAGATAAGTGTTTAGAGGGACTGCGGAAACAGTGGAGAAGCTGAAAATGCCTAAAATGCATTAGGTAAAAAAATACCTTCTACCTTTAGAACCACTTTAATGACTTAATGAGCATGCAGCTTTATTATCTTTTTGCAATGACTCCCATGCAGCATCTTAATGAGCCACTCTTGCATGAAAGAACTAGAGTTGTGTCTCCCTACATTGTGTGCATCAATAGAAACACACAGTACCATGTCCTAGGATGGCAAGGCACTCCCATGTTCCTCCTTCCTGCTACCCCTTTCCTTAACTTAACACACTGATTGGAGACTGCGCTGTCTGTCACGATCGCAAGGTCGCCGCCACCAACATGCAACAATCCCACGATCGCGACGATGTGACGTGCGTAACAATGTTACACCCAGCTGCACCCTGCACAACGATTTTCCAGCTAACGGACCACAATCGATGTACCGGCAGCCTGGGCATTCCACCCGTGGGTAGATTATTATGCAGACAAGTCCGAGGATTGATTAGAGATGAAATATGTAATTCTCTACTGAACGGTTCTCGATATCTATTTTTCTGCTTTGCTGTGTATCCGAGACAAGGCGAGTGACCCATCAAACTGTTCGCCTGCTCATCGTCCATCTGACGACATGTCCAGTTTTTATGTAAGTCTCTCATATTCCAAGATATGAGACATAGGGGGAAAATGGAGTTTGAGGAGTGTTATCTGATTCTGTCACCTACACTGCTTTAGGTTCAAGATAATTATAGGCACTGGAGGTAAAGATAATTACAGGCACTGGAGGGCAAAGGTGTGTCTAGTACAGGGTGAAGGGGAAGCTTTGGGGGGTTTTTTTATCTACAGATTTGCATTAAAGTGGTTGTAAACCTCAGACATGAAATATGAACAAAGCATATCCCTCTATAGTAAACTCCTGTGAGCTGTGTGGAGGGAGTGTGTCTCTTCCCTCCAATCAGCTCTAAGAGCTCTCCTCACTGAACTCCGCAAAGTGTAACTTCAGCTTTCTACCCCCTTTTTTCTGAATTCTCAGACAAACTTTGAATGGATGTGGAGAAGAAAAGGCTGCGTTTCACAGATAAAATCTGTTTCTTCAGAAGGGAATGATACATAAAGAACACGTGTAGTCACTTATGCAGACAATACCCTGATAATGATACTGCAGAGGGTAAAAAAGAAGAAGTTTTTCGGACTCCCAGCTAAACCTGTAAGGTGAAAAAAAAGGGTGTTGGGGTGAATGGTCACTCCCAATAAATACACCAGTGCCATGTCCTAATTTTGACTAGTCAGAAGAAACAGAAATACTACAAATGGACTTTATAGCCACAAAGACTGGGTACACATATAAATAAAATCAATATTACTTTATTTGACATTATGTCACATATAGACCATAATATTAAAAACCTATTTGGTAATATCCCCGCAACAAATGTCCCAGAGCTGACCATGTACAGAAGGAGCACAACCAGTGATGAGGCATGGAAAAGACCACCAGGATGATCCTATAGGGGGTGAGGGACATTCTGATGCTGGAGAATTAGCCCAACATGTTTCGCGACTGCCGTCGCTTCCTCGGGTGCTTATGTGTATATCTAAAAGAGATGCATAAACTTAGATAACAAACCGAAAAAATCATACAGACATGATACAAAGCTCATAAAGCACTTACTGTACATAAAATCACATTAAGCACCAGACAGTCATGAGCCCTCCAATCAATGAGAATGGGCCTCCTCTGGGTATTCAATGGGGGAGAAACCATCCAGGGGGCCAAGCGTTGGGGCGCAAAAAAGGAAAGGCAGGCCAGCACACAAAAATACCTCAAGGGGCCAAATTCCACCTTCCCACAGTGGAGTTAAATATGAGATGATCCCTTGCATCAAAAAGAGTAATAGTGATAATCATCAGCTAGCCTACAATCCTTTTCAAGAATGAGGCTTATATTCAAATAAAGGATGCCAAACTTCTGCAGTGTTGAAAAGCAATACAGCTATTCTTATTAGGGAATCTGCCCTACTTATTCCTCCAAGTTTTATTGCTATCTGTGTTTTCCGTCGGTGAGATTCTTCCTCTCTATTCAGATTTTTGAGATGACAAAGAAACAGGAGCTGAAGGAAAAGCTTGCAATGGGGAAACATTTTATGTTCATATATGTCTAAGAGGCGATTTCCCTTTGCTTTGATAAATCTTCTCTTACTTCCTGCTGTGTTTGTAGATATAAAGTAAAGGAAAATCTCTCCAATGGAATACAGACTGGAAAAAAGAACCCAACCTGGGTCTTAACCATTCCCTACTCTACATCAAACAAAATACGTACATACACTTTAACGTAGGCTCATAATAGGCACCGTACAGAAAATCAGAATCTAGCAACCATGGGGACAGAGCTAGCGGGAAAGGCAGGTGCAGAAGGTGAGAGCCAAGAAAGAAAATGAAAACTAATCAGCAGGAAAATGTTGTCCCCTAAATCATCCTAAATACTGAAGGTAGGCTCGAGTTCCTGTGCCATTAACCCTTTTCCATGTATTTTTTCACTCAAGGGGTCAGAGGATGATTAATGCATAAAATATCTCAAACAAAATTCTACGTAATATATGGCGTGGGCAGCCTCTGACAGTGCAGCATGAGAAAATATTAATTGATGGCAACCGCTTCTCTAATTTGAAAAGAGGAACAAAAACGTCTCAATATTTGCAGTTAATGAGCAGTAGAGTGTGATGTACACGCTTGCTTCTCCACTGGACGCAGAACAACTGTGAGGAAGTAAATTCTGTTGTTTAAGGGATTATTAGTACCCTGCAAGCCAGACCCTGTCAGGATCCTCAGGATTTTCTATAGCCCTGTGGGACTAATTTGTGTAGGTTTAAGAAGTGCAGACAAGTCATAAGTAGGCAGAGCAGGAATAAAAGAACCATTAAGAACACAACGTGTTTTGTATTAATGGTTTAACTCCTACAGGTAACACAGGGACATGCCCAGAGTACAGAGGCAGCTTTCTAGCTCCATGTGGGTCAAGGGCGAGCTTTTGTTAACAAAGTTAAAGTATTTGTATTTGCATTAGAAACAGCAGTTAATCCAGTAGAAACTGCATTTTATACAAAGGAGATTTTCTACTGGGAATATTTATTTACAATATTGAGTACATGGATAAATGAAATGGATTAATGTCCACTGTACAGAATGTCATTACCTGTTTATTCTTTGGCAGATCTGAGCTTCAAGATCTCTGCAGAGCACTATAGTGTCCTATTAAAACAGGAGGTATCTGTAAGTCTCACTTCCATCCTTACAAAATAAGAGCTATATTTCTAATTTTAGGATAGTGGGCAGAGCCATGCAAATATATTCTTTATGCCCAAAGAATAACTGTACATCCAGTACCGCTGTTTTACAGCAGCCTCCTATTATATTAAAAACACAAATGTCTCAAACTTCATGCAAATGTTTCATGCTTGTAAGGCTGGCCAAGGATGCCTTTTTTCTTTTTTTGATCAGCCAGAAGTCTGATCGGGAAAACAATGAACATGTTCCCCCATTCATACATGCAAGCTAAATGGAGGAATACTCCCCTCTTTGCCATTTTCCAATAGTCCCATCAAGAGAAGTCTTTCATTGGGTCAACCTCTGTCAAGCGAGAACAGCCATAGAAAGATAGAAATTGAGCTTTGTTGAAACAGCTTTCAGATTTTGCTTCAGCTATAATCGATGCAGTGCTTGGAAACAATATTTTCTATGGAGTAGAACTTGGGAAACAGTAAGAAAGAATAGGCAGATAGGTAGTGGGGAGGTGGGATAAAAGGTTCCAAAAACACCAGCAAACCAGTGTAAAGAACAGTAAGACCTACAAGAGGTATTGGAAGGAAATTTCAGTTATGTCAGGAAAACCCCACTGTGATTACCTGTGAAAATATTGTAGTCCCATTGTTCTGTTATAGAAATTCATTTGGACTTAGCACTAAAGTGCAGTTTTCAATGATAACTGTTGATTCCATCTGCTAACCTTCTTGTAGATCCTACTATCCTCATTTGTCCCCACCACTTGACCATAAGATGACTCACATATAAGCTCTTCCCTTCCAAGGCTTATTTTCTGCAGGCCATACACCTAAAAAATTTCATAGAAATTTTGACCATTTACAATTAAATTTCAATTGCAGAAATGTATAGATCAAAGCTGCCCCCCATCAAGAGTTTCAGTTGTTTCGGTGGGTTGCCTTGCTCTCTTGAGCATGACTAAAAATTTGCACCATTCCGGTTATTCTAATCATTGCATCGGTCTGCAATCATGACAGTTATGCCTCTCCTCCATCTCACTAGATTATGTTGACCACGCATGTCTAGGTCAATTCATGCCTGTGGGACAGACTTCCATATCAAATTGCTTCCTCCAGCCGCCATTCACCACCATTCACTTTCTGATTGTAAATTTCCCATCCTGCAGCTTTAGCGGCAACAGTAGTGGATCTCCCATCCTGTAGTCTTTTTAGCAGCATTCATGGTTTAGCATATAATTTGAGTCTGGGACAAAGACAAACTTGTTCTACTATAGTGTGTTTATTAAAAATATAAAGGCTTATGCTTTTCTTTATACAGCTTAGCCAGGAGCATCAATATGAACCAGCTTAGTGTGTTTTTTAAAAATACTTCTTGGAATCTTCACTGTCTTGAAGAGCTATAGTCATTTCAATAATCTCCACCACTTCTGGGCTTGTTGAATGCTTCTGCTTCCCACCACATGCTTTGGTTCATTCCACTAGCCCCTATGGCACTGACACATCCCGTAGTGACATAGGGGCTGGCAGGTGGAACCAAAGCATGCAACAGGAAAGTAGGCTTTCAGCACATCCAGAAGTGTATCAAAATGGTCAGCAGGATAGTTACATTTATAGAACTGTCCACTGCAAATGTTTTCTTTAATTTTTTTTAGCACATGACAACGTCACTGTAAGCTGTGACTGGCTGCAGATGAGTCTACAGTGGTTAAGAATATGTTGTTGTTGTTGATGTTGTTGCTGTCTGTTTTGTTTTATGCTTTTGTGAGTAGAAGACATTACCAAGAAACATGGGAAGAGACAGAAAAGCTGCAACAATGAGCCTTAAAATTAATTGATTTTCTAATTGCCTAGAAAAAAAATGAGTGACAAAAGAGACTCTAAATTGAAGCCCTAATTATGGAAGATAAAATTCACATTAAAAGGCACACTGATTCCCCAGGAGTGCAAAGTTACTAAAAACTTTAATAAGTCCCCGTACTAATCTCATCAAGCCTTACCAAGGGGCCTGTTCCCTAGACCACATGCAATCTGTTTTTAGAAAGTTTTAATATTGGATGCTGTTGTTGTGACAAACAATACTTACAGAGCAATTTACATATTCTAATCATTAAAAAAAAGACAATCAGGAGCTAATATATGCCAAAATTAGATCATTTATGCATAATAAAGCTATGGTTCCTTTATTAAAGGAAGATTTGAGACAGAACATAAAATTGTACACTTGCTTGTTCTTATTTTTTAGCGCTGATATTTGGTAAAAAAAAAGAAATAGAAGAAAGAAAAAAAAATAAATATGAAGCCTAGTTTTTTAGCCACTTGGCCCTGTGTAAGTAGTATTTATCCTACCCATGCTCCAGTGCTGCCCCATGCCTTGTCTCACATGGCCTCCTCTGTGGTCCAGCGCTGATCCTCTTCCAAGTTTAATCATGCCCAGCCTCATGCAGCCTGCATACTATGGATGTCTCCTTGGGTGTATCATCAAACCACCCTTGTCTCAAAGGAGAATGTTGCAGAAAACAGTGCCTATGTCATCAAATGGCTCCATTTTTTCACCACTGTTGCCTTAGGAACAGGAGGGTGATGGTGTCATGTAATGCTGTTCACTGATGCAATTGCCCATTCCCTTGCTGCCGCCATGCCACTTCATTGGTGGATGACATGTTGTCTCATGAAGTCCCTGGTCAACAAAGACACACCTCGCATATTCTTCTGGACTACAGGTGTTGTGTCATCATACTGCCTGCTGCTGTTAGCATTACTACACACAGTTATGAGTAGAATTTGTATCTACCACATAGTGTCCACAGTAGCTGATGTTGATGTTGGACACATTGGAAATGCAAGCTTCTGACAAGAACAGCATCACCAGTGGTACTTACAACTCTGAAAAATTCAAGCTTCAAGATGCATTCCAGATTATCTGAGTTGTGATGTCACAAAGGCCTTCACTCTTGTTCTTCCTTCACTAGGCACAATTACTAGCTTTTACCATTCCCCACCGGAAATGACTGTTAATTGAACAAGGTGGGATGTCACACACAGAAAACACCATCTATTCAACTCCACATGAATACAGCATGATTGTATAAGTAAGGGAGTCCAATACTATCTATCAGAAACATAGAGCATCCCTGAACACAGCCACTTACACTTATTAAGCTGCCCCACCAAGCAAAGTCAAAGCATTGCCTCCTGGGAGATACGGTTTGTAGACAATCTTGCTAC
Organism: Staurois parvus; assembly: GCF_062004578.1. Classification (NCBI taxonomy): domain Eukaryota; kingdom Metazoa; phylum Chordata; class Amphibia; order Anura; family Ranidae; genus Staurois; species Staurois parvus. The sequence continues at coordinate 2,039,533 of NW_028318021.1, read as the reverse complement.
TATGAACTACATTTTAAGACATTTTTGCTTTATAAAAAGGAGTGGTGGAGAAAACTGGATAATGCGTATGCGGTTTATTGACTTACTCTGGATAAGCCGAAGGTTTGGGGTTCTGAGGATGCAGCTTTTATTTAGTTTATTTTTGTCTTTTTGATTTAACTCAATAGACATTTTCAATCAATGAAACATGTACTCTGACTGAAAACCTGACTACAACTTTTTGCTGGAGATTGGTGGCAATAACAGAATTCAAATACTTATAATAACAAAATTGAAAAATTAGAGCATTAGGGAACTAAAGGGTGATTTACATATTTCCCCAGAGAGAGGTTCTTTCATTTCTCCTTTCTATTAACCATCATTTAATTCTGGTTTTCTTTTCCTTAATGTGATTTCTGAAAGCAGTGATTTACTGTACAATCAAATATATTTCCAACAAAAAATAGATAATACAGAGGAAAAAATTGATTTAACGTGATAATTGTACGTTCTGATGTTGTTTTGTCAGCCTGGGTACCGCTCTCTTCTCTTAGATTATGCAAAATTAAATTTTATGATTAACTATGCTCACAGAGAGCTAAATATACCACAAGTGGCTCTTTTATCACTGCAGGTGCCTTTGCAATAAGCCGACTCTGGTTCTTTGAAGGTAGGTCCCACTGTCACAGACTGATCCCACTCATTCTAACCAAGAACGCTGCAATTCCATCCCATTATAAGACACCAGACACACAACTCTTCTCTGCACACAGCATTAATATATGCAGAAATCCAATCTGTTCATTTACCATTAATAGATCTGGATGAATCATGCAAATACAGTATATGGTTGTTCATATGAGTCCAATCTTATTGTCCTTTAAAGTTTAACATCAGGTACAAAATATTTCATTTAAAAATATTTCCCCATAGTGGGGATGAACTAAGGTGTGGGCTAAACTCAGTTTGGGGAAACTGTCCCTAAGAAACTGTCACGATAGCAGTTTGACAGTACGTTGTCTTTTTCTCAGACATACTGCATGCACCTTTCCCCTTTGTTTAATGCACAAACAACCCCCCATCTGCTCCTATTTTGTATATTTTCTGCTGTTAAGACGGACTGTGTTGTCTAGATTCTGTTTGATACATATAGACCTCTATGGGGCATCAAGTGGCACTTTCTTCCAAGATAAATCAGGAAAGCATTGCATTATGGATTGTTGAGTTTCTATGGACAAGGTTTGAATGAAACATTCCCAACCGTTGAAGAATTTTTCAACCCATAATTCCTTATACAAGGAGGCCTCCACCTACTGCATGTGAAAAACGTAGGATAATTTAGCTAAAATAAAGAGATATTAGGTATTAGGGGGCTCTGGGTACATTTACTCACCCCTGTCTTATTAAAAGTAGATATTACAATATACAGCTCAACAATGGATTTCGAGGATATGCTGCACTGTGAAATGGTGTTATACCTATAGCCAGCGTTCATTGTCTGGTCAATTTGTAGAAATTAAATTTTGTTAATTAGGCAAGATGTGAGAAGTGAAGAACTTCATGTAAACAGTAAATGTAACTTGGTGGTAACAATAACTTTAAATTGTTTTGTTAATTCATTATGAGCAGCCCTAAAATGATATTCACTGTACAGCACATGCCTATGATGGAGTGTCTGAAAATATGTACAAATATTACAGGAGAGAGGCAAGAGAGACAGGCTGGAACAGGGGTGGGCAAACTTTTTCACTTGAGGGCCGCAATGGGTTCATATATTGGACCCGGGGGCCGGACCAAGAGTAGATGAATGATGTGTATGTGTCATCCATAGTAAGTATAGTAATATTCCCCCATAGTAAGCATAGTAATTAATCCCCCATATAGTAATTCATCCCCCATAGTAATTCATCCCCCATATAGTAATTCATCCCCCATATAGTAATTCATCCCCCATAGTAATTCATCCCCCATATAGTAATTCATCCCCCATAGTAATTCATTCCCCATATAGTAATTCATCCCCCATAGTAATTCATCCCCCATAGTAATTCATCCCCCATATAGTAATTCCCGCGCCGTTCCGGTGTAGCATGAAAATCTGTCTCCTATGAGGATCTGTCCCCCTCGACGTATCTGCGCATGTGCCAGTTTCAGGCATTAGCAGCCGATCGGCGATCTCCGGCACATGCGCAGATACGTTGAGGGGGACAGATCCTCATAGGAGACAGATTTTCATGCTACACCGGTCTTCAGGGCGGACTGTGAGAGGAGCCTAGCGGGAGCCCAGCTCCGCGGGCCGGATTAAAAGGTCCGCCGGGCCGTATACGGCCCGCGGGCCGTAGTTTGCCCATTGCTGGGCTGGAAGGACGGCCAGTGTTAGGGCAAGATCACCAAAATGCAACAGCTGCTTTTCTAATGGTAGTCACTCCCTTTTCAGCCAAAACACAGCTCTCAAATATTAGCAAGGGAGCATGACTGAGCAAGGTTTTGCTGATTCAAGCAGTATAGGAATTTGTGTGATTCGGTATACACAAGGTGCTATGCTCACATTCTTAATCTAGTGATTAGTGATGTTACACAGTGTGCCGTTCCAGTAAAATCATTCATGGGACTCTTAAAACTAGTTTCTTAGACCTCGTTTTAACATGCGACAAGGGGACAGTAAGGGTTGAGCCATAGTTTTTCCCAGCCCTTGACCTCCTACCTGAAACATAACATGTAGCCAGAGAGGGTCATACACATGCTACAGTCACAATGCTTTGCTTCACGCTCATGGGAAATTTAACTTGGTATATTGCATTTGACAGGTGGCACAGCCTATTAAACTCACCCGGACTGACAACTCATGGGACCCCCGGGCAATAGGGGATCATGGGCCCCTGTGTCCTTGCCCAAATTCGAAAAAGGTACCAGGGGCATCTCATGGGGCCCCCTACTGACCCCGGGCCCTCGGGCAGTGCCCGAGTTGCCAAATGGTCAGTCCGCCCCTAAATCACCTATTACTGTCACAGGGTAATATTTGGCTCGTGGCTGATATAGTATATCCGGTTTATTTATCAGCAGTGGTCATTGTTTTCTCAGCGCAGGGGAAACCTCCCGCTGCCAGAGTACAATGGCTAAATTAGAGGGATTTCCCCATCAACACTGACTGCATTAAGGTAAGTAACCTCCCTATTCTCACCTATTCTCACCTACTGTCACTGCAACTGGCTACAAGATAGATCAATGCCATTTCCTGAATTTCCTTCAGGAGACACTGAGGGTAGAGAAGCAATAAGCTCCTGTTGTCATTCAAATTGCTAGGAGAATTGAGGAGGGCGGAGCAGGGGCATGGCTTTGCTGGGCGATGTGTATCTATAGATGCACATAGCTTAACTCCGGTCCCAGACAAGAGTGCACATGCGCAGGTGTCTCCTCAGCACCCAGCCAAAGGAGACATTTGCAGTCAGGGAGGCTGGGACAGAGGCTTTGGGACTGCCCAAGACAGGAGGAAAGGAACGTTCAAAACCACAAGATCTCCACCTCTAAGATATTTAAAAAAGAGAGTTTAATAAAAATTTAAATAGTTTGTGCCCCTCTCCCCCTGGAAGCTTGTTTAGTTGGTTGAAAATATGAAGCAGAAGAACACTTACCTTATTACTCACTGTTGCATGCTTCCTCCCAGCTGTACTGTATGACTGGTCCTGCAGCTGCCCCTCCAATCTGAAGTCATCACGTACAATGCAGGTCCAGGGGCCCAGCATTGTATGGGAAGACATCAAGGGCCTGCACACATATCCGGAGAAAAGGACAGCATCGGCTGTCGGGGGGGCAAGGACTAAGGTAAGTGTTTTTCTTCTTGGAGAACAAGCTAATGAAATATTGTGTCTGGTATGAGTTCAGCTTTAACATAGTTTATTCTAAAATGTATTATCTTTATTTTCTTCTTTCAGTATTTGGTCATTCTTATTTCAGTCTATGCAGCTGAACTCGCTGCTGGTGTCCTGGCCTATATCTACTATGAAACGGTAAGTGTACGTGTATCTTGTCTCTTGGTATGGTCCCTCTTCCAAGATGAGAATACTGTGTCCTTACCTCTAGGACCATCACTTGTCTCATTCCACTGTTGGAAATGGATGCACCATCTGCATTCATGCAGTGTTCTATAGCAGGTGGAGTCCTGTGAGGGAGGAGTTTATTACTGCTGGGTGGGGCCTAATTATGTAATCAGGAGTACTGAGGCCCATGCACACCTTCATGAATCAGTGTGTTATGGTCATCAGCGCATCACCATGCCAAATGTTAATGCGCATTATCTGCATTAGCTTGTTGTGGTGCCATTCATTGAATGGCCCCCAACGGATGCATGTAACACAGCTCTCACATTTGCTTTGCAGCACAGGGAGGACCAGGAAAGGCTAAATACTGTATAAGGAGAAAAAAACTAGAACTAACAGTTTTAAAGTGGAATTCCAGCTTAGACCACAGTAGGGGATTTGGGGTGATGCAAGATACTTCAAAATAAAATGTACTACTAGTAGGGGACGCTCCTTACTTAGCAAGCAGTAGCACTAGTGTAGGTAAATTCGGGAGTGTATTTACCACAAGGCAAACAAGGCATTTGCCTAGGGCGGCATTTTTTAGGGGGGCATAAGAAGAAGGGCCCAGTTGAGATCTGAGAGAGGCTGTGGGCTGCTTGATGGTGTATGCAGAGCCCAGCTGTTGTTCCTGGGAAAGGCCAGAGTTACCGGGGGGGTTGTTAGTGGAAGGCTCTCTCGTGTGTGGGGGGGGGGGGTGTTCAATTTATGTGCTGCCTAGGGCAGCACAAAACCTAAATACACCATTGGGTAGATTGGAACAGTCCACAGCTTACGGCTAGGGAACAAGAAGCAGTATGAGCACAGGTAAAGGCTTTACTCACTGGATGCTAGTACATGGACAGTCCAAAGTTGCATGCATACTTTTGCAAAGTAGTCCAGTATTCAGTCCATAGGGCTCCCCTCTCCTCTCAGCTCGCTGCATCCCAACAGGAGGAAAAAGATCATCTCTTCTGGTCTCCAGACTATTTAACCACTTCAAGTCCGGACACTTTCACCCCCTTCCAATCCAGGCTAATTTTCAGCTTTCAGTGCCATCACATTTTGAATGACAATTGTGCGGTCATGCAACACTGTACCCATATGAATTTTTTGGAGACAGGTAAAACTTTTGCTATATAAATGAAAAAGTCCAAAAATTAAAAAAAAAAAAAGTTTTTCTTCTAAATTTTTTCAAAAAAATAATCATTCTTCATAAATTTTGGCCAAAATGTATTCAGCTATCTTTTTAGTTTTTAGAATCTTTTTAATAACCCAAAGTTTCCAACCAAAAATTATAATTTTTCAAAAAATGTTTTTACATTTTTATTTATTTTTTTTATATTAATATTTTTTTTTTTTTTTTAACATACTGTCACCCTAGCAGTACATTGTCACCATAGTGACATTATACTACTTGTGGGGGGTGATGAAGATTTTTTTTTTCTTTTTTTACACTGATTGCTTTTACACCCATAAAGGCTGTAAATGCAATAATTTCTCCTCCTCTATGGCTGCATTCCTGCAGCCATTGAGAAATACTGTGCGAGCTGTGATTGGTCACAACTTGTCACATGGTACAAGGCTGTTGTGAATAACCCTGTACCATGTGATCTCTGTGATCATTCACAGATTTCACTAGTAGTAAGCAATGATGTCAGGATGTGACATCTTGTTTACTACTATTCATGTGATTACTGATTGGCCAATCAGTGATCACATGAATTGGGACCTCACACAGAGGACCTGTACAGTGATCTGTGTTCAGACACATCGGGCACTGATCGTGATGCTGCTCATTCCCAAGGAGTACGCACAGGCAATGGATGCGGGGGGATGTTTAGAAATGTCCACCCGCATCGGCAGCACTCCAGTCCATCCGTTTATCGACATGGGCCAGATGGGAAGAGGTTAACAGCATTCCAGCCTCAGTTTGGGAACACCTCCCCAGGGATTGGCTAGGCCCTGCTGAATATTCAGGCTGGACATTTGAATTCTCCTGCCCTAAGCTCTAGAAATGTCTTCTAGAGGCAGGGGGAAGTAATCAAACTCTCAGCCTGTGAAGCTCCAAGCAGACCAAACCAAACAGCCACTACTTCTGTGATTACAGCAGAATTTGCCTAGCAGCCTAATTAGGAGGGCTCTACAGATACTTACCTATTTTCAGACTTGTCCAGTCTGTTACATGATGCAGCTCCCTGGTGTCAGCCAGCAGAAGCTGTAGGAGAGAGGAGAGAACGCTCTGACAATGACTAATAAAACCTAGAGCAGTGACGTCATCCATGGCCCAATGATGGCGCTGACTCCTGAAGTCGTACTGGCTGACAAAGAAAAACCAGATCTTTCTTGCACAGGTTAGTTAGCATAGGTTTTAAGAGGGGAAAGGGAGAGTTTTAAGGCTAGTTAGGTATAAGCTGGAATTCTACTTTAATGTTCTCCACAATGCTTATAGATACAGAGATGAATTAGACCTTATTTTAAATTGCTTTTACTGCTAGTTCAGAAATACTGTAAATACTACTGGATGATCTTGGCACAGGTTCACTTTACAGCTGAAATAGAATTCCACTTTAAGAATACACTAAGGCTGGAAATCTCATGATCTATTATGCTTTACTGCCCTTAGACAGTGTCTGCCCCTTGCACTGCTTTAACGTCATCGACAACTGCTCCATGTTATATCATCAGATTTCTCTCCATTGTACAGATAAGCGAAGAATTAAAAGAGAGTCTTAACGAGACAATTATAAATAATTATGCACAGCCGGGGATGAACGATGTCACGTATGCCATAGACCATCTGCAACAGGACGTAAGTGTTTTTTTCTGCTTATATTGTTGTACTGAGATAACTTACAAAGTAACAAAGGTGATAGAAAAACAAATAGGAAACGCAACTCTAAGGCTCCATGTACACTGCAGCTGATAAACTCACGTTTAGGAGCTTTTCTATGTTTTTTTTTCAGCAGCCCCTGAACTCTCCGTAATGTTCTCCTATGTGTCCATGTACACTATGTCATTTACAGTCGTTTACAGGCAGTTGAGTTTACAGTCTTTTTTTTAACTCACCAAACTTGCGTTCAGGAGTAGATTTTCTCAGCGTCTCCAACGCCAAACACTTGTAAACGCGGGTAAACGCTGCTAAACGCGTTTGTAAGTGTTGCGTTTGGAAAATGTTTTTAACTCTTCCATTTCCAGATGCTGTCCAGAGCCTTTTTTTATCATGAAAAATGCATGCAAAGCATTTTGCTGGTACTCAAATGGACCTAGTACACCATACTTTGAGGCTTCGCATGAAATAAAATGTTAGACACTGCTGCAATAAATTCTGCACAGAAATGAGCTGGAACACATCCAAACACCACAAAAAAAACAGCTAATCTCAACACATACTGCTCTCTCTGCTTCTGCTCTCTCTATTTCTCCCAAAATGTCTGAAATAGTTAATTTTTTACTGTTTTTCAGTGCATTCTGGGCATTTTGTAAGGTCTCCTGAGGTTATCTTTTAAAACAGTTTCTAAATGCAAACGTGCAGAAACGCGGTATGCAAACGCGGCTAAATAGACGGTTTTTAACCTACGTTCTCCAGAAGTCAGTTTCCATCGTTCAGAAGTGTCCCGTGTACATGGAGCCTAAGGCAGTTAAAGCTTTTATTGTAACTGAAATAAAAAGCAAAATCATCACATATTTGGTAGGGATTGCACAAGCACATCAATGAAGTGTGTATCCTGATAAAATATGTTCTCTGCATCCTGATTGGTGTTTTGCGTGTGTAGGCCTGTTGTGCAGCTGACAGGTGAAAGGGAGTCGGTAGTCCAGCACCTCTATGCGCTGCTGCAGAGCTGGTGACCAGTAATGTGCTTGATCGGTCCAAAAGACACTAGAGATGTAGACTTGTATCATCATAAGCAGTAAGGGCAGGCTGCTGGCTTCAGGCTGCTGAATGAGGATGGCTGCGCTTGCGGCTGTGAAAATCTCCAAGACATCAACTGAAGGGAAGGAGTGCCGGCCACTGTAGAGTATGTCTGGTGGCATTACATTACCATGACATGGAAACTGATCAGTTACAGTACTTCTCTGTAAAAAAGTATGTCCCAGGATGTGCACGCTGCCAGATTCTGTAGAAATCTTCACTGCAGGACTACCCTGTCTTCTTCCTGCTTCTGAGCTTCTCGCGCTGTGGGGGTTAACAGCATCCCATCTCCAGACTCAGCTGCACTAAAAATGATCCAATAGGGGCTCACCCAGTCCTGACCTCGCCACCACTGGGAAAAGTTATTTACTGATTACACTGCCTGTTACACAATCTGTGAATGAGGGGGGGGATCCTGTGACTGATCAGACTCCCCCCCTCCCCCCCATTCACTGATTGTGGTACAGGCAGTGTAATAAGTGAAAGAACTTTTTTCAGTAAAGAAAGGGGGGGGGTTCCCCTGTCAGGTCATTTTTAGTTCTACTGAGCCCAGTGAACCAAAGCTGTTAACCCCCCTACAGCACCAGAAGCTCAGCAGCAGGAAGAGGACAGGGCATCCCTGCAGTGAAGATTTCTACAGAATCCAGCAATCATGGGACACACTGCATTACAAATAAGTAATGTAACTAAAGCTATAGGGAAGAAAATATTTTTTAGCTGCATGACTGGATGGACAGAAATACAAATCCTTTAGCTCCCATATATGCATTTCATTTCTGTATTTAGCTATTTGCCTGGAGTCCAGCTTTTAAACACAGCCAGCCTTTCAGTGTCAGAAGTTTACAGTCCTCATTTGTTACAACCGTAAGCAATGGTATACTCGGAGCTCGGAGCAGTGGCTCATCATCATGTGACCTGATTTCAGAAGACAATTTTATGGTACTTTCACAATTCATTTTTATAAGCTGAGGTTTTAATGCATATACTTGTGGCATCTCTGCTGGTCCATGATTTTGTTTTGGTATCTGAAAGGAGTTTTAAACCCTTCTGTGTTTTCACTGAAGTATTTATATCTGCCGTATAAACCTGCACAGTTTTTTATTTTTTATTACACCCTTAAAGTGATATTAAAGACCAAGTTTTTTAAGATAGTTTAAATAAAAAGATGTTATGCTTACCTGCTTTGTACAACAATATTACACAGAGCGGTCTCTTACCTCCTCTTGTGGAGTTGCCCGGCCAACAATGTCCCCTCCTCCTCCCCTTTAAGTCACCATCAGCAAACCAGCTGCTAAGAGGGCACTCATGGGAGCATGCTCATGAGCTGGTCTGTGTGCGTCCATAGACACACACAGTGCGGTTGGCACTGGCCCCTCCTTACAAGGCTTGACTGACAGCAGCAGGAAACTATGGCTCTTGCTGCCTGCATCTACTATGTTAGACCAGGAAGACAAAACAATGTTTCTGCAGCCAGAGATCCTAGATTTTAAAGAGGTAAATGTTTAGAGGCATTGGGCAGGGCAGGTAGTGGGAATTTTTTTACTTTAATGAAGGAAATGCATTAAGATAAAATATGTTTTAACTTTATTAACTCCCTGTGCCTGCGTGGGTTTCCTCCGGGTACTCCGGTTTCCTCATAAAAGCCAAAGACATGCTGGTAGGTTAGTTAGATCCTGTCTAAATTGGCCCTAGTATGTGTATGTGTGAATGTAAGTTAGGGACCTTAGATTGTACGCTGCTTGAGGGTTAGGGGCTGATGTGAATGTACAATATATATGTAAAGCGCTGTGTAAATTGATGGCGCTATATAAGTACCTGTAATAATAATAATAATAATAATAATAACTCACAAAACGTTCTTCTAAAAGCTACTTGCTCCTGCCACTCACTCAGCGCCACTTTCTTGAATTTCTGGGAAGGGAGTGAGCACAGTACAGATCTCCAAAAGTCACATGGCCAATCTTCTTGTATCTTGTATCCACAAAGCACCCTAAAAACAATAAATGACATAGGTGTAATGCCCATTTTACCAGGTATTATCCTGTCATTTACAATATCCTGTATATCATTTCTATAACCAATTGTTAATCAGCCTGGTGAAGAGGAGCTGGAGAGTGGCTTGCATTCTGAGCTTCTGCGCTGCCTGTGCATGGGGGGCACATGGAACATGGACATGCCAGGCTGTAGTCCTGGGTGGGAGCATTTTTCTTACTCTACATTCAGATGGACAAATATTAGCAGCCAGAGGTAGCTGCCGGCAAGAATCTGTAGATTCCTGCTGGCAACTGTAAATGCTGCTTATACAATATACACTGTGTGTGAACGGCTGCAGCCATTTGCAGCAGTTGTCAGATCTGTACTCTGCACAAATCTTTGGCCGGTGCCACCAATGTTCGCATGTAGCCATTTATCTGAGCAGTTACATGTAAATAGAGCCTACAACCAACCTTGGATGTACACAGACTGGCTGCAGCTAATTGGCATGTTTAGGGGGAGCTGTGCTTCCAGGTCCCCCAAGCTCTGCACAGCCAGGCAACATGCATTTTCCACACTTGCATCCACAGTCGTACTGTGCCTGAGAGCGGTGGCTCTCTCCGCTTTCTCCCTAATCACTAGCCAAATTGAGAGCAGTTAGAGCCATTGGCTCCCACTGCTGTCAATCAAATTCTATGAAGAGGAAGCAGAGGGCGGGCTGCCAACTTGCGCTGTCTGTGTCTATAGACACAGGCAATAAGGCTTGGGATCAAGCCTTCATGAGTGCCGTTATAGAAAGCGGCTTTCTATGGGGACACTTGCCGAAGAGGAGGAGCCAAGAGCGCAGACGGGGGACCCTATAAGCAGAGGATTGGGGGTGCTCTGTGCAAGACCATTGCACAGAGCAGGTAAGTATGACATGTTTATTAGTTGATAAAAAAAATTAAAGCTTTACAATCACTTTATTAACTTCCAGGTAAACAGGTCCAATCCACAGCTGAGCTGGGAGCATATCGAGTAAGACCAAAACAGGTCTTTTCTGCGTTGAGTTAGTACTGAACTTGTCTCTTCTGTCCTGTGTGCCTCAGTTTAGGTGTTGCGGCAGCAACAGTTATGAAGACTGGAGGTACAGCTTATATGTAATTACAGCCAATAACAGCGGAAACATCGTCCCAGATAGCTGCTGTAAAACGATGACTGCAGAGTGCGGGAGACGAGACCATCCTTCTAATATATACAGAGTGGAGGTAAGGAGAATAGTATCCATCCTCTACAACCATAGACATCTGCAGGAATAGGTCATTGCCAAGAACATACTCTCCCTAGGGTCATGGACTTGGACTCTTGTATTTACTGACTGTAGTAATAAATATGAAATCTGCTAAGGGCTGCTTGCATATTTAAGGAGAGTTGCTGAAAAAAATTGGACACCCATTAGTAATCTCCTTTAGATAATGTTAGTTGCCTGGCTGTCATACTGATACTCTTAATTCAATTCTCTTTAAATCATTGGCCTGAAACAGAAGGTGTCTGCAGAGGTATGAGCACATCCATTGACAGTGGACTGATTCCAGATCCAGTCACTTGTAACAGATAGAGTGATGAATAAGGATATAATACTCATGCGCTGCCACAAATAAATGATAAGCTGCTGCAAGCACCTAAATGGGTTCCCACATCAATAAAACTCCCCAAGAATAGTGTTGCGCTGCCCCCTAGCAATCCAAGAAAATACACTAATAATAAATAAACACCCCCCCTGAGCATCAAACCCAATGTGTAAAAGAATACATCTGTGAAACAAATAAAGTCAATAGTAAATAAAAAAACTGGCTGAGCCACTAAATCCAAATGATATGTGAAACATATATCAAAAAGAAACTAAAATCAAGTAGCAATAAACACCTGGCCAGGCTATAATAAACTCCCGGCTGAGCTGAAAAAGAAAGTTTAAAAAGCAACAAAAACAGTGAAATATGTGAAACGTATATCAGAAATAAAACACAATCACAATAGCAGTAACACCTGGCCGAGCTGTAATAAACACCGAGCTGACCTAAAGCATAAAGTGTGAAAAACAACAAAAACAGTATTAAATGATTGTAAAACAAATGCCCAGTTGAAGGTGAGCAATCAACCCCCCCCCCCCCACCCCGGGTGGAATAAGTATGTGATGAATCAAGTAAATGTTGAACTGCGCCAGATATTCACAAAAAGTGCATATTTTAAAAAAAAAAAATATATATATATATATATATATATATATATATATATATATATATATATATATATCAGCATGCACTCAATATTAATCCCACTGGATCCTCTGCCTCCACAGGTCTCTCCAGGCACTCTCAGGAACAATCCTTTACATCCCCACTCCAATGGATAGGTGCTCAAAGGATAAGGAACACCTCATAGTGTAGTAAGGCTTTATTATCATAAAAATGTATTTAAAATGCCACTCACATAGATACAAGGTTCACAGAACCTATTGCAAGCATTTAAGGGACAAACAGGGTAAACAGAGATGGCGGCTCCTGCACGCACCAGAAAAGACGTCACAAGCTTCCGTCCTACGCGTTACGCCATGAGTCACGTAGCTTCTTCAGGGATAGGCAATCTATTCTATCCCTGAATAGGTCTTGTGAACCTTTCATCTATGTGAGTGGTATTTTTTATACATTTTTATGGTAATAAAGCCTTGTTCCTTATGTTTTGAGTACCTATCTATCAGAGTGGGGACATAAAGGATTGTTCCTGAGAGTTCCTGGAGAGACCTGTGGAAGCAGAGGATCCAGTGGGATTAATATTGAGTGCATGTTGACCTATATTTTCTATGGATCAGCTGTTAAGGTGAGAGTGCATGCCTGAAGGTGGAGGAGCACGATAGACTTGCACACCTGTTGAAGTCACTGGTGTATTACTTTAAATGTTGGAAGAAAGAGACTGTTATACCACTTTTGGACTGCATTTTGCACTTTATTAAGTGTTAGCTATCATTCACCATTTACCTGTTTTTTGTATATTCTGCCAATTTAATTTTTTTAATACGCACTTTTTGTGAATATCTAGCCCAGTTGAACATTTATTTGATTCATTATATAGTTATTCCACTGAGGGGCTGATTGTTCAGCCGGGCATTTGTTTTGCAATCATTTAATACTGTGTTTGTTGATTGTCACACTTTATGCGTTAGGTCAGCCGGGTGTTTATTACAGCTCGGCCAGGTGTTTACTGCTATTGTGATTGTGTTTTATTTCTGATATACATTTCACTGTTTTTGTTGATTTTTACACTTTATTCTTCAGCTCAACCAGGTGTTTATTATAGGCTGGACAGGTGTTTATTGCTACTTGATTTTGGTTTATTTTTGATATATGTGTCACATATCATTTGGATTTAGTGCCTCAGCCAGTTTTTGTTTTTTTATTTACTATTGACTTTATTTGTTTCGTAGATTTATTCCTTTACACATTGGGTTTGATGCTCAGGAGGGTGTTTATTTATTATTAGTGTATTTACTTGGATCGCTAGGGGGCAGCGCAGCACTATTCTTGGGCACATAGAGTGATGACCATGTAATGTCACACTTGCTGGATACATGTAGAGCAGTTGGAATTTTTGACCCTGTGTGTGTCACAGCTGAATAGACCTGAACTAGGAAAAAAAAATACTGCTCCCATGAAAAAATACTGCTAGGGAAAAAATAACAGCTCCCATACTGTGCTGGCTGAGCAATACAGTGTAGAAAGATGCCTATACTTAGCTATTCTGAAGTTGCTCTGGTCCAGTCACATGACTGAGTCCCAGCACCGGCTTCAGTGTAGAGGAGTGACAGCCAACAACGGCTTCCCAATAGTAAGCCTATGGGTGACATCATCACCCAGACTCTACAACCATTGTTGGATATCTCTCCTGTACACTGATGCTGGAAAGATCATGTGACTGGACCAGAGCAAGTTCAGAATAGGTGAGTATAGACATCTTTTTTTTTTACAGGGTGCATATAATAGGCTGAGAATGGGTGTGGGAGTAGATTTAAGCTTAGTTAGGCTTTGACTTGATTTCAACTTTAACTTTCAGTTCAAAGTAACTCCATATATTCCAGGTGCATAACAAAAAGTGTGCAAGGTCTTACAGTTCATTTCTTCACAAAGCAGCCACAGCCTGAGTAGAAAAGTGTTTCCCCTACCATCATGCTGCAGAGAAGGACCCTTGCTCTCTGATGAAGCAGCGATCCCATTGCAGAAGTCTTAACCCAGAGCTCTCCAATCAGCAGGAATCATAATCTTTTCTCTGAAGAATGCTGGCAGGGGACAGGCTTATCTACCTTGGCTGTGGTTGCTTTAAGATGTTATGCATTTTTTATGCACCTATTTTATTGATTTCAACCAAAAGGTCAGCCTTTAAGTTCTTCTTTATGATACTAAAAATCAACAGGGCACATTAAATATAATACTACTATTTATAGTTGGCCTTTTGAAATAATTTTGTATGGGGAAGCTGTGTAAAGTTGACAGGTGATCTTTCAATATTTGCAATTATCTGTATGTTTTCTTTGTATATTCAGGGAGGATGTATGACAAGACTGGAAAAGTTTATCCAGGAACATCTGCTGTTGATAGGAGCAATCTCCATAGGCATTGCTTGTTTCCAGGTATAATCTCCTCCTATGTTTACTAAATTTGAAAGAGAAACTTATGAGAGGGTATAGGGAAAAATGCGAGCCTGGTTGTCTGGTATGTTAATATAGAAGCACTTAGTCACCGGTCACATGCTGCGATTTAAAATTGCTACTTGTATAGATTTTCAACAATGTTTTACAACTTGCAGTGCAATTTCCCTTACATTCTATGTATGTGACATTGCAACAAAACTGCAGGAAAAGTAATGCAAGAACCTCTTTAGAAACCATGCTGCAGCAAATCACACGTTAAAACACTGACATTCACATTCATTAGATGCGATTTGAGGTGCAATTTCAATAAGCAAATCACACCTGAAATCGCACCGGTATGACTGGGCACTTAAAGTGACCCTGCCACTGCATAATGCACAGGCCTCTGTATCTTTCCAGCAGCCCATGTGCTATAAGCTGAGCACTAGGCTGACATAAAAGACACAAGTGAATGCAGCTCTTGAATTTAACCTGGTATCAGGCCAGGGGCGGACTGACCATTTAAGCACTCGGGCATTGCCTGAGGGCCTGGGGTCAGTAGGGGGCCCCATGAAATGCCCCTAGTACCTTTTTATAGGTTTTTATGGGTGTGCTTTGAGTGTGGGCAAAGAAAACACTATTGCCCAGGGGCCCCATGTGTTGTCAGTCCGCCCCTGTATCAAGCTCATGCAGTCCCTGTACAGCAAGGCTGGAGTGTGAGAAGAAGAAGCAGCACAAGGAACCAATCAGTTCATGAGCTGACAAGAAGCATGCTGATAGGAGGAGAAAGATGACCTTGCCCTGGCACTGCAACCAGCTTTTGCTGCAATATTCACCTTCAATCCAGAAAGTTCCCCCACAGTACTTTTTGCAGTTAGATGTCCTCAGTCTGATGGCCAGCATCATTCAACCTACTTCCTCTGAACCTCGGTCATCCCGTCCCCAGCTTGTGACTGAACAGTGAAAAGAGAAGCAGCACGGTGATGAGCTCATCTCTCTGCCACACTGATTTCTGCTTCTATTAGCATTATTTTTGACAGCACATGACCCAGTTGGTTCCTTGTACTGCTTCTTGGTCCCACACTCCAGCCCCGCTGTACAGAGACTGCAAGAGGCTGATACCAGGTCAAACTTTGGTATTTACACTGCTTGAATTAGAAAAACTGATCCATTTTTGATCAGTTTACATTAGTTTACATCGATTACTCATCCGTTTAGATCCAATCACATCCGTTTTTTATCCATTTACATCTGTTTTCATCTGTTTACATCTGTTTTTGGTCCGTTTACATCCGTTGACATCCGTTTTTCGTCTGTTCCAGGTTTTTGTGCGGATGAAAAATAGGGTTTTCTTCTGTTAAAAAAAAACGGATGTTAACAGATGCGGACATTAAGAGATATAAAAAGATGTTCATCTGTTTACATCCACAAGTCTATAGAAATACATGGGGGTCCATTTTTCATCCGTAAACGGACATATGAAAAACAGACATACGAAACGCCTGTGTGAAAGGGGCCATAAGCTGTGTCTTTTATATCTGCCTTGGAGTTCATCTTTAAACTCATTTGGACACCATATTCTTGCTGCTCTGCAATATTGCTGTCATATCAGGTCTAGCAATAAAGGATCTGCAGTATAAGGATTTTGGAGAGGGAAAAAGGAGCAACTGGAATTCTGATTAGAAGATACTGGTGGACATTTTACTGGTGACTTTAGAAAGGATAAAGATGAATAAAAAAAAAAACCTGTAGCAGAATCCTGCAATCGCTCAGCGTTACCTCAAATAATGACTGTATTCCCCAGTGGAGCCTAAAACTAAACTGGAAGTACAATATACAGGTACTGAGAAACGGGGGGCTTTCCTGGTCACACAGCAGAGTCATATCAGTTCTAAACCAAATGTGTTACAGTAAAATTTGAATGATTCATTCAGTTATTGCAGAAAGTAACATTTTGGTAAAATGATTTTCAGGTTACTTTTTTTCATCTTTAACTGCTTCGTAAATCAGAAATGGAATTGAGAATTGTAATCATTTAAAACTAGACTAAAGTTAAAATGAATTGAATGACAACAGCGCCTCCTACTGGAAAAGAAGCCATATAACCAAGTGTACATACTCTATATTAAAGTATAACTAAAAGCTAAATTTGTTTTCATTTTGGATAGAGTGGAGATAGATTATAACACCTATCAAGATTTTATTTCTGTCTGTACCCCGTTAGGGAGATTCACCCTCTCTAGTTGTCATGTTTACCGTTATCATTGAAAGAGAAAGTAATAGAAAATCCCAAATTTTGGTTTGTCCCCAGAAAAGTAATAAATGGGAAATTTTCCAATGGGGACACTAGCTCTGGTGACCTGGGAGGCCCTAAGGGATTCCTTTAATTTGCAGGGCTTTCCTCTCACTTAGGCTATGGGACAGGAAGTGAAGGTAAATATCCCTAATGGGATACAGATGGCAAAAAAAAACTGACAATGGTTATAACTCTTTCTTACTCTATCCAAAATGAAAAAAAAGTCTCTGAACCAATGAGGAGGAGAGAGTGGAGAGAGCCACTGCTCTCAGGCACAGCACTGGATCAAGATCAGGATCAGGTAAGTATAAGGGGTGGGGGCAGTTAGTATCCTGCAGCACAGAAGGGTTTTACCTTAATGCATAGAATGCAATAAGGTAAAAGTCCTTAAGCCTTTAAACCACATAAATGTGTTTTTATATTTTCCTGAAGTTCAGTTTTAATTATTAGTCATTTTTAATATGATTACTGATTTGACTTATTTTATTAGTATACTCCTGTTTTGCTTATGGACTCTAATGTATTTTAATACTGACTAGTCAATGTGAATAATAATTATATTACATTTTCTGCTTTCCAGCTCATTGGTGTAACTATGAGTGCGTGCTTCCTGTGTGTCCTCTATAAAGAAGAAAAGGAGGAGCTGTACAATATCATTTGATTTCCATTGTGTCATTATCAGAAATGAATGTACAGCAGTGGACATCAGTGCCTACAAATCACAATCACACACAAACACAGTTATTCAGTATAGAATGTCTAATCTTTAAAGGGTCAGTCCACCTAAATGGATATTTCACTTTTGGTGCTAGAAAGTTATGCAGGCAATACATGGGTCGAATTCCAAACAAATGTTCTTTAGAAAATATGAAATTTCGTTCATTTTGTAATCCGATGGTGCCACCATTGATTTCGAAATTTGACTAACCAAGCCTTTCACCTCGTGTTGCTACAGAAAATAATATTCGAAGCTAAGAATTTTCTTTTCTTTCCAGGTCGAAGCTCATGCTCATTTATTTTTCAGTTACATTTCTAGCATGATTCTTCCATCATTGGTTAGAAATTCTTTTGTTTTTCAAAAACTTTCCAACATGTCCGATCACTCAAATTTAGTGGTTGCTCGAAATTCGGCCATTGATGTGGCCCACTAATGGTACGAAATTAGAACAAAAAGAAAATTCTTTTGGAATTCAACTCATGTATGACCGGCTTTAGTTATACACTTAGGGTCCTTTCACACAGAGCGGGCCTGTTTAGCGGATCTGCTTGCTCAGCGGAGGATCTCTCCGCTGATCCCCGCTGAGCAAACAGATGACAGCTCTGTGTCCCCTCCGCTACAGAGCTGCTCGTGCTCCTCAATGGGCAGTTGGATGTAATAGACATTGGGGTGTTCTGTAGTCCAAATCAGGAAGAGGTGGCTAGGATGACAAAGACATTCCTCCACACATTTATTAAAGTAAGGGAGTATTGTCATCCTGGGACAAGGATGTGTGTTAGTGGCAGGATCACCAATTGAAGGTAAAAAAGAGGATTACTGGTCCACAAGTGAACGTCAAACAGACAGACATAGACCTCAGTTCAAAGGATCACTTTTTAAAAATGAACCTCTTCCACTCATACACCTTTCTGCAAACAGATTATAGAGAGAGAACTAACAGTTGGAAGCTGCTGAACAACCAGCTTCTGTTAAAACAATAAACCCCATAGTCAGGACTATATATTGTACAACCCAGCTTCTGGAGTATGTCATTGAGTGTAGGGGTCAGGGCTATATAATGTACAGCACAGCATTCAGGGTGCAGTGATCAGGAGTATGTAACATAGTAACCTTTATCCTTCTGGCCAGTAGTAGGAAGAGCTCCCCTGGTGTTGAAAGTCAGTAAAAAAATGTCCTGGCCCTGGTGGTCAGTAGGAGGAAGTATGTCCCAGCATCAGTGGGAGGAAAGTATGCATTGTAGTCTATTAGTAGGAGAAACAATGTCCCAACGTCAGTGGTCAGTGGAAGGAAAGATTGCTCCAAAACTGGTGGTCAGTAGAATCCTCTAGTGTCAGAGGGTAGAAGGAGGTAAGAATACCCCAATGTCGATGGTCATTGGGGGGGGGACACCTCAGTGATCAGTGGGAGGAATGAAAGCCCAAATGTCGGGGGTCAATAGAAGGAAAAATACCCTGGTATCAGTGGGAGGAAAGAATGCCCAAGTGGTCACTGGGAGGAAGGAATGCCCCAATCTCAGTGGCCAGTAGGAGAAAGAATGGCCTGGCATCAGTGGGAGTCTTGAATGCCCCAGTGGTCACTGGGAGAAAAGAATGCCCCAATGTCAGTGGTCAGTAGATGGAGACACATCTTAGCATTGATGTCAGTGGAAGAATCGTCCCAACATTGGCGATCCATGTGAAAAATCCCTAGAACAGAGCTCAATGGGTTGTTTACCTGAGCGGACACTACTGCTGCTTCTGCTTGTACTGATTACATTCACACTGGAACTTTGCAGGCAGCATTCAAAAGGAGATCACTTTCTCAGATTCAGGGCATGGCCTTCATTAGAGCAATCCCGGGAAAGTAATTTTTGATATGACATGGTTGTGGGGTATGTTGAATAGAATTTTATTTTTCAGTGGACTGACCCTATTAGTTTGTGACATAATGGGGACATAAATGGATGGTGGGGTATGCTCTGACAATTAATAATGAATTAAATATCATTTTTGCTTTGTGGTGCTCAGGTGCATTGTAGTTTTGATTTAAGATGGTCATCTAAATCCTTCAGTGTAGATGCTGCCAACCCAATATTTATATCACTGCCATACTTTGGATCACAACTTCAGAGTTCCAGTACTATAAGCCTACTTTCCTAAGCAATGAATACTACCTGACAGAGGATTTAACCCTTCCCCATTCTAACCAAAATAAAATATTTTGGCTGTAGTATCACTAATATAAAGCTTTGTATTGGGTAAGATTGCTCTTTCCACTTTGCAAATCTGATGTACTGTATTTTAGTTAAAATACATATTATAAAGAACAATATTGGACATTCAGTAAATGTCTACTTTCTGCTTATTTCAAGTTATTTGGTATATATATTTCTGGTAGTCATTTGTAACTAAGCTAAAGACTCAGTGCACCCAAAATATTTTATTTTGTACGTGGTCATTGGTCAGTCAAAATATGCACTGGCTGTTGATGTCTAGACCATGGGCATAGCAATAGGGGCCGCAATGGCAACCCTGCCCATCCTCCAGGGAGCCAGTGTGGCTCCCTGTCTCATCTGGATAGAAGGGGTGGTGGGGGCAGCATTTATTAGACTCAATTAGCTGTATTTTCCATCAGCAGCTGAAAGCCCGCTTCTCCTCCTCCCCCTCCCACCTCCTTCCCTTCCTGTCCCTGTTTCTCTTGCTGCCCGGGCCTCCCCTGTGCACCCCCTGGTCCCACTCTGCCCCCTCAGCACTGACGCCTCCCCCTCTGTTCTCACTGGCTGCTATGGGGGATTTGTCAGGATGGAGAGCAGTGGAAAGGGCTGGTAAATATGTCATTTACCTGCCTCTTCCTTTTCTGAATGAACACAGTGAGCCAATAACTCACTGTGTTCATTCATAACTGAAGCATAGTAAACTATGTTTACTATGCTTCAGTTTGTGAATGAATAAGAAGTTGTTCAGCACAGAGCACTTCCCATTCATTCACTGTGCAGCTGATGCTGCAGAGAGAAATGACTGATGAATCTATGACATCAGCCCCTTTATCTTTCGCAAAAGTGAGACGAGAGGAATCTGTTTGGACTCCTGATATTTCAACAAAGCTCCCCAACAGGGCTGCTAAAAGCTGCTAAAATTTAAAAAAATAAACAAAAAATTAAAAATTACTAACACATCCTCTGCCCTACTGACACCATCCTCTTCTCTACTGACATCTCTCACTGCTCTGACACCATCCCCCGCTCCACTGATACCATCCACTGCCCTACTAACACCCATCCTCTGCCCTGCTGACACTAACCTCTGCCGTACTGACACCAACCTCTGCTCTACTGTCACCTCCCACTGCTCTTCTGACACCTCCTACTGCTCTAATGACACCGCCCAATGCTCTACTGACACCATCCACTGCTCCACTAATACCATTCACTGCCCTACTGACACCTCACACTGCTCCACTGACACCTCCCACTGCTCTACTGACACCATCCACTTCTCTACTGACATCATCCACTACTCCACTGTTAGCATCCACTGCCCTACTGACACCATCTGACACCTCCCACTGCTCTACTGACACCGCCCAACTGCTCTACTTACACCGTCCCCTTCTCCACTGATACCAACCTCTACCCTGCTTACACTAACCTCTGCCATACTGACCCCAATCTCTGCCCTATTGATACCATCCATTGCCATACTGACACTGTCCACACCCCATCCACTGCCCTGCTGACACTGCCTACAGACTGTCAACTGCCCTACTGACAATGTCCACTCCTCTATTGACACTGTCCACTTTTAAGGTAGGCTAAGTTTATATTTTTACAGTGACATTTGTTTTATTATATTTTATTATGTTTCCCATACTATTTAGTTAGGCCTTGCTAATTAATTTCATAAAAGAAAAAAAAAGGGCACCAAACCTCAGTGACCTTTGAACTCTGTCATATTGTTCAGATAGATCTCCAATTTTCAAAGGCTTCCTACCCCTGTTTTACACAGTGTGGCTGGGAAAAAGCACTTGCCGCATCTCCCTGCGTAGGTAATTCAGTAAACTCAGAGATCAGCTGAGCAGAGGCCCCTCCCAGGCCAATCCCTGACTTTTTGGTTTCACCAACATAGAGTGTTGGGGCAAGCGCACAATGAAAGCGGCAGCTGGTGATGAAGGCCATAAGTCAACTTTTGCATCAGGGTCTGCAAGGCCTCTGGTCTAGACAATCCTTTGCCCAGATTTCCCAGTCAGAATTCTCACTAAAGCTTCCTTTCCCCTGTGTGAGGGAATCTGTCAGGAAAGCTCTTTTCTATTTAGGATGGCTGTGGCCCTGTGTACAAAGCCAGCTCTAATGAAGAAATGGTTTGATGAGTTTGGTGTGGAGGAATCCGAGTATCTTGCATAGGGTCCTGACCTCAACCCTGCTGACCACCTTAGGAATTAACTGATTCTAAGCCAGGTGTTCTCATTCAACATCAGTACCTGACCTCACAAATGCTCTTTTGGTTGAATGGGCACAGATTCCCCAAAACTCACTCCAAAATCTTTTCAGAAAGCCTTCCAAGAACAATTAAGTCAGGTATTGCAAAACAGGGGAATAGCTCTATAGCAGGGGTGGACTGACAACTTATGGGGCCCCCGGGCAATAGGGGATCATGGGGCCCCTGTGTCCTTGCCCAAACTCAAAAACTGTATGAAAAAGGTACCAGAGGCATCTCATGGGGCCCCCTACTGACCCCAGGCCCTCAGGCAGTGCCTGAGTTTCCAAATGGTCAGTCTGCCCCTGCTCTATAGTAATGTTCATTGTTTAGGAATGGGATGTCCAACAAGCTCATATAGATGTGATGTTCGGGGGGTGTCCACCAACTTTTGACAATATAGTGTAGTGCCACCAAATGCCATGGTGATGTAAAAGCAGTAAACATAACATGGAATGGTAGAACAGGTCATGCAATGTATAAAAAGACCTAAGCATACAGTATAGCAAAGCACAGTAATAACACAATGGTTTTATTCTTGTTCCCCACAGTGTTACCTCTAACTGATAATAGCTCTCTATTACCGTGCTTTGTAATTAGGTTTTCAGCCCATAGCACAATACTTTGTTTTTACAAAAAGAAGCATTAGCACAATTCACGGGCTAGAAAACCAACTACTACCAATTAAAATTGCTATTGTTATACATTGTGTATATTTTACTTGAGATGTATTGTTTTGTCACAGCAAGTAATGTGTAAGTTTTAATAAAAATTCAAATGGGACACTAAAATAAAAGTCGATGATCTCTCCTCTTGTGTTTTCCTTGCTGCTGACTGAAGATTACCTAGCAGATTATAGTGCAGCTCTTTTATCAGTAGACTGTTGAAAACTTCTAAAGCTGAACTCCACTGAGCTCCCCTAGACACTCTCTGCATGGAGTTTGCATGCAGTCCCATTGCTTGTGTGGGTTTCCTTCTACACTCCAAAGACGTGAAGGTAGGTTAAAGTGCCTCAGAACCCTTAAGCAAATATTTGTTATTTCACAGCTTACTTATTCTTATACAGTTGTGTTCAAAATAATAGCAGTCAGACATCACTAATCTGATCAATCACTGTTTTTGGTAGAAATGACATTTCTACATGGCAAATAATTTACTAGCAGGTGTAGTAGAGTAATAGAAATCCAACAGACCCAACAGTCATGACATGCATGCTGCTGATTCTGTGTAATTGAATCACTCATTGAAAGGGGCATGTTGAAAATAATAGCAGTGTGGAGTTCTATTAGTGAGGTCATTCATTCTTTGAAAAACAGGTGGCAATTATTGCCCTTATTTAAGGAAGGAAGGCAGCAAATGTTGTACATGCTGGTTACAGTGCATTTCTCTCTGAAATTCTGAGGAAAATGGTTTGTTCCAGACATTGTTCAGAAGAACAGCATACCTTGATTAAAAAACTGATTGGAGAGGGGAAAACATATAAAGAAGTGCAGAAAATGATAGGCTGCTCAGCTAAAATGATCATACATGCTTTAAAATGGCAACCAAAACCTGAAAGATGTGGAAGAAAGCGAAAAACTACCATTCGAATGGATAGAAGAATAGCCAAAATGGCAAGGACTCAGCCAACAATCAGCTCCAGGAAGATCAAAGAAGGTGTAAAGTTCCCTGTGAGTACTGTTACAATTAGAAGATGCCTATGTGAAGCCAAGCTATCTGCAAGAAGCCCCCGCAAAGTCCCACTGTTGAAAAAAAGACGTGCTGAAGAGGTTACAATTTGCCAAAGAGCACATTGACTGGCCTAAAGAGAAATGGCGCAACATTTTGTGGACTGATGAAAGTAAGATTGTTCTTTTTGGGTCTAGTGGCCGGAGACAGTTTGTCAGATGACCCCCAAACACTGAATTCAAGCCACAGTACACTGTGAAGACAGTGAAGCATGGTTGCGCAAGCACCATGATATGGGGATGTTTCTCATACTACGGTGTTGGGCCTATTTATTGCATACCAGGGATCATGGATCAGTTTGAATACATCAGAATACTTGAAGAGGTCTTGCTGCCTTATGCTGAAGAGGAAATGCCCTTGAAATGGGTGTTCCAACAAGACAACGACCCCAAACACACCAGTAAACGTGCAACATCTTGGTTCCAGACCAACAAAATTGACGTTATGGAGTGGCCAGCCCAATCCCCGGATCTTCCAATAGAAAACTTGTGGGGTGACATCAAAAATGCAGTTTCTGAGGCAAAACCAAGAAATAGAGAAGAACTGTGGAATGTAGTCCAATCATCCTGGGCTGGAATACCTGTTCACAGGTGTCAGAAGTTGGTTGACTCCATGCAACACAGATGTACAGCAGTTCTCAGAAACAGTGCTTATACAACTAAATATTCATTAAGTGATTCAAAGGAAAGCAAAATCTTCAAACATTTTTCAGTTTATATAGTGAATGTTTGAGTTTGTAAAGAAGAATACAAACACTGCTATTTTTTTGAACAGTCTAATATTCACTTTTCTTCAATTTGTTTTAGAGGAGCAACACAAATTTGATATATTTTTCTTCATGTTTTGATTTGGAATAGAATGTGTAATGTTCCCAATGCATTTGTTTGTATGGAAATAAAAGCTATTAGAAGGATTGTGAGCTTTATTCACTTTTTTCAACACACTGCTATTATTTTGAACACAACTGTATGTGGTGGCTGCATTAGGTTTCTTTTTTGGATTTTACGTCTTTTATTTTCACATGGTGATCCTGCCAGTATGTTTGTGTTTTTTAAAAGAACAGGCTGCCCTGCAGATGTAGCAATTAGAGGCTTGAGACAAACCATTTAATACCAACAGGGGTGCTTAAAATGGTCAGCTTTTATTCATTTATGTAAAACCTTTATTCCAAAACTGTTCCCTGTAACTGCTTATAAAGTATTAGGATTCAATTTGTTAGTGTATCTAAACCTGCTAGTACATCTAACACTCCCTTCTCCCCATACTGACAATGTTGCTATCCAAGGGTTTCTCTGTTTCTCCTTTATCCAGAGTGTAGATACTCTAATACAGGAGGTGTGTTACTGGACAGATCACCAGGTGAAAACAGAGGAGGGAAAACCTAAAAAAACGAATGCAGCCACCACATCTGATTGGTAAGTTGCAATTTATAAAATTTTGGGGGGTTTAATACTACTTTAAAGCCTATTAGGCTTTACGATTACCTAATTCAGTGTGACCTGCACTACATTAGATTCAGTGCAGCACAAGGGAGATGTCTTCTAGACCCTGGATATCTCATTCAAGAGAACCTGTCACTAAAAAATCATCACATGGGGTCCCCTAGGTAGTGACATAGCGCACCCAACCCACCTTATCTATAAAGAAATGATGGGAAGGCAGCGGTTCTCTTGTCTGGAAGGACGTCAAATGACGTCCTCCCACTCTAGTTGCGCATGTGTGCCCCAAGGGTGCGCGGCGTGGTGATCGGTGATGCGCTGTGTCCCTGGGACACAGCAGATCACCAATCTCAGTAAAGAGTCGATGACGTATGCTCTATCATGTGATCAGCTGTGTCCAGTCACAGCTAATCTTATATAAATAGGAAATGCCGGTTATCTGCAGTCCTCTCCTGATGCTGACAGTGCGTGAGGAGAGAAGAGCCGGTAAGCAACATTCTTCAGAGGGGACATCTACACTGATCATCAGGGCACAATCTTAACTTTAGTGTATTTTTTACTGAAATTTTGCGGTAATATTGTATGACATAAAAAATTGCAACTACCACTATTTCATTCTCTAGGCTGCCTGCTCTCAGAAAATATATAATGCTTTGGGGGATTAGGCAATCTTCAGGCCTAAAATAATTTTTAAAACATGTGTTCAAAAAATGCAAAATAATCCCTGACAGAGAAAATGTTAAAGCAGAACTCCGGTCAAAACTTTTATTTGCCCATGCAGTGGGGCCATGCCCGCACTGCATGGATTATTATTATTATACAGGATTTATATAGCGCCGACAGTTTGCTGAGCACTTTACATTATGGTGGGAGATAGTACAGTAACAATACAGTTCAATACAAGAGGGATTAGAGGGCCCTGCTCCTTGGAGCTTACAATCTAGGAGGGAGGGGATAGTGGTACAAAAGGTAAATAACTGTGGGGGATGGAGTGGTTGGAAGAGTAGAGGATTCCAGTATTAGCTGGGGGTGGGGTAGGCTTCCCTGAAGAGATAGGTTTTTAGAGTGCGCCTAAAAGTGAGCAGAGTAGGCAATAGTCTGATAGATTGGGGTAGGGAGTTCCAGAGGATGGGGGAAGCCCTCGAAAAATCCTGGAGACGAGCATGGGAGGAGGAGACAAGGGAGCTAGAGAGTAGGAGGTCTTGCGAGGAGCGGAGAGTACGGTTTGGGTGGTATTTAGAGACAAGATCGGTGATGTCATTCGAGGCAGTGTTATGAACGGCTTTACACATCAGTGTTAGTGTTTTGAATTTATCCGTTGGGAAATTGGAAGCCAGTGGAGGGATTGGCAGAGAGGGGTGGCAGATATAGATCGGTTAGTAAGCTGGATGAGTCTGGCAGCAGCATGCATGATAGACTGAAGTGGGGATAGCCTGCGATGAGATAGGCCAATGAGGAGGGAGTTACAGTAGTCGAGGCGAGATATAGCAAGGGAGTGAATTAGTTGCTTAGTGGTTTC
Organism: Staurois parvus; assembly: GCF_062004578.1. Classification (NCBI taxonomy): domain Eukaryota; kingdom Metazoa; phylum Chordata; class Amphibia; order Anura; family Ranidae; genus Staurois; species Staurois parvus. The sequence goes on along the minus strand of NW_028318021.1, from coordinate 2,012,801 downwards.
CGAGGTTAGAAACGGGCGTATCTTGGAGATGTTAAGGAGGTGAAGTCTACATGAGTTAGTCAGCGATTGGACCTGGGGCTGAAAGGACAGATTGGAGTCTAGGATTACACCTAGTACCCTGGCATGAGGGGTGGAGCTGATGATAGTGTTGTTCATCTTGATGGAGAAGTCAGGGGGGGGAGCACGGGCTGGGGGGAATACTAGGAGATCAGTTTTGGAAAGATTGAGTTTGAGAAAGTGGAGTGACATCCAATCCGATATGTCCCTTAGTAGGCTAGTAATGCGAGTTGAGACTGAAGGGGTGAGGTGAGGGGTAGAGAGATAGATTTGTGTATCGGCAGCTTAGAGATGGTAATTGAAGCCGTGGGAGTTTATCAATTGGCCGAGGGAGGAGGTTTAGATGGAGAAGAGGAGGGGTCCGAGGACAGAACCTTGAGGGACCCCAACAGAGAGAGGAAGTGAAGAGAAGGTGGCAGCGTTATAGGTAACACTGACAGAGCGCTGAGATAGATAGGAGAACCAGGAGAGGGTGGAGTCTCTGAGGCCAAGAGAGTGTAGTTTTTTGAGGAGGATGGGGGTGGTCAACCATGTCAAAGGCTGCAGAGAGGTCGAGAAGTAGGAGTATTGTATAGTGGCCATTGGTTTTGGCGGTTAGTAGGTCATTGATGAGTTTGAGTAGGGCAGTTTCAGTGGAGTGTAGGGGGGCGGAAGCCAGACTGTAAAGGGTCGAGAAGGTTGTTGTCGGTGAGGTGGGAGTTCAGGCGATTATAGACTAAGCGTTCTAGGAGTTTAGAGGTAAATGGCAGTAGGGAGTTAGGTTGTTCAGGTCGGTGGGGTCCAGGGAGGGTTTTAAGTATGGGAATGATGTGCGCGTGCTTTAGAGGGGAGGGGAAGGTAGCAGTGGAGAGGGAAAGATTAAAAATGTGAGTGAGGGAGCATAGGATGGAAGAGGAGGGTGACCGTAGGAGTTGTGAGGGGACAGGGTTCAGGGGGCAGGTGGTGAGGCGGGCTTCTGAGAAAACCTTAGTGACCTCTTCGTAGTAGCGAGATCAAAAGAGCGAAGTGTTGAGGGGGTTTTAGTGTGAGGAATGCTGAGTGGGGTGGAAGTCTGAGCAGTGGCGATGTCCCTACGAATTGTGGCAATCTTGTTTTAGAAGCAGTTAGCAATCTCGTGGGCGGTGAGTGAGGTACTGGATGGAGGTGGAGAAAGTAGAGAGTTAAAAGTAGAGAAGAGCCGACGAGGACTGGAGGAGAAGGTATTAATGAGGGTAACAAAGTAGGCTTGTTTGGCAGCATGAAGGGAGGAAGTGTATGTTAAGAAGGCAGATTTATATAGGGTGAACGCTTGTTGGGATTTGGTTTTACGCCATAGTCGCTCCAGTGCACGACTATGTCGTTTGAGATTTCTGGTGTGGTCAGTCTGCCAGGGTTGTAGCAGTCGGGGCCTAATGCTTCGTGTTGTTGGGGGTGCGAGCGAGTCTAGAACGGCTAAAAGTGAGTTGTTGTAGACAGTAGTGGCCAGGGCAGGACAGGGGATGGATACTGTCGTAAAGTTGGTCATTTGCAGAGTGGAAGGGAGTAGGGTTCAAGTTTCGGAGGCTTCTGCTGGTAATTGTTTGCCGTTTGGAGGGATAGGTGTTTGAGGATGAGGAGATGGAGAAGGTGATGAGGTTGTGATCAGAGAGAGGAAAGGGGGTGTTTGTGAGGTTGTAGGGAGTGCAGAGATGAGAGAAGGCAAGGTCTAGAGTGTTCCCGTAAGAGTGAGTGGAGGACTGTATACACTGTGCTGGTGCAAAAGAAGAAGTTATGTGGAAGAGTTGGGATGTAGCCGGTTATTGATGTTGATAGGGATGCTGAAGTCTCCAAGAATGATAGTGGGTAGCTCAGAGGAGAGAAAGAAGGGTAGCCAGGCGGCAAAGTCCTCACGAAAGCGGGACACGGGTCCAGGAGGCCGATAGATCACTGCAATCCTCAGAGAGATTGGAGAGAATAGCCGGATGCAGTGAGTCTTCAAAGAAGAGAAGGATAGAGAGGGAGGGCTAGGGAGGACTTGGAAGGTGCTCAGTGGTGACAGGAGCAAACTAACCCCACCACCTTTCCGACCACTGGGTCTGCGTGAGTGGGTCCAGATGAGACCTCCATAGGAGAGTGCTGTGGGGGAGGCAGAATCTGCTGCTTGGACCCAGGTTTCGGTGATCGCTAGAAGGTTAAGGAAGCGGGAGACAAAGAGGTCATGGATGGAGGTGAGCTTGTTGCAGACCAAGCGGGCGTTCCAGAGTGCACATGAAATGGGAGGGTGGTTTTGGGAAGCACGGGGACAGATATTAGATTGAGAGGGTTGCGGCAGTTCACGGAAGAGAGAGAATGTCTTGTGTGTGGGCGAGGTAGTGGAGGACCAGGGTTCAGGGAGATATCCCCAGAGGTTAGGAGAAGAAGAAGGGTGAGAAAGGTGGCATGGGAGTGGGATGTACATAAGCGCGTGTGTCTTCCAGTTCTGGTGTTCGGGTCAACAGGAGAGTGGAGTAACAGCAGGAGGTGATGAGAGCAGTAGTAGGGAGATGGAAGCAGTGAAGGTGAGATGTACAGTTGTTTGGGTGGAGCAGAGGGACAGAGAAAAGAGATTTGGGAACGCAGGAGAGGAATATGAAAAGGAGGAGTAGAGGAGGCATTTTCAAAGGTATACGGAGTGGGAGTCAGGTGTGGAGAAATGTTTCCCAGGGTGCTTGATTGCAGATAGTCCAGCATGCAGTGGAGTATTTCGTTGTTGTATCTTCCTGCAGCTAGAGTTCTCGTGCTTAAGTTCAAGATAGGTTGAGTTCAGTTAAGTATCTTGTGACCAAGGATGGTACTGGCCCCAGGGGTTCTATGGCGCCCGATGCCGGTGCAGAGGGGTAGTAGCATAGTTGCAATCAGGCTACAAGTTCCAATTTGTGCAAGTTCCAGATTGTAAGGTGAAATTTGACTTGAGGAGGTGAGGGATGAATGTCAGCTGTAGAGATTGTATGCGATAGGAGCGGGGAACCATGCCACCAGGTGTCGTTTTCCATATCGTATAGTTTCCAAATTGTAGAAATGAAATTTAACATAAGGTTGTGAGGGGTGGATATCTGCTGTGGCAGTAGAGTGTAGTAGGAGCTAAGGGACCAAGGAACCAGAGGCTGGCCCGGCCGCTGTGATGGGGTCAAGTAAGGCACAGGGGACTACAAGGTACAGGGTCTCCCAGCACCAGCCAACGCCACCAGGGCACCCGCAGGGGACCTGGTGGGTGTTGGCTGCCCTCTCCCACGCTGACTGTACTCACAGGGGGGTAGGCAGGTGGGCCTCAGGTCTGGGCCAGGCCGCGTCGTGGTTGGCTGTGGCAGGCCTCACCAGGCCGAGTTCATTTGCTGGGTTCAGGTGGAAATAGGCCCACTCCAGTTCAGTCCTTCAGGTGTGGGTAGGGATGTGTGTGTGAGGTACCTTTTAATGCTGCAGGCTCACTGTTGCTCGGATGTCAGGGGAGTGTGCCGTGGTGGTAGGCCGCGATGTTCCTTTAAGGCTGCAGGCTCACTGCTGCTCAGATGTCAAGGGGAGTGTGCCGTGGTAGGCCGCGGCAGGCCCCGCCAGGCCGGGTGCTGCAGTCACCTCGGAGGGGGGCTTAAGTGACACCGCACCCCTCCTCCAGGTGCAGGTAGGGATTAAATGCTCATTTTGTCCAGGAGTTTAGGGAAAAGCTATACTTACCCCGTCATTCGATCCTCCGGAAAACTGTACCCACCCACGTCCAGTAGTGGACTATTCCTGCCGTCCACTAATGACGTCAGGAACAGTGCATTTACAAGGCCATTAAGGCCAGTCTTGCACTCAGAAGAAACAGCGGGTTAGGTAAGTACGTCTTTTCTTTCCAAGCCCCTAGACAAAAATGAGCATTTAACCCATGCAGCCCTACTGCATTGAAAATAATCATTTTGCCCAGAATTCTAAAAGTTAATAAAGTTGATCTAAACTGCTATATAAATATCAGCCACAAGAGTGCACTATTGTCTACAGGCATCACTCCTGCAGCAGCTTCAAATCCTAATAAATCCTCACTATAAAAATCTGCAGGAAAGTTGGAAAGAAAAAATAACAAATAAAGAAGAGCTACCTTTTATTTCTCCCAACATCAAAGTTTATTTACTATGTGTGCTTACAAGGTAACATATAAACCAGTCCTGGAACATTTGCTTGGTTTGGACACCTAATGGCTCTTAAATATAAATGATGACACTTTTCAGCCTAATGGGAGAAATACAGTCACTCACATTAGCAAAGTGGCCCCAATGTGTCAAGCAGACATGGAAGAATAAAGAATAGATCAAATTAATTGTTGCGTATGAGCTAGAACAGAGTTGTCCGGTAGCGAGCAATTAAACCAGAGAACAATCACAATTTGTTTTGGGAGGTACACACAAGATGTTCTGCAGCAACCTAGACTGGGGCTCAAAGATCCATTGGGTGTCGTCACCTTAAAGAGACATCCATGTCTAATGGTTACATATAATTGGACACATTGTGTCAGCTTTCCTAGCCTGGCCTTTGCTGCCGACTCATTAGCATGACATATCTGGCATCTTTAACCAGCTATCAAACACAAATCTAAACTCAGGTTTGGTAGCAAAGAAATATACACAAATATACTTCTTCTGTCTATCTATAAAAATACAATGCTAATAATTTTTCTGGTGTTTCACGGTTGTTGGCCACTGCAATATTTTGACCATCAATAAAAGAAAAACTCCACTTTCATGAAAAGTAAAAAATGGATAAAACTTACCATGGCTTCACATGTTCATCTGTCATATAAAGAGGTTTATTATTTTGGGTGTGTTTTCAGTATGTCGGATTTGAATGAAAAACAACCCCAAAAAACCTATTTAAACTACACTGACTGGCCACTTTATTAGGTACACCTTGCTAGTGCCAAGAGAATATTCCTCACACCATTATACCACCACCAGCCTGAATCATTGATACAAGGCAGGATGGATCCATGCTTTCATGTTGCTTACACCAAATTCTGATCCTACCATCTGAATTTTGCAGCAACCATTCTGCCCATTCTCCTCTGACCTCTGACATCAACAAGGCATTTTCATCCACACAAGTGCCTCTCACTGGATATTTTCTCTTTTTTGGACCATTCTCTGTAAACCCTAGAGACGGTTGTGCGTTAAAATTCCAGTAGATCAGCAGTTTTTTAAATACTCAGACCAGCCTGTCTGGCACCAACAACTATGCCACATTCAAAGTCACTTAAATCCCCTTTCTTCCCCATTTTGATGCTCGGTTTGAAATTTAGCAAGTCATCTTTGCCAAGTATAGATGCCTAAATGCATTGATTTGCTGCCATGTGATTGGCTGATTAGCAATTTGTGTTACCAAGCAATTGAATAGATGTACCTAATAAAGTGGCCAGTGAGTCTATTTAACTCCTGGCTTTTTAAGGGGTTCAGAATAACAGAAGGTGGAGTTTGGGATCATGTATCCATTGTGATTGGCTGTCACAACAGACAGCGTGCAATATTCCCTTCGCCATGTTCCCAGAAAAGGTCAAGGAATAAGCGGGTGCTGTACCAACTACCAGATGGACACTTGTAACACCATAAATCAAAGCATATGTCCCCAGCACATAAAGGATCTTGAATATAATGTCCAAATACTATTAAAAATGATCACAGCACCTTTGGATGTTATCTTGAAGATTCATGGTGTGCTGGCAATATATGTTTTGGCTGACATAGTGGCAATATGATTGTGAGACCCTTCCACCAGCTTCCACCGACTTCACTGAGATGACCGAGAGCTGTGGGTGACAATGAGCATGCTCCGAGCACAGAACAGCAGTGCAAAATGGACTCATATGTGCAGCACATGGGTGTTAAGGCCCATTCACCCTTCTTCCACATATATCAGTTATACTTTCGGCAAGAGGTTAATGTAGGTTTTAATATATTTTAAATTAATTTATAATATGTTTTACAAATGATACATGCTGTATTTATTAGTTTTGGATAAAGTAGAAAATGATTAGAACCCTTGCCATTTTTTTTGCCAGTCCCAATGGGGAGAATTACCTTCACTTTCTGTTCCATAGATACAAGAGTGATAGTGATAAGATATCTCTCTAAAGTAGTAGTGTTTGGCCATGTGGCCCAAAATGGCTACGAATGCGGCCCAACACAAAATTGTAAACTTACTTTAAAATGATTTTTTTAACCTTTTTCTGTATATATACGTCATTCTTCATTTCTGGGTTATGTCCTACCTGCGCTGTCATTGGCTCCTGTAGGTGTCAATCACCAGGTCCCAGACATAGCCGGAACTCGGCAATCAGTGGAGCAGCTGACAGGAGAGAGATCTGTGAATGTAAACAACATAGATCTCCCTCCTGTCAGTGGGGACATGCTGGTTGTTATCTCTCTGCAAAGCAGGGAGATAAGAAGCAGCACATACCCTAGTAAACCACTACACAGTACACAGTTTAATCACACCCTAACACACAATTAACCCTTTGATCACCCCAGATGTTAACCCCTTCCTGCCCAGTGTCATTGATACAGTGTCAGTGCTTTTTATTATCACTGTAGTAGTGTAATTGGAGAGGTCAGTGGCAGTTAGTCAGTTCCCATCCAGTGTCAATTAGTGTCAGAATGCCCGCCGTACTATCGCAGACCATCTATAAGTCGCTGATCGCAGCCATTACTAGTATATAACTTTCACGCAAACCAATTAATATACACTTATTGGGATTTTTTAACCAAAGACATGTATCAGAATACATTTTGGCCTAAGTGGATAAAGAAATTTTATTTTTAAATTTTTTTTGGATATGTTTTATAGCAAAAAGTAAAAAATAATATTTTTTGTTAAATGTTCAGTCTTTTTTCATTTATAGTGCAAAAAATAAAAAACCCAGTGATGATCAAATACCACCAAAAAAAACCTATTTGTTCGAAAACAATGTTATAAATGTTATTTGTGTACAGTGTTGCATGACTGCACAATTGTCAGTGAGAGTAGCGCAGAACCATATAGCAAAACATGGTCTGGTCATGAAGCGGGGTAAATCTTCTGGAGGGCAAGTGGTTAAAAATGCATTTACACTTAGCCAACACATGCGGCTGATGAACAATTTGACAGTGTCCTTTTACTGGACTTTTATACATTTTATCTTCCCAAAGAAAAATATCTCACTCTTCACAATCACTTGTCCTTCACAATCACATTCTTATTCATGTCATCAGTTTTCAGCAGCACCTATATTTGTGAGCAACTATTTTCAAGGATGAAGCACACGAGGGGAAAATTAGAACCAAAATATCTGCTGAGCACTTTGAGAATCCATTGAGAATTGCTACTACAGCCATGAAACCAGCTATTGAAGTGTTAATTCATCAAAAACAGAGTCAAATATCGCACTAGTTTTATGTTGCCTTCTTTTACTTTTATAATAAACAATATTACAAAAATGATGTTTTATTACTCAGCTATGTACATTATCCATGTCAGTGATCGTTAACTCTAGTCTCTAGGACAACTAGAGAAACTGCATCTATCCAGTGGGGGGAAAACAGACCTCATTAAAAAACCTGACATGGGTGCTAACACTTACCAACTCTATCCAATAAGGTTTTGGTTTTGGACATACCTTAAACCAGGGGTCTCCAAACTTTCCAAACAAAGGGCAAGTTTACTGTCCTTCAGACTTTAAAGGGGCCAGACTGTGGCCATTGGACATAGAAAATGCGCTGGTGTCAATGGGAGTAAACAATGTTCCATCATTGGTATTAGTAGAAGGAATAGTGTCCCATTGTTGGTATCAGAGGGAGGAATAGTGCTCCATCACTGGTGTCAGTGGGAAGAATAGTGCCCCATCATTGTTGTCAATGGGAGAAATAGTGCCCTATTGTTGGTGTAAATGACAGGAATTAGGCCCCATTTCTGATGTCAGTGGGAGGAATTGTGATTTGTATCAGTGGAAGAAGTAGTGCCCCAAGGGCTGGATAAAGGCAAGCAAAAGGCCACATCCAGCCCCTGGGCCGCAGTTTGGAGACCACTGCCTTAAACATCCAGTACATGGTCACTCATAACACGATTCCCATAGCATTTTACATTTTCTAAAATAAGAGCAAAGCAGAAGTTGTTTGCTTTTCGACTCCCTCTGTCTCAGCTGTGTGTGTAAATTTTAACTTGAGCTACTGAGCTCTGTAAATAGTGGGCTTAAACCTAGGACTCTGCATTTACTATATTTGGTCCCCCACAATACACAGAACATGTAAATGCAATTATTCTAGTAAATATAAACTGCTAAATACCTTTTCTCATCAGCAGTTAGAGCAGTCTTGTGACTTCTATCAGTGTCCAGCAGAGCACTGTTTAAAGCTTGTAGGAGGAGTTTTCTTTCCCCCCTGATTGTTTTATGAGGCTGCATAACCCCTGACCTTCTGGACAGCGCTGATTGGCCCTGAGCTGATCACGTGCACCTTCCCAAGAAAGAAAAAAACTCTCTAGCAATACAGACTAAACTGAGCAAGGCGCTGTACTATCAGCAGATAGATTGGGGACAGTAGAAGAAGGGGAGGATCAGAAAAAACAGGATCCAACAGCCTTTTTACACAATGCAGAAAATTGACCCCTTAGGTTTCACAGTGAGTATAACAAGCATGCTTTACTGCATATACAGGTGAAACTCATAAAAATTAGAATATCGTGCAAAAGTTCATTTATTTTAGTAATGCAACTTAAAAGGTGAAACTAATATATGAGATAGACTCATTACATGCAAAGCAAGATAGTTCAAGCCGTAATTTGTCATAATTGTGATGATTGTGGGTTACAGCCCATGAAAACCCCAAATCCACAATCTCAGAAAATTAGAATATTGTGCAAAGGTGCAATATTCTAGGCTCAAAGTGTCCCACTCTAATCAGCTATTTAAGCCATAACACCTGCAAAAGGTTCCTGAGCCTTTAAATGGTCTCTCAGTCTGGTTCAGTAGGAATCACAATCATGGGAAAGACTGCTGACCTGACAGTTGTGCAGAAAACCATCATTGACACCTTCCATAAGGAGGGAAAGCCTCAAAAGGTAATTGCAAAAGAAGTTGGATTAATAGAAAGTTATGTGGAAGGGAAAAGTGTGAAAGAAAAAGGTGCACAAGCAGCAGGGATGACCGCAGCCTGGAGAGGATTATCAGGAAAAGGCCATTCAAAAGTGTTGGGGACTTTAACAAGGAGTGGACTGAGGCTGGAGTCAGTGCATCAAGAGCCACCACACACAGACGGATCCTGGACATGAGCTTCAAATGTCGTATTCCTCTTGTCAAGCCACTCCTGAACAACAAACAACATCAGAAGCGTCTTACCTGGGCTAAAGAAAAACAGACCTGGTCTGTTGCTCAGTGGTCCAAAGTCCTCTTTTCTGATGAGAGCAACTTTTGCATCTTATTTAGAAACCAAGGACCCAGAGTATGGAGGAAGAATGGAGAGGCACACACTGCAAGATGCTTGAAGTCCAGTGTGAAGTTTCCACAGTCTGTGTTGATTTGGGGAGCCATTTCATCTGCTGGTGTTGGTCCACTGTGCTTCATAAAGTCCAGGTTCAACGCAGCCGTCTATCAGGAGATTTTGGAGCACTTCATGCTTCCTTCCGCAGACGAGCTTTATGGGGATGCTGACTTCATTTTCCAGCAGGACTTGGCACCTGCCCACACTGCCAAAAGCACCAAAACCTGGTTCAATGACCGTGGGATTACTGTGCTTGATTGGCCAGCAAACTCGCCTGACCTGAACCCCATAGATTTATGGGGCATTGCCAAGAGAAAGATGAGAGACATGAGACCGAACAATGCAGAAGAGCTGAAAGCCGCTATTGAAGCATCCTGGTCTTCCATAACACCTCAGCAGTGCCACAGGCTGATAGCTTCCATGCCACGCCGCATGAGGCAGTATTTGCTGCAAAAGGGGCCAAAACCAAGTACTGAGTACATATGCATGCTTATACTTTTCAGAGGTCCGATATTGTTCTATGTACAATCCTTGTTTTATTGATTGCATGTAATATTCTAATTTTCTGAGATTGTGGATTTGGGGTTTTCATGAGCTGTAAGCCATTATCATCACAATTATGACAAATCATGGCTTGAACTATCTTGCTTTGCATGTAATGAGTCTATCTCATATATTAGTTTCACCTTTTAAGTGGCATTACGGAAATAAATGAACTTTTGAACGATATTCTAATTTTTCGAGCTACCTGTACAGACTGAATTTACTGTTGTAGGTTTTGTAACACTATAATACAAAAGGTCAGTAAAGCTTTGAAACAAGTGCTCCACCTGCTGGCTGGATCTAAGAATGCAGTTTGCATGCAGCATTTCATAATAAACTAATATAGAAACTACGTTTAAACATTTGACCATAATGAATAAAAAAAGTATGTTCAAAACCTCTATTCATTCCCTTAAAGCACGTCTGTACTGAAGTATTGTAGGCCCCTGCTTCTGAAAATGCTAGCTGAGTGGCCTTGACATTGTATTAATGGTGTGAGGTCACTGAGTTAGAACAAACATGTAAATTAGGGGTTTGGACTTCACTCAAACTTTTCTGATCTGCACCCTGGTTCCAGGTCAGTGACTCAATACCAAAACTATTCAATAAGTATGACAGCCCGGCAACTAGCATTTTCAAAACTGGATCCACAACAACGTGGTAATGATCTTGTGATTATAGCAGTCCCTACAACTCAGTAGAGAATTTGCATATCTTAGTATCTCCAGAACAGAGAAGGGTAAAAATATACAATCCACTTTTTTATTTAGATCTTTGCAACTGCACTGAAGACGATTGTTTTTTTTTATTTTTTTTTATTAATTTTAAATGTCATAAACTGAAAATAACTTTTAATTGCAGTCCTGACATGTTCCCTTATTTTATACAGTGGTGGTCACTGGTTCCTCAATTTATTCTGGCCAATTTAGCCATTCATTCTTACTTGCTTTTAATTACTCAACTAATGACTTGGAATCCTAACAAATGGAAGCATTTGAAAGTGGAATTAAAGTGATTGTAAAGACTGGAATTTTAAAAAAATGTTAAACTTAGTGATTGAAAACCTAAAGAACAAATCAATCCAATCCTACAGTTGAATAGATTTTACCTTTACTAAGCATTTGAGCTTAGTTTGGTATCTTGAAGCAATCTCCTTCTCCAGAAATCCTCCTGCTCTTCTGAATGGAATAAATCCGACACAAGCAGAAAAATGGTGTCGCCACTCCCCTTTTCCTGTGAGTGACAGTCTGTGCTGAAGACCTCCTAGATTATAAGCTCCAAGGAGCAGGGCCCTCGAACCCCTCATGTATCTCATTGTATTGTACTGTCTCATGTATTGTCTCCCATTGTAATGTACAGCGCTGAGCGAACTATTGGCGCTATATAAATACTGTATAATAATTAAAAAAACTAGATCAGCATGAGCTCCCATGTAATACACTGCAAAGGGGTGGGGGAGCAGGTGTCCCTCTCCCTGCTGGTCTCTGCCTTCACAAGATTGCAAACTTATCAACAGTGATTTATGACATAGATCGGCATCACTTCAGTAATGCTGTAGTTATCTAGGTAAGCCTGCTGACAGCTGATTATTGTCCTGCTCTATTCACAGCACCTAGCTTGTGAATTGTTTACAGAGTTTTACATGAGAATGTTTCCTGGTCCACATTGCCACTTTAGGCTGCAGGATTCCTAGGATTTAACCCCTTCCTACCAGCTTTCTCTTGATTAGCGCAGATCCTGTGGTGTAAGCAGAGCTGACATAGTCACTTGCACCCTTGTATTTCCCTGAATGACTCAGGAGCAGGGGTGGACTGACCATTTGGAAACTCGGGCACTGGGTCAGTAGGGGGCCCCATGAGATGCCCCTGGTACCTTTTTCATAGGCTTTTTTGAGTTTGGGCAAGGACACAGGGGCCCCATGATCCCCTATTGCCTGGGGGCCCCATGAGTTGTCAGTCTGCCCCTGCTCAGGTGATATGCTCACAGGCATAGAGACGTCAGATAGCTGTGCACTTTCTTCAGCCGAGGGATTGTGTGACATCACATCTCCGCCTACTATTCTCTGGTCCTAAGCCACACCCACAGACCAGCAGTTTTTGCACGGCTGAGACAAGCTAAGGGAGAATTTTTCTGAGGATATTTGTGTTTATAACCACTTTAAAATAACAAACAGATTCAGGCTCCATGCACACCAATGTTTTTTTTTAAGCTAAAAAAAAACACTGGACACAATTTTTTAGGAGCGTTAGCTTTTTTTTGTGTTTTTACAGTACACGCAGAGGGAAAAAAAAAGCTAGAAAAAAGCTGTTAGGAGCGTTTTAGTAGCGTTTAGGAGCACTTAGGAGCATTTAGCATTTTTTTCTGCTGGAAAAACGCTCAACAAAAACTCAATTTTTTTCTGCTCCTAGATGCTGAAGCTCAAAAATGCTAATAGCCTAAAGCAGTGTGCATGGCACATAGGAGAACACTATTTAGCTTTTAGGAGCAGAAAAAATGCTAATAATAGCTTCTAGGAGCTTAAAAAAGACACTAGTGTGTATGGAGCCTTATACTTACCTGCTCTGTGCAGTGGTATTGCAAAGAGTGGCCCCAAACCTCTTTTTCTGGAGTCCCCCATCTTGCACTCCAGGTTTTTCCTCTTCTATGTGTGCCCTGATAGCAAGCCACTTGCTCTGGGGCACACCTGTGGGATCACTCTTGAGCCGTGTTGCATGTGGCCATTGACACATTAGCTCACCCCCACCTCCCATCCCTTCTCACAGGGTTTAATTGTTGCCCGAGTCCCTGTGAGGACAGGATAAAAAGGAGAGAGAAGACCTGAAGCTGCAACAGTACTGGATTGCTGAGAGGCTCAGGTAAGTGGTGGTGATGGGGGAGAATAGTTATTGGGTAAAAAACACCCAGGCTCCAACATTAGGCTCACTTTAATTGATTAGCAAGACATTACGAGTTTGTGTTGGAAACCCTCTATTATCTGCAGCAATATTGTAGTATGAGCCAGTTCCCACCAGAATGCGGTACAGGAAATTGTGTTTCTGCGTGTATTTCCTGCACCATACAGAAGTGCGCTACCTGTGCTAGATGACGTCCCCTTCATTGTTAATGGCACTCCAAATTCATCTAGCAAATGCAGCACAGTTTAGTGAATAATTTGTTTCACATAAGTAGCATATTCTGGATTGAATCATGTTTGAAAAATTCTCTATTTGTCACAAACGTCTGTTTTTAGTAGTTTCTTCTTTCTATAGCAATACTTTTCATAATGTTGGGTCGATGAGGTCAATCTGTTAAGCATCTCCACTCTCCATCCAACTGATTCATTTCCCTTTGTCTGCCAAAGCAAGGTGTCCATTATTGGGTCTGCATTACTGGTGTCCAGAGAAATTGGCTTTCTGTGATTGAATCATGGCCAAAAGAAACAGCCAAGAGCACATTGCAGCACTCATGACATGACTCTGTCTTCTGTCTTTCATTATTTTAACAACAGCCCCCAGTCTTTACACATGACAGTAAAATATAAGAAAACACAAATATTAGAACATCGTATACCTTGCATCCAACTGACTGATTATGGGATACATCAAAAGGACAGATCCTTTAAGAAGTAGCAGCATAAGCAATAATGCATATACTGCAGTACAAAGATGGAAGTGTCAAGAGATTGACTTTTAAGAGCGCTATTGTAGCATGTTGTATTTAATCCATTTTAGCAGCAGCTACAATTTTAGTGCTGAACATATTACAGTATAAAATGGCACAAGGTAAAGGAAGTATTGATCCAATGACCAGGGCAGAGCTGAGTTTGTGTTGATTGTTCAAGTGATTGTAATTGTTGTTAAATTAGACTTCAAGCATCACTTTCTGAACTGATGTACCTCCTTTAAACATCAGCCCATTCAACCAGTATGGTCACCCGCTGAAAAGGCAGCCTCGACAGACAGCTTAACTCTCCAGTAAGACACGACAGTTTAAACCGATGAACAGCAAAGATTTACTTTCTAAAATGCAGCACATGGGATGTTCACCAGTCATTTGAAGTGGAATGAAACAATAATCTTCTGAGTCTTATGTCTGCTATGAAGGAGGAAAAATTACTTGAGGAAAGGTGAAGAAGAAGTGAGAGGTCTATCTAAAGACTAAAGACTAAACGAACTATCCCTAACATGCAGGGAAGCTGAATTATACCATTAACAGGCATAGAAATAACAAGTTGTGGTTACACTGAATTGCCAGGGGAGAACAGTACTTGGGGGAGGTCAGGAAGACTGGGAGGTCTGGAGGGCACAGTACAGGGAGGTCAGGAGGACATGGTACTGCGGGTGTCAGGAGAGCAGGGTACACAGGGGTCAAGAGAGCACACTACAGATGGGTCAGGAAAGCATGGTACTGGGGTGTCAGGAGGGCACAGTAGATGGAGGTCAGGTGGGCATGGTACTGGTGGTCAGGAGCATAGTACTGGCAGTCAGGAGGACATGGTATACAGTCAGGTCCATAAATATTGGGACATCGACACAATTCTAACATTTTTGGCTCTATACACCACCACAATGGATTTGAAATGAAACGAACAAGATGTGCTTTAACTGCAGACTGTCAGCTTTAATTTGAGGGTATTTACATCCAAATCAGGTGAACGGTGTAGGAGTTACAACAGTTTGCATATGTGCCTCCCACTTGTTAAGAGACCAAAAGTAATGGGACAGAATAATAATCATAAATCAAACTTTCACTTTTTAATACTTGTTTGCAAATCCTTTGCAGTCAATTACAGCCTGAAGTCTGGAACGCATAGACATCACCAGACGCTGGGTTTCATCCCTGGTGATGCTCTGCCAGGCCTCTACTGCAACTGTCTTCAGTTCCTGCTTGTTCTTGGGGCATTTTCCCTTCAGTTTTGTCTTCAGCAAGTGAAATGCATGCTCAATCAGATTCAGGTCAGGTGATTGATTTGGCCATTGCATAACATTCCACTTCTTTCCCTTAAAAAACTCTTTGGTTGCTTTTGCAGTATGCTTTGGGTCATTGTCCATCTGCACTGTGAAGCGGCGTCCAATGAGTTCTGAAGCATTTGGCTGAATATGAGCAGATAATATTGCCCGAAACACTTCAGAATTCATCCTGCTGCTTTTGTCAGCAGTCACATCATCAATAAATACAAGAGAACCAGTTCCATTGGCAGCCATACATGCCCACGCCATGACACTACCACCACCATGCTTCACTGATGAGGTGGTATGCTTAGGATCATGAGCAGTTCCTTTCCTTCTCCATACTCTTCTCTTCCCATCACTCTGGTACAAGTTGATCTTGGTCTCATCTGTCCATAGGATGTTGTTCCAGAACTGTGAAGGCTTTTTTAGATGTCGTTTGGCAAACTCTAATCTGGCCTTCCTGTTTTTGAGGCTCACCACTGGTTTACATCTTGTGGTGAACCCTCTGTATTCACTCTGGTGAAGTCTTCTCTTGATTGTTGACTTTGACACACATACACCTACCTCCTGGAGAGTGTTCTTGATCTGGCCAACTGTTGTGAAGGGTGTTTTCTTCACCCGGGAAAGAATTCTTCGGTCATCCACCACAGTTGTTTTCTGGTCTTCCAGGTCTTTTGGTGTTGCTGAGCTCACCAGTGCGTTCCTTCTTTTTAAGAATGTTCCAAACTGTTGTTTTGGCCACGCCAAATGTTTTTGCTATCTCTCTGATGGGTTTGTTTTGTTTTTTCAGCCTAATGATGGCTTGCTTCACTGATAGTGACAGCTCTTTGGATCTCATCTTGAGAGTTGACAGCAACAGATTCCAAATGCAAATAGCACACGTGAAATGAACTCTGGACCTTTTATCTGCTCATTGTAATTGGGATAATGAGGGAATAACACATACCTGGCCATGGAACAGCTGAGAAGACAATTGTCCCATTACTTTTGGTCCCTTACCAAGTGGGACGCACATATGCAAACTGTTGTAATTTCTACACCGTTCACCTGATTTGGATGTAAATACCCTCAAATTAAAGGCGACAGTCTGCAGTTAAAGCACATCTTGTTTGTTTCATTTCAGATCCATTGTGGTGGTGTATAGAGCCAAAAATGTTAGAATTGTGTCGATGTCCCAATATTTATGGACCTGACTGTATAGGGGTCAGGGGGGCACAGTGCATAGAGGTCAGGGTACACAGAGGTCAGGAGGGCATGATACTGGGGATCAGAAGGGCATGGTACTGGGTGTCAGGAGGGTATGGTATGTAAGGGGTGTGCCATTGGGCAGGTGCTTCCGCCACCTAGAATGCGCTTTGACTGTTTTACAGCTGAAGAGCTCAGATGACCAACACGCCTGAGCTGTTTGTTTCCCCATGCTGCTCTGCCAGTAGCACTTAGGGGTGAGAAAGGAAGGGACCCAATCATTATCTACCTGTCACTTGCCAGTGGCTGATCGGTAGATTGCGATCGATTGAGAGTCAGGAGGGCATGGTACGCAGAAATCAAGAGGGCATGGTACTGGGGGTCAGGAGGGCATGGTAGAAAGAGGTCAGGAGGGCATGGTACAGAGAAGTCAGGCGAGCATAGAAGCTATTTCCTGATGCAGAGTGGTGCAGGACAGCTGCTGTGGCAGATCCACCTGTTTTGGTACATTGACCACCACCGGCCCTCCTCTCTCATCCATCCCTCATGATATCACAGAACAGCACCTTGGATGGACTGGAAAGGAGGACCGGCAGGATTCAGCACACTACACCCTAGTGCACAAGAACCCATACTTGTCCAAGCAGTACTTTTGAGTGAGCCTCACCACAAATCCAGGGTTCACAGTACCAATGTCCAAGCAGACAGAGCATCCTGGGCTGCACAGTCATTCCTCACCCAGCAGCCACACATATACAAGGGGCATGCTACGGGGCAGGGAATGCCTTTGCCACCTAGGATGCGCTTTGTCTGTTTCCTGGCTGAAGAGCTCAGGTGACCAACATGCCTGAGTTGTTTGTTTTCCTGCAGTGCTCTGCCACTAGCACTTGAGGGTGGGAAAGTCAGGGACCCAAATGCGATCTATCTGTCATCTGCCCGTGGCTGGCCAGTAAATCATGATCGACAGGTTGATGACCCCCATTTTGGAGAGACAGAGTGTCCCAGAAGTAAAGATGGGCACAGGTTCACCTGTGAAAAACTGCATCTAAAAATTGACAAATAATTTCAGAATAATGTTCCTCAACGTAAACTTGAAAGACATCATCTATAGTACATAAATAACAAGAGATTCAGAGAATCTGGAAAAATCTCTGTGCGCAAGGGTCAGGGCTGAAATGCAATATCTTCGAGCCCACGGATGGCACTGCTTTAAAAACAGGCATGATTCTGCGATGAACATCACTGCATGGACTCAGGAATACTTCCAAAAATCACTGTCTGTGAACACAGTTCCCTGTGCCATTCAGAAATGCAAGGTAAAGCTCCATCATGCAAAGAAGTCATATCTCATGCAAAGTACATAGGGCATGCATAGCACGCTCTGTTCCTCTCCCACCATTTGAAGTAATTCAGTAACTCCACTTTCATGGAAAAAAATAGCAAAGAAAAAAAAATATAGCATATACAATTGCTACACAAGTCATTTTGTAATTGAAAGTTATTGACAATGACCTTTCCTTTGCAATCTGCAGTGCTGTAATTTTCTTTAAAATGCAATGCAATATGGCTACCTGGAGACATTCTGTACACAGTTGATGCACAGAGTGCCTCCCAGACATGTAATTTCGTGCTTGTGTGATTGATTTTTCCAGAAGTCTGCACTAAGATACAAGTCAGATTTTGGCCATCCCCTACAACAAAATTATAATTTTTGGTAAGATTCTCCTAAATAACCTTTAAAAGGGATGCAGATCCTGCCATTTTGCTCAGTAGAGCCCTGCAAGTGCACAAGTTTGTTGATAAAATCACTTGCATAGAGATTTACTCTACACATGGCCACAGGCAAACAAAGAACTATTTTTGCAGAATAGTGTAGCACTACTCCCTTAGGAGTTGCAAAGTATTTAGGTCCCCCTATAGTCCTGCACAGCTAGGCAACATCTATTTCCACACAAATGTGCATTCATGAGTCAGTAACCAGTCCTTGAGCTTATTTTGAGGTTTTATTAGGGGAGTTTCAACTTGGATAGGGTAAGGGGTGTACGAGATTCCTAATGGAACTGAGAAACCAAGGACAATTTCCTGAGCTATGTACAAGTGGTTCCAGCAAACAGTCTCTTTCAGAGAGCTAGCCAGCATCTCCTGTAGTACCACCCCAGACCCAGATGCCCCACTATCTGCCTGCCTTGAGGAATCTCTGAGCAGAGGATCCAGTGCCTGCCGCTTTAAAAAGAAGACAGTCCCAGGTAGTTGCTAAACTGGTTTCCCTCCAGAGTGCTCCTTTCCCTATCAGGCTCAGGGGGTGCAGGGTTACTAACTTGGTCCTTCTCCTATGCTGTGGGTGGGTCGGTGGCTACCACCAGACCTTATAGCAGGGCCACTCCTTCCCTGCTACACAGGTGGTCATCTCTCAGAGGGCCAGTGAATGTCCAAGCTTTCTTCCTTCCAATGTCTCTGCCTAGAGGGGAGCCCCTTCCCATCTGGGCCCACCCCCCAGGCTCCTGCTCTTAAGCCTTCACATCCTCTTCCACTTGAACTCTCCTCCAATTTTTCTGCTGCTAAATGGGCTCTGTCAATTTTAAGGGTTGTCCTGACCCCTTTCCAAGCCTCCTGTTGGGGATTGGCCAGGATCCCTCAAAGGTGCAGATCAGCCACTCCTAACATACTCCGACTGCTTCTAGAACTTTCTCCAAAGTCCTAGCACAGGGGGAAGCCTCAGAGAACTGATCTGCAGAGCCTGTCAGCTCTGACCTGAATTTGACCCTCTGAATATTGCACAGGCTGCTACTCAGCCTCTGACTAACAATTAGGACTCCAGCTCCCCCTAGCTGACTACGATGGTGCTACATTAGCAAAAGGTAGGAAACTGAAACAATGTTTGTTAAAATCCCGGCAATATAAATAGATCATCCAGGGGGGAATGTTTTTAATCAACAAAAGTAGAGTTACTCTTTAAGCTGGCCACACAACATCTTGTGAACGGTTCTGCTGGAAAATTTCCTTTTGATCAGTGCTTGCAGCCAATGGACTACAGTGCTGATCAGTGTATTCTAATAATGTGGGATTCCCACTGTCAGGATACAATTGCACAGCGGGGAAGGTTTCCATATCCATCTAGAATGTGTGGATGGGGAAATAGGGTCAGTTTTTTTCATTCAACCTGCTGGCTGAATGAAAAAAACTGAACCATGTATGACCAGCTTAATTGCAGCCCTTAACTTACAATGTTTCATTCTGTTTGTATCCTCTAATTTTGCAATCTGCTGGTTGGATAAAGATATAGTATATTTACAGATTTTACAAAGTGTGTTTATCTTCTACATAACAACCTCTATTTTAACTCTCATTAATTACTGTCAAGGTGATAGCAAATTTTTGAGACTGTTCCACATTTGCAAGGAACAGCGATGGGGTCATACTCCTCCCCTAGTTGATGGCATATACACTCTGTACATCAGATGACACCTTTCACAAGCTCTCATTTAAAATAGCTACTTTGCAAGTCTAAAAACTTTTCACTAGCTTTAATAGCTGCAGTTAAGGCATTCTGTTTCACCGTTTGTCTAAGAGAATCAAGTTCCTACCATTTTACTCTGGAGAATATTGTGAGATAGCATAGAGAAGCATGTCAGTTTATAAAGATAAATTGTTCCTAATTGCATTCTAAATTTCAGAATGTGTTGACATCACAGCTTCTAACTAAATATATCAACTGATTATTCTTTTCTTCCCTTTGTGTGAGTTCACATGAGAAATACAATGAAGAAATTATGTGTAATCTTTTTTCCATGCAATCATTTTAAGTGATGGATGCGTTATCACTTGTGCCAAGGAACAATTACATTCGGTACCTCTTTTATGAGCTAAAATCATGCCTGTATTTTACCTAAGAAGTGTTTGCAAAAACATCTTATCTTAATACAGTATAATCAGATATGACACCAACATGTATTGTTGATTTTGAAGGCCAAAATTTAGTAAGTGAAAGTAGAGGAAAAAAAAGAAGGAAAGACAGTTTTTTCACCTTTTTTTCTTCATCCTCTGTTTCCTGGACAACTGTATAATGTTGAACCTACCATCAATTAATGTTCTATTAACAATGATTGCCAGATGAAACACAGAGGATGAATTCCACAGCAGTAAAGTCCCAATGGAGTTTCTAACTCAAAACTAAAAAATATATTTTGGCTAAAGATATACTTTAAAGCAGAAATAAAGGCGTGGATACTTACCTTAGTTCCAATTGTCTGATGCTTGTGAGGTCTCTCGCCAGCACCAGCATCTTCTCCCCAGGTTCTCCTTTGTGCCGGTCTTTGGCTGTTTGGATTGGATGGTGTGGGATGACATCACTCCTGTGCATGTGCAGGAGTGCAGTCATCCCAGCACGTTGGCAGTGTTCCAGAATGTCAACTGAGCTGTGCAGCTCAGTGTGCATTCCGCAGAAGACTGCAGATGGGTTGACAAGTGTACTTTATTTCAGAGGAGGTATTGCATGCCTCTTTTGAAATAAAAGTCCTGACTGTTAGCAATTATTATTTCTTTTTACATTTAGTCTGCTTTAACTGCCATCTCTGGTTGGGCCAATAGCATTTAATAAGGTGACTGGAATCTAAACCCCAAATGGCAAAAAGCCCAAAATGCAGAATCAGCCTCATAGACCAACTCTATACCAAAATTGTTTAGACGTTATCATTGTGTTTATACCAAATTATAGAAAAGTATGTGACCCATGGTCTTATGTGGCCTCTGGACTACAGTCTGGTAACCACTGCTTTAGACAAGCACAGTGGTGCTTGATTCCTCCCACCGACACCAAAGATAAGGCACAATTCCTTCCACTGACACAAATTATAGGGCACAATTCCTTCCACTGACAACAACAATGGGGTACGATTCCTTTCACTGACACCAATGATGGGGCCAATTTCTTTCACTGATAGCAGTACATTGGTATGTTCCTTGTCCTATCCTTGTGCAAGTTGACTGATCTTGTATCCACCCCTCCTGTAGTTTTCTGCAGACAGCCTGTAGTGGTTGGGTCTGCTGGGCCCTCCAATAGCAATGTTTTTTTCACAAGTTATGTACAGTACAGTGAGAATGTCACTGCCAGCTTTAATTTGCATTAACATCAGAATTCAGCAGATAGAGTTGAATGAGCCCTAACACTTACACATAACTCACTTGGGCCTGAGCTTAAGCTAACCCCTTACCTAATTCTAAAGGCTACCTACTGTCCATTCAAAACTGTTCTTCCTTTAGTGTGTGAAGCCAACACTTTTTCTTTTAGTTTTGGATAAAGTTGTGAAAAATTAGAACCAAATTTAAATTACTGTCTGTCCCCCCTGAGTAGATTTACTATTCTCTGGGGTTTATTTACTAAAGCTGGAGAGTCCAAAATCAGACTCCCTTCTGCATAGAAACCAATCAGCTTCCAGGTTTCATTACCAAAGCTTCATTGAACAAGCTGAGGTTAGAAGCTGATTGGTTTCTAGGCAGAAGGGAGTCTGATTTTGGACTCTCCAGCTTTAGTAAATAAAACCCTCTATGTCTGCTGATAACTATTTTAACTGAGACATGAAATAATTAAAAAACATTTCAGGATTGTCACCAAAACATGAGGTAACGAAAAATCTCACCAATTAGAACATCTTTCAAATGACAAATATCTAAAAAAATTAATGTCCTTCAAATGAAATTTTATCTCAATTCTTGTTGACTGTCTCAGACAAGGCTTTCCCCTGCAGGGACACAGACAAGCAAAAAATAACCTGACAGGGATTTTAACCCTTCCTGTCTTTATCCACAACTAAAAAAATCCAATGGGATCAACGTCAACTTAATTTCTGAAATGCTAACTGTCAAGGTCCTACCTTTTCCCAGAGGTTATGTTACTCCATGTGCTAGCATCCATCTTGGATTTCTGCTGAGCATGATGGGAATCTTTTATGCCTTCAGGTCTCTGAGGTCCATCCCCCAGAGGGGTGTGGCTGAGTACATATAAGCCTGGGATCTGCACATGCTCTTTGCACTTGTGTCTTGTGTCTTGGTCTTGCTACAGCTCTGTGTATACGCTCGTGACTCTTCTGGTATTCTGACTCGGCTTGTGACTAAGACCATTCTCTGCGTTTCCCTTTGATCTGACCTTCCGTTGCTGAACCCGGCCCGTGACCTGTGATTCTCTGTCTACTGTTCTGTACTGTTTTGTCCCGTTGTTATTGACCCGGCTTGTCTGACTACGCTATTGTCATTCTCACCAACTACACGCCATTGGCGGCGGCCATTACCGCAGCTGGGGTGTCTCGGGGGCCGCGACCTGGTCCCTGGTTGCGTCAAGTCCATCCCCACCATCAGGGGCCCTGGTGAAGGGCAGCCTGGGACTTAGACTCCGCGCCCTGAGGGACTTCAGTCTGTTGGTGGTGGTTGTCGTCAGCCAGTGCGTTACCCTGCCACTAGGCCTACCTGTCCGTTCCACAGCCCTGCCCTGACATTACACAAGTGCCATGAATCCTGACGGTGCAGGTACGCCTTCACTTCCTATGTTGGTTGCCAGACTGGATCAACAGGATCTCCTGTTGGATCAGTTCGCTCAGGCGTTGCAAACTCTGCTGGCACGCACCGCGCACCTTACTCCTGGTGTTATTAGGCCGGTTGTCACTCCGGTGGTCGCTCCCGCTGCTGTTCCGCTTGCTGTGCCTACCGCCGCGGCTGATGCGGCACCCGCGGTGTCCAGAGGTATGACCGGTTCAGCCCCTCTTCCACAGCGCTTTGGGGGTGAGCCGAGTCAGTGTCGTGGGTTCCTTAACCAGGTGGGGATTTACTTTGAATTAATCCCCTACGCTTTTCCGACTGAGAGGTCAAAGGTGGGTTTCCTCATCTCACTACTCTCAGACAAGGCCTTGGCCTGGGCGAATCCCTTATGGGAGAGGAATGACCCCGTGATTCACGAGTTTTCCGGTTTTGTCGATGCCTTCCGTAGGGTATTCGATGTACCGGCTCGCTCCGCCTCGGCTGCCAAGCTGCTCATGTCTATGCATCAGGGTTCACGGACCGTGGCCGAGTACGCCATAGAGTTTCGTACCCTGGCAGCAGAGGTGGGTTGGAACAATGAGGCTCTGGTGGCTGCGTTTTCTCAGGGTCTTTCTGATGCATTGAAGGATGAGATCGCAGCCAAGGAATTGCCTGTGGAGCTGGAAGCACTAATTTCCTTCCTGATCCTGATTGATACCAGGCTCAGGGAGAGGCCTTCACTCAAGGAACGCCTGCGGAGGCCTTCCAATCGACTGGCACCTGCGTTTTCTATCCCACCCATTCCTCCCTCTCCTCCCACGCCTCCTGGGGATAGATTGTCTGGTGGTGAGCCCATGCAGCTGGGGTTTGCTCGCCTTTCCGAGGGAGAGCGAGCCGCTCGGCGTCGGGAGGGTCGCTGCCTGTACTGTGGTCTTGGTGGGCACTTTCGGCAGTCCTGTCCGGTCCGTCCGGGAAACGCTCGCACCTGAGATCCTGTCGGGGACAGATCTTGGGTGGAGTCTCCTCGTCCCCGGCGTTCCGCAGAGATAAGCCACTGATCACCGTTGTCCTCTCTTGGGCAGAGGGCTCGGTGACGGCCCAGGCGTTGGTAGATTCTGGGGCTGGCGGGTTGTTTATGGACAGCTCGTTTGCTGCCCAGCACTCCATTCCCCTGCAGGCTCGAGTTACCCCATTGGTTCTCGAGGCGATAGATGGCAGGCCCCTGCAACCACCGCAGGTTACCCACGAGACTATGCCAGTTGAAGTAGCTATTGGGGCTGTTCACAGGGAGTTGGCCTGTTTCCAGGTGATTTCTTCTCCGCACTATTCGGTGGTTTTGGGGTATCCCTGGCTCCAGATGCACAATCCAACCTTCAATTGGCAAACTGCCGAGATTCTCTCGTGGTCTTCACAGTGTGGGGCCGGGTGCATCCGTGGGCCGGTTAAGGTGTTGTGTGCCTCCTCAGACTCTGCGTTGCCCACTGATTATGGGGAGTACCAGGATGTGTTTGATAAGGTACGCGCTGGTGCCTTACCTGCTCATCGTCCTTACGACTGCGCCATATCCTTGCAACCCGGTGCCACTCCTCCGCGTGGCAGGGTGTATCCTCTCTCGGTTGCGGAGAATAAGGCCATGGAGGAGTACGTTGCGGATGCGCTTTCCCGGGGGCACATTCGTAAGTCTACTTCCCCAGCAGGAGCAGGCTTTTTCTTTGTAAAGAAGAAGGGTGGTGAATTGAGGCCTTGCATCGATTATAGGGGTCTCAATCGAATCACCACTAAGAATGCCTACCCGATTCCCTTGATTACTGAGTTGTTCGACCGCCTTAAGGGGGCAACAGTCTTTACCAAACTTGACCTTAGGGCGGCGTACAACCTCGTACGGATCAAACAGGGGGATGAGTGGAAGACCGCGTTTAACACCAGAACCGGTCACTACGAATACCTGGTGATGCCCTTCGGGTTGTGTAACGCGCCCGCAGTTTTTCAGGAATTCATAAATGATGTCCTTCGTGACTTGTTGCAGCAGTGCGTGGTAGTTTACTTGGATGACATCCTGGTTTACTCTGCCTCCATGGAGTCCCATATCCAGGATGTCAAGCAGGTGCTGCAACGATTACGTGAGAACGAACTTTTTTGTAAACTTGAGAAGTGCGAATTCCATCGATCCCAAGTTGCCTTTTTAGGCTACATCATTTCTGCGGAGGGATTCTCCATGGACCCTCAGAAGGTTTCGGCAGTTCTGCAGTGGCCTCGTCCCAATGGCCTTCGGCCCATTCAGCGCTTTTTGGGTTTTGCCAACTACTATCGGAAATTCATCAGAAATTTCTCCACGCTGGCAAAACCTCTCTCAGACCTAACCAAGAAGGGCAGCAATCCTCACGAGTGGCCATCCGAGGCCATCGTAGCTTTTGAGGCTCTGAAATCCGCCTTCGCTTCGGCTCCGATACTGTCTCATCCCAATCCTTGATTGCCCTTCGTTCTTGAGGTTGATGCATCCGAGACAGGAGTAGGCGCTCTCCTGTCTCAACGTCGGTCGCCCGATGGACCCCTACTTCCCTGTGGGTTCTACTCCAGGAAGCTTTCCTCTGCAGAGTGCAACTACCAGATTGGAGATAGGGAGTTGTTGGCAATCATTCTGGCTCTCAAGGAATGGAGGCACCTGCTCGAGGGCTCCGCAGTTCCGGTCCTCATTCTTACCGATCATAAGAACCTGACTTATCTTTCGGAGGCCAAAAGATTGACACCCCGTCAAGCCAGATGGGCCTTGTTCTTGTCACGGTTCAACTATGTGGTCTCCTATTTGCCTGGTTCCAAGAATGTCAGGGCTGATGCATTATCGCGGCAATACTCTGAGTTGTCCAGGGAGGACTCTGAGCCAACCTCGGTCATACCTCCGGATCATATCCTGGCTGCCATTCGTACCAGTCTGACTTCTCCCCTTGGGGAGCAGATTTTGGCGGCTCAAACTGACGCTCCTCCCGAGAGACCGGAGGGTAGATGTTTTGTACCCGAGGGGTTGCGCACCCGTCTGCTGCGTACCTACCATAACTCCAAAACTGCCGGGCATCCGGGGAGGAACCAGTTGTCTTGGGTCGTCTCTCGGTTGTTCTGGTGGCCAACTCTCCGTGCCGACATCGCCTCTTATGTAGCGGCATGTTCGATCTGTGCCCAGAATAAATCTCCACGGCATCTTCCAATGGGTCTTCTGCAACCCATTCCCAATGGGGAGCGTCCTTGGTCACACCTGGGCATGGACTTTATTGTAGACCTCCCTGTGTCTCGGGGCCATACGGTCATCCTCATGGTCGTCGATCGTTTTTCCAAAATGTGCCATTGTATTCCACTCAGGAAATTACCAACAGCGCAAGAACTGGCCACGGTCTTTTCCAGGGAGATTTTTCGCCTGCATGGGTTGCCCAAGGTGATTGTCTCGGACCGCGGGAGTCAGTTCGTGTCCAGATTCTGGCGCGCCTTCTGCTCCCAGTTGGGCATTAGTCTCTCCTTTTCTTCAGCCTACCACCCGCAGTCCAATGGGGCTGCGGAGCGTTCCAATCAGGCCTTAGAACAATTCCTTCGGTGTTATATCTCGGACCATCAGGACGATTGGGCCGATCTCCTGCCTTGGGCTGAGTTTGCCAGGAACTCAGCGGTCAACTCCTCCTCCGGGATGTCCCCCTTCATGGCCAACTATGGGTACCAACCCGCGGTATTACCTGAGAGGTTCTCACCACAGGACATTCCGGCTGTGGAGGACCATCTTGCTGCCCTGCGTTCTTCATGGGGGCAGATCCAGAGGGCTTTGAGGGACTCGGCTCAGCGTCAGAAGTTCCAGGCTGATCGCAGACGGTTGCCCGCTCCTTCATACCAGGTCGGCGATCGGGTGTGGTTGTCTACTCGTAACCTCAATCTTCGGGTGCCCACACCCAAACTAGCTCCCCGTTTTGTCGGTCCTTTTCGCATTCTCCGCAAGGTGAATCCGGTGGCCTATGCCCTTGCCCTTCCACCTGGGATGCGGATCTCCAATATCTTTCATGTATCACTGTTGAAACCTCTGATCTGCAATCGCTTCACTACCTCTCTGCCTCGGCCCCGTCCCATTCGGGTTGACGGTCATGAGGAGTATGAGGTGAGCCGGATCCTGGACTCTCGATTGGTGCGCGGCCGATTACAGTTCCTGGTTCATTGGCGCGGTTATGGTCCCGAGGAGCGTTCCTGGGTTCCTTCCGCGGATGTCCATGCTCCTGCCCTCCTCCGCGCGTTTCATACCCGCTTTCCTCGGAGACCTTTTGTTGAGCCGCGGAGGGGGAGGGGCCCTTGAGGAGGAGGTACTGTCAAGGTCCTACCTTTTCCCAGAGGTTATGTTACTCCATGTGCTAGCATCCATCTTGGATTTCTGCTGAGCATGATGGGAATCTTTTATGCCTTCAGGTCTCTGAGGTCCATCCCCCAGAGGGGTGTGGCTGAGTACATATAAGCCTGGGATCTGCACATGCTCTTTGCACTTGTGTCTTGTGTCTTGGTCTTGCTACAGCTCTGTGTATACGCTCGTGACTCTTCTGGTATTCTGACTCGGCTTGTGACTAAGACCATTCTCTGCGTTTCCCTTTGATCTGACCTTCCGTTGCTGAACCCGGCCCGTGACCTGTGATTCTCTGTCTACTGTTCTGTACTGTTTTGTCCCGTTGTTATTGACCCGGCTTGTCTGACTACGCTATTGTCATTCTCACCAACTACACGCCATTGGCGGCGGCCATTACCGCAGCTGGGGTGTCTCGGGGGCCGCGACCTGGTCCCTGGTTGCGTCAAGTCCATCCCCACCATCAGGGGCCCTGGTGAAGGGCAGCCTGGGACTTAGACTCCGCGCCCTGAGGGACTTCAGTCTGTTGGTGGTGGTTGTCGTCAGCCAGTGCGTTACCCTGCCACTAGGCCTACCTGTCCGTTCCACAGCCCTGCCCTGACACTAACACTGATATATCATTATCTGTTAAAGTTGACCTTCAGCGGTCACGTTATGTTTTTATTTTATTTAGTAGATAGATATATTTTTTCTTTATTTTATTTCATTTATTAATCTGATTTTCTTTGAACGGATGCAACGTCAGATGAAATAGTTGATCCAATCTTTTTTCCTCGTCTAGTAAGAAGATTGGATGGAGCCACTGGCATAATGCCTTACCGTTCTCTAGAGACATATTAAATGGCCAGGTAAAGTAAAGCTCCCCACTGAGACCTAATACTTAAGTATAGTTGCGTGGTATCATAAAACCTTTACAAGGTAAAGTAACCGTGTTCTTTAATAAGTCATTTTCCATGTGGTAAGAAGCTGGATTTTTTTTTTTTTTTTCATTTCGGAGTCATTATTTTGTTCCACACAAATTACTTTTATTTTACAGTTGACTTTTCTACTTCCAGAATGAAACTTTCAGCCTGGATAAGGTGGAGGGCAGTAAATTACTTTAACACTTGACTGTTAGGAGCTATCATTATTTTCGTACAATACGTTGGATGTCACTAGAACAGCAGGCTCATAATTTTCTCTTTCCTCGCTCAAGAAAAACACAAAAAGTTCAGGAACAAGAAGAAGCCAGAGCTATAAATATTTGTATTTCCTACAGTTATTCATGAATTACATTCAATATTAAAATGTGTTTAGCAGGATTTTAAAAGCTATAGATACAGTATGTGAAATCAACAAATAACACAGTTAAAAGAGGCTGGAGCTTGAAAGGGATGAAACAAATGGTAAATTATTTGTTGGGGTGTACTCTAGGCCCCCTAACCTTAAGAAGGAGGAAGAGACTCATCTACTTTCACAGTAAGAGATGGTGAGAAGGCAGGGCAATGTTTTTATCACAGAATCTTCAATTATCCTGATATTGATTGGGCAGACGCAACTACTCACTCAACTCAGGCTCATCATTTCTTGAATGTATTGTAGGATAATTTTAAGTCAAATGGTGGAAGCCCCAGCTAAAATTATTTCTCTGCTGGAGCTACTATTTAAAAACAATACAGAGCTGATTGAAGATGTGGAAACTAGGAATAACTTAGGATACAGTGATCATGAAATAATTATGTTTGCCATAACTTATAGGAAAGGGAGACATGAGGAAAGATAAGTACACTAAATTTCAAAAGAGCCAACTGTATTAGGTTGCACTCCATTTTACATGACTCTAAAAGGGATAAAATTCTTAAAACAGAGAACACTGAAAAAGTGGGAGTGCTTTAAGGACATATTAACATCTTGCCTTCTGGGCACTTATACCCCCTTCCTGCCCAGGCCAATTTTCAGCTTTCAGCGCTGTCACACTTTGAATGACAATGGCGCGGTCATGCAACACTGTACCCATATGAAATGTTTATAATTTTTTTCATACAAATAGAGCTTTATTTTGGTGTCATTTAAACACCACTGGGTGTTTTATTTTTTGCGCTATAAACAAAAAATGAACAAAAAATTTGAAAAAAAAGTTTTTCTTTGTTTCTATTATAAAATTTTGCAAACAGGTAATTTTTCTCCTTCACTGATGTGCATTGATGAGGCTGCACTAATAGGCAGCATTGATGGGCACTGATAGGGGGCACTGATGGGCACTGATAGGCGGTACTGATGAAGTGGCATGGATAGGCAGCACTGATGGGCAGCACTGAAAGGCGGCACTGAAGAGCTGGCACTGATGAGGTGGCACTGATGATGCTGCACTGATATTTAACAATGATGGGCACTGATAGGTGGCACTGATGGACACTGATGGGTGGCACTGACTGACAGCACTGACTGACGGCACTGCTGGGCACTGATGGGTGGCACTGCTGAGCAGCACTAATGGGTGGCACTGATGAGGGGTACTGCTGGACAGTGGTGGGTGGCACTGCTAGGCACTGATGGGCACAGGTGTGTGGCACTGATGAGCACAGGTGTGTGGCACTGCTGGGTACTTGTGAGCGGCACTGCTGGGCACAGGTGGGCATCACTGGTGGCTGGCACTGCTGGGCAATTATCATCAGGGCGCTGTGATTGGCCTTTTACCACATCACGGGATCAGCTGTGTCCGTAGGACATGCCCTCCCAGAACTGGACAACTGCGCTGTAGCTGTCATTCGGCTATAGCACAGTTGGCAAGTGGTTAAACTATGGCATTTGTCAGTGCTTTCCACAGGGCAACAAACATGAAAGAACAACAGTTAAACCTGGGTAGCTAAATGCTAACGTAAAAAGGCATATTCATGAGAAAAAACTGCAAAGAATGAACTGCACAAAGAAATACACGAGTGCAATCATGGCAGCTAGCAGAGATTACAAGAGACACATTGCTGTGTAGAGTAAAAATTCCAAAAAGTTTTTCAAATATATTAAAGTGGTTGCAAACCTCAGACATGAAATATGAACAGAGCATACCCCTCTATATTGTGTACTTGTCTCAGTCCAGAGCACTAAGTGTCATTTCTGTCTGCTGCTTCATTCCTCTACTATCAGCATTAGCCAAGTTTTCCTGACACCAATTGAAAAAATGGTGACGGGAAGGGACCTCCAGTAGACTGACAGCCTCAACTCTGTTCCTGTGAGCTGTGTGAAAGAGGTGTGTTCCTTTCCATCAATCAGCTCTCAGAGCTCTCCTCATTGTGCTCTGCAGTGTGTAATTTCAGCTCCCTGCCCCCTTTATTTTGAACTCTCAGACAAGCTTGATAAATTCAGCACTTTGAACAGATGTAGAGAAAAGACTGCAGACAGACAAGTACAACTTATGTAGGAGGATTTTTTTCATCTTTGTGTATCACCTGAGGCCAGTCACTTCACTGAATATGTGTAAGGGTTTACAATCCCTTTAGTAGTAAAAAGGTGAGGCCAGAACCTATTGGCCCCATAAAAGATGATCAGGTACAATTGGTCTCGTGACAGATAGAAGGAAATGGCATTAAGGCCTCATGTACACAGGACATTAAAAAAAACTCTCCCAGAAGCCTTTCTCCTGGCAGCAGCGTTTTTGCAGAAAAAAACACCTGACACTTGTAAAAGTATCTAATGCTTGGGTGTTAATTCATTTCATTGGCCAGAATAATTTATTCTGGCCAATGAAATTAATTAACACTCAAGCGCTAAATGCGCCTAGCGTTAACATGCATTTAGGCACGTTTGTACATGTTTACACGTGTCAATTGTTTTTTCTGCCAAAACGCTGCTGCTCCTGGATGCACTGGTCCTGGGTTTTTCTGTCCTGCCTGCAAACACTCCTGCCACTACCTCCTAAAAGTCTATGTGTGCGTGGACACATAGGATAATATGGAGGACTGTTTACAAGCAGTAAAAAATAAAAAAACCCTGACGCCCCTAAAAGTGGCTGCAAAAACGCCCTGTGTGCATGAGGCCTTAATATGAAGAAAAAGGAGGGGTATAACAAACAATACAGTAATGCTAATACCAGTATATTGAATGTACCCTTGTGGTTGACAGAAACCAGTGTTCAAAAAAAGAGTACAAAAACTTAATGTGAATAAATCACCAGGATCAGATAATCTAGTTTACAATCAAGAGTCCGCAAAGAAAAAATTAGCCAAGTTATAGCCCAAATTTTTATTTTTTTTTAATTTTTAAGGAAAGCTTATTGGCTGGAATAGTACCAGCTGGTTGGCAAAAAGCAAACACAGTATCAATATTCAAATAAGGGCTGAAATATATACCTGGGAATTCCAGACCAGTTAGTCTAACATCAATAGTATGTAAACTATTAGAAGGAACGCTAAGAGACCATATCCATAAATTTGCTGATGAAAACAGTATAATTAGTGGAAACCAATATGGATTTATGAAAGACCGTTTTTTGCCAGACCAACCTTTCAATATTTTAGGAGGAGGTAAGCTGTAATTTGGATAGAAGAAGGCCTGTGAACATAGTGTATGTAGTTTTGCTAAGCCATTTGATACAGTACCCCATGAACACTTAATCTACAAATGAAGATATTTTGCCATTGATGAGATTGTATGTACCTGGATAAAAAAATAGTTGCAGGCACTTCCAGAGAGTGGTGATCAATGGCATATTTTGTGAATGGTCTAGTGTTTTGAGTGGTGTGCGCCAGGACTCTGTCCTGGGACCAACAATATAGAGGTTGGAATAAATAGTTCAGTCTCAGTGCTTGCTGATGATACAAAGCTAAGCAGGAAGATAACATCATAGCAACAACAATGGGAGATGGGGTATCACATAGTAAAATGTAAACAAATGCACTTGAGAGCAAAATGAATGTAACTTACTCACTATGCAAAGAACCTCTGGGGGAATCAAAGATGGAAAAAAAATCTGGGGTTACTAGTTAATCAATGACTCAGCAAGAGCATGCAGTGCCAAATTGCAGAAAGCAAGGTCCGCAAACTATTAGCATGCATTGAAAAAGGGTATTTACTCAAGAGATAAAGCTATAATTCTGTCACTTTACTAAATTCTGGTTCTGCCATATCCTGAGTATGCCATCCAGTTCAGGTCTCCTAACCTCAGAAAGGATGTTCTTGAACTGGAGAGAGTCCAGAGTAAAGCAATAAAGTTAATAAAGGGGCACCTCAGTTTTGAAGATCAACAAACAACAACAAACCTTTTATTCCTGGATCCCTGGAGAAAAGACAAGTAAGAGGGGATATGATTGCAATATACAAACCTTTAAATAATGACAGTCATTTTGGAGAAAACTTTTTAATCTAAGGTCTCTAAAGAAGATATGTGACCACACAATGCAGCTGGAGGAGAAGTGTTTCAATCTTGAACTGTGTAAGGAGTTCTCTACTGTTAGAGGTCAGGACTCTGTGCAGGCCAGTCAAGTTCCTCCACCCCAAACTAGCTCGTCCATGTCTTTATGGACCTTGCTTTATTCTCTGGTGCGCAGTCATGTTGGAACAGGAAGGGGCCATTCCCAAACTGTTCCCACAAAGTTGGGAGCATGAAATTGTCCAAAATGTCTTGGTATGCTGACTCCTTAAGAGTTCCCTTCACTGGAACTAAGGGGCTATGCCCAACCCCTGAAAAACAACCCCACAACATAATCCCCCCTCCAACAAACTTTACACTTGGCACATTGCAGTCAGGCAAGTACCGTTCTCCTGGCAACCGCCAAACCCAAACACTTCCATTGGATTGCCAGAAAGAGAAGCATGATTCATCACTCCAGAGAACACGTCTCCATTGCTCTAGAGTCCAGTGGCAGCGTGCTTTACACCACTGCATCCGACGCTTTGCATTGCATTTAATGATATAAGGCTTGGATGCAGCTGCTTGGCCATGAAAACCCATTCCATGAAGCTCTCTACCCACTGTTGTTGAGCTAATCTGAAGGCCACACGAAGTTTGGAGGTTTTTAGCTACTGACTCTGCAGACAGTTGGGGGCTTCAGCCTGCGCTGACCGCGCTCTGTCATTTTCCGTGGCCTACCACTTCGTGGCTGAGTTCACGGAAATTTCACGGATGGACTTATTGCACAGGTGGGAACCTATTACAGAACCACGCTTGAATTCATTGAGCTCTTGAGAGAGACCCATTCTTTCACAAATGTTTGTAGAAACAGCCTGCATTCCTAGGTGCTTGTTTTTATACACCTGTGGCCATGGAGGTGATTGGAACACCTGAATCCAATGATTTGGAGGGATGGCCCAATACTTTCGGATATATATATATATATAGATATATATATATACTGTATATATGTATAAGAACAAATTAACGATTAGGCTAAATCAGCTAAATACATCCCAGGTGCATCAAAATGAAAGGTGATCTGTGAAAGTAATCATAGCCTAAGCAAAGTGCATATTTCCTGTTGATTAGAGAGCTCTAGCTTTGACTCAGCAGAGTTGTGTTGGACTTCTATGTAAAGACTACTGTTTCCACACAAAGCACAGGGGTCCTTCTCTACAGCATGCTGAAATTGCACAGGCTTTTCCACTCATGCTGAGGGTGCGTTCTAAAGAAAACAGACTTTGCACACCTTTTACTTGGATGCACTTGGAATGCATTTAGCTGACTTAACCTCAAAGTTCAGTTGGGCTTTATGTGTAAATGTGTAACACTGACTGGTTTGTATTACCTTTCAAAGGAATAAAGAATGGTCATGCCTAAAGTGTCCTAAAGGAAGGCTGGTCAAACTTTTGAGCATGGTGTACATACTTCACATTTGTCAGAAAAAGACATAAGGTGGAAAACAAAGAAGTAAAAAGCAATTGTTCATGGGACTTTTTAAAGGGCATACAAACAGACATATATTATATATAAAAGTCATCAACTTTAGTGAGGAGATATCAAGATAAAAATAAGTTAAAGACAATGAAATGCACCAGAAACATTTTTATGTTTTCTACTTTTCAATACATGGTTGTATAGTTCCTTCATACAGATATCCAATAATCAATGTACCTGTAAGCAGGTTGCTTATAGTAGCCTAGATAGGTGAAGCCCCAGACAGCAGGGTTAGAGTTTATGTTATTTCCTGGGTTTTTCTTTGGTGGGCTTTTTGGGTCTGATCCACTGGTCCTGTACCTATAAAAAGAGACGGTGGTCCAGAGCCCAGAGGGAGGGAGAGAGAGAAGGAGGGGGAGGTTCAGTGCTGTCTCGTGGGAGTTACCTGGGATCCAGTCTGTAAGCAAAAGTTACTGATCCTGGAGTACAGGATCACCTACCATCAGGAGCGTCCTGCAATATAGGGGGGCTGCTGGAACCTGTAGTCCACCTGAAGATGCCAGCTGCTGGATGTTGAAATATATGAACTATGCCTTTACATGTATGCCAGGGCATTACTCAAGCCTGAGATAAGTACTAGGGATGTAGGGAAACAACTCTGTTGTACTTTGAACTTTGTAATTTTCAGAACCTTTCAGTAAAGCTTTTAAACATTGCCTTTACTGGTCTGAAGTTACTAAAGGAGTGAATGCAAGTAACTAGCACACATTGTGTCCAGTGGTGGATATGAAGACAGCAAGTGGTTACTAAAAAAATGGAAGTCATTAGTCAGTTAAAACAGCCTGTCATTAAGTGTGTACCTGTGATAGGTGGGACAGCCTCTTGCAGCAAGGGGGTTTTTGTCAGCACTTTCTCTACGAGTGGTCCATCTCCCATGGCAACAGGAGTAGATAAAGGCATCAGAGGTCCCCAGCCTGTACAGGAAGAGCAAGCAGTGGGTGCACATAAGGAGCCTGTGTTAGGTGGAGTTCCATTCCACTACTAGGAGCGAGGTAGTGCAGATACGCTGGACAGGTGGAGTGGGCATAGGCTCAGCATGTCCCTCCTAAATGCAAAAACTACAATGAAGCCGTACTTTAACATGGGGACAAGAGAGTTAACATTGCTCAAGTGTACATGGTGTACAGTCATCTCTAATGTTAGAGGTACGTCTTACACTGAGTATTCATTGACAGCAGTCTCAGCTTGTTTTAGGGCATTGATGGAATGGCACAGAGTAAAGGTACCCCATGTGTGAGGCAAGTGTTCCTATCTAAGTTGCCTATCATAGCCCAGAAGAACCCACCCTAAGGGTAATCCTCCTATGTGACCCACACTTGGCACTCAACAAGTTACCAGGGAACATAGAGAAAGATCCACCACCTACTCTACTACGACCCACCTACATGCAGAAAAAGATGGAAAATTTAATTAACCTAATGCGTTTCATAAAACATAGTTCACTTCACTAGGAGTTTGATGTTTCTGACAGGGTGTAGCTAGTCATAATAGCCAGAGATCCAAAATGGTATTCCCAACATCAGACAGAACTCGCAGGAGAAGTGTCTGTCCCGGGGTATAGGGAAACCAAGGGATGAGGAACAGTGGGCAGGCAAAGCTAAGGTGCAGCCAGAAGAACCTCATACATCCTAAAGAGAAACTAGCACAACCCACAAGATTTATATGAAAAAGAAAATGGAGTGCACTAATAGAGCCAACAACCCATATAAAGATCAGGTGACAAAAAATAAGCTGGAAAATAAGTATTGTAGAAGTGCTTTATAGATATAAGGCTGTTAGCTATCCAGCCAGAAACTGTCAGATTAGAAAATGTCTCATCTAAATGGGCAGTTTAAAGCCCACATGAAGCCACAAATACTGTAGCTGCCGATTTTTAATACAAGGACACTTACCTGTTCAGGGATCCAGTGCTGTCCTTGCCCGAGCGGATTCTTTAATCTTCAGAATGAGATAAAAATGAATTAAGACTTACATTATTTCAACTTTATTGTTTTCAACACAAGAAAAAAATGGATGGTGCAATTGGTTGGTCACTATCAGCTTTACGACACATTCTGTATTTACCATTTGGTTTAGCAAAATAACCTAAATTTGTACTTGTCATGTATAGAGATCAGCATGTGTCCTTGTATTCCAATGTATTAAGCTCTATTTCACTAACCGCATGCAGTGAAGCCATTAAATCTAGTAAACTTGGCACTTAAGGGAGGTAAGATGGATGGCTGCAGCTCTTACACGGTAATGTACATAATCTCCATACAATAAATGATAGGTTTGATCAGACTGTGTGATCGGATAGCAATGGTAATGGCTGCAGCATTAAGCATGTCATATTAGTGTCTGCATATCTCACAGGAAACATAGTACAGCTCTGCCATGTGGCTAATGACAAGCAGAAAGCAGCGACAGCCTATTTCCATGTGCCAGTCCGTTGACAGCTACTTCTGAATCATTTGTATTTTTCTCATCAGAAAGAAAGTAAATAATTTGTTTCTGCAGGGAGCTCACAGAAGGTCTCAAAGCTGAGATAAAACTGTCTGCAAAAATGTAAAAAAGAATTGACACTTAGTGGCCACCTGCTTAAAAATACAAATAGCCAAGCAGAGAGTCACATGACTACATGCAGACACAGTCAAGAGGTTCAGCTGTTGCTTCACCAAACATTAGAATAGGCATGATGTGCAAATTATTGTTGGTGCCAAAAGTGGTGGCTGGAGCATTGCAGAAACTGCAGGGATTTTCAAGACTTTCCATGGTGAAAATGTATTGTTAAAGGTTGCCTCTGCATTCCAGCACCCAGCATTAAACTGTATGGTGAGATGTAGTTATCTCCCCCTCACAATACAATTAAAGTCCCGGGCTTGGGGAGAAAAAGAGTGGCATAAAAGAGTGTGATCAACTAAGTGATCACCATTGCTAGGGGGAGTTAAACTTCACTTCCCCTAATCTGCAGTAGAGGGGGACGGTTAAAAAACACTGTCACTAACCACCATCGTGTATGTGTGTGTGTGTGTGTGTGTGTTGGGGGGGGGGTTAATAATGTTGCTACTAAGGTTTATTATCACGGCCTCTGACTCTGTCACAAATGGTGGTGGGGTTTTTTTGTGCCCAATGCTGGGAGATATTATTGTGTCCACTAACAACAATGCCGGGGGTTATTATTGTGTCAACTGCCAGCAATGCTGGGGGTTATTATTACAGCCCTCTGGAAGTATTGGGAGATGCTTTTGAGGCCCTATATTATTTTCAAGTTGACCACCACTGGACTAAGGTATCACCTGCTAAAAGTACAAGGAAACTCCGTTCTGGTCTATGTTAGTTATAAAATACATTGATGAGCCCAATCAGGGGTCAAAAAGATAAAAAATGTAGTGGAATTTTAATAAACAACTCTATTCCAGCTAAAGATCCAATTAATACAATGGAATGAGACTTTTGTGATTAAATGAAAACTAAAGCAAGAAACTCTTAGAGTCTGTTCTGGGACCTGCAAGCTGCTTTTATTTGTCAGGAGTAAATCTTCTGGTTAGAGTAGAACTCCATCTGGGAGGCATGGACTGTTGTTAGCACACTAGTCATGACTTCTGCAGAGTTCCTTTCTTTACTCCCTGTCCCAGAGACAAAATGGGAAGAGAGAAAATAAATCTCCAAAACATGAGGGGAAATCCAACCTTTGATAGTCATCAGCACAACAGTTGTCCTATTTGATTTCCCTCTGATACCATTTCAGTGACAACCATCAAATTTTAGGTTGACCATATTTTCTCTACCAGTCTCAGTAATCATCAGGCAGGAAATAGCAAATCCCTCAAATGGATACAGAGACAACAATGAAGCACCAATACAAGTTATAATTCTGTTCAAAACAAAAAAAAGTTTGGGCTGTAGCTCCACTTTAATGAGAGAGGTCTGGACCTGCTGGCTTTTAAGAGTACAATGGGTTTTAAATGGAAATTGAGAGTTACGTTAAAAAAAAAGCCAAGAAGAGAGCCCAGTCAGGTGAGCTGTTAAATTATATATTACAGGCCTTTATACAGAGCTGAAAATTTACACAGCATTTTTACTGTACATTGACATTCATCTATGTCTTCAAGGAAAGTACAATCAGGGATGAGGTCAATATTTGTTCGGAACACCAGCGACATTCTTAGCAAGCAGTGACGTCCTTAGGTCCCATTCATTTAATGGGTAGGAATCCCATAAAATGTACACAAAGGGGCAGGGTTAAAGTGACATCATTGAGCAAATATGACCACATGGCTGTGTCCATAATTGGTCAATGATGTCACACAAGAGACCCCTCCCCTTTGTTTCATTTAGTGACAGAGAACAGGAGATGCCATTCGATGCACATAAAGGATTGAAAGGATTGGATGAGTCAGCAGTGTTTTGATCTGTGGTCCTGGTTCATGAATGACAAGGATTTGCATCGCTGGACAATGTACTTGGCAGTGGATTTATGTCATGGGTCTTTATTTATATATTTATTATAGGGTCTTGTCAAAAACAATGTTTCTGTTTGTGTTTACTGGGGGCAGAATTTGGGGGCCCCTTATGGCTAAAAGATCATCACAACCACTGGGCTAGGGTTGGGGGGAGGAGGCCCTTGTCCCCGTTGACATCCATACCATACCCTCATCAGCATTAGGGTTTGGTATGTATTTGTAGCAGGAACTTCACACGCTTTTCTGTGTGGAGGTTCCTTATTGAGATCTATACCAGACACCCTCCTAGGATAAGGGTCTGGTAAGGGAGAATGGAATCACCAGTGGTTTAAACCCAGTAAAATAAAGCAGCAGAAGCTGTCATTTGCTGGAAATGTCCACAGCATTGTTTTTCTTAGTAAATGTAAGTTTAGCTGTAGTATATATTGTATGGATGTGGCACCTTACAGGCAGCTTAACGGTACTGTCCAGATATGTTATTTGGAGAAATTTGCATTATTAACATGGCCCTTATAGCATCATTAAAATTGCTGCTGTCTGCCAAATGGAATTTATGAATGGACTGCAAAACACAGGCCATGGTATGAAGTAAACAAGCGGTTTGTAGAGAAGCACAGATAGCGCTCCCAGATGTTAAACTACGCAAGGAGATAAGCAATCCGGAGAAATATAGCTAAGAAAAAATGGTGCTGGAAATTATGTAGAGAAATACAGAAAGAGCTGTAGATAGTGATGACAGACAAGTCTGATGAATGCACTTAATTTCAGGTACAGTGGAGTCGATAACCCCTTGTGACATGTATGTTTAATATGAAAACAAATTTTGCACCCTAGACAGCTAGAAGCAACAGCTCTGTAAATTGTAACAGAAAACAGATCTATATAGCCAACGCTGGGACTGAAACATTATCCTACATGTATGCGGGCCTGGGCTTTATCATGACATAAAGCTGCAATGTCTCCACGGCTTACTTCTTTGTGACTGCAACCTCCAGAGTCTGTATTATTATTCCGAGCACTAGTTTCACATACCTCTGCAAGCAGCCAAGGATTATAATCAGGACTGCTGTCCACTGCACCACCAGTCTAAGGATAAGGGACCAATAAATTAAATTACAGCATTACAAAGAGATCCTTTAAAAAAATAAAATAATAGCCCAGAGACAGATGAGCTTATCATTAAATATTCACAGGTAAGAAAATGATTCTGGCCCATGAAAGATTATAAAGGTTTTCTACTTCAAGTGAACCTGTACTGTATTTTATACTTTAACCACTTGCATACCGGGCACTGATACCCCCTTCCTGCCCAGGCCAATGTTCAGCTTTCGGTGCTGTCACACTTTGAATGACAATTGCGCAGTCATGCAACACTGTACCCATATGAATTTTTTATAATTGTTTCACACAAATAGAGCTTTCCTTATTTAATCGCCACTGGGTGTTTAATTGTTTGCACTATAGACAAAAAAAAAAAAAGTTTGAAAAAAAAAGTTTTTCTTTGTTTCTATTATAAAATTTTGCAAAGAGGTAATTTTTCTCCTTCACTGATGTGCATTGATGGGGCTGCACTGATAGGCAGCACTGATGGGCACTGATAGGCAGCCCTGATGGGCACTGATAGGCGGCACTGCTGGGCACTGATAGGCAGCACTGATGAGGTGGCATAGATAGGCAGCACTGTTGGGCACTGATAGGCAGCACTGATGAGCTTACACTGATGATGCTGCACTGATATGCAACAATGATGGGCACTGATATGCAGCACTGATGGGCACTGATAGGCAGCACTGATGGGTGGCACTGACTGACGGCACTGACTGGCGGCACTGCTGAGCACTGACTGGTGGCACTGGTGGGCACAGATGGGTGCCACTGCTGGGCAGCACTGATGGGTGGCACTGATGAGGGGCATTGGTGGGTGGCACTGCTGGGCACAGGTGGGTGGCACTACTAGGCACCTCCTCTGACAATTGCCGGTTATCAGCAGTACTTTCTTCACGCTGTCACAGCGTGAGGAAAGTGCAGCTGTTAACCAGCAACTGCATTTACCAGTGATCTACTGTGTCATTGGACACAGCTGATCATGTGGTAAAAGGCCGCTGTGATTGGCCTTTTATCACATCACGTGATCAGTTGTGTCTGTAGGATCACGGAGATCGCCGGGGGCACGTGGGAGGGCACGTTCTGGGAGGACATCATATGATGCCCTCCCAGAACTGGACAATTGTGCTGTAACAGTCACTCAGCTATAGCGCAGATGGCAAATGGTTTTAAAAGAACACATTCACAAAACCTTCATCCTCCCATCATCAAAAGTGACCCCAGCACCTCCAAATTCCCAAGATCATCATAACTAGTCAGGACTCAGGAACTGCAGTCCCAGCATTCCTTCTGCTAACCCCTCCATCCTCAGAATTTATAGTCCCAACTTTGCTTTCACAACTTCTATTTCAATATATATATATGTATATATATACACAATCATGGTTAAATATATTGGCACCCCTGCATTTCTGTCAGATAATGCAGCTAATGTACTACTTTGCCCAGTAAATTGTTACAATTACAAATGTTTAGGCATTCTCATGTTTATTACTTTTGTTTGTATTGGTGTGACACAAAAAGAGCAGAGAAACAAAAAGCCAAATCTGACACATTCCACACAAAACCCCCAAAACGGACTGGACAAAATTACTGGCACCTTCTCAAAATTGTAAGAAATAATTGCATTTCAAGTTTGTGATGCTCCTGTAATTTGTAATGAAACTCACCTGTATCAATTACCAGGTGCTGACTATATAGAAATCACACCGGCAACCAGTTAAAATGCTGAAAAATTGACTCAGCCTTTCTGTGTGTCTCTGTGCGCCACATGGAGCATGCAGAAAAGAAAGATCAGCAAAGAATTGTCTGAGGATTTGAGAACAAAAATTGTGGAAAAGCTTGGACAAAGGGTTACAAGTTC
Organism: Staurois parvus; assembly: GCF_062004578.1. Lineage (NCBI taxonomy): Eukaryota > Metazoa > Chordata > Amphibia > Anura > Ranidae > Staurois > Staurois parvus. The sequence goes on along the minus strand of NW_028318021.1, from coordinate 1,971,470 downwards.
ATCTCCAGAGATCTTGATGTTCCTGTGTCCACTGTGCATAACATTGTCAAGACGTTTACAGCCCATGGCACTGTTGCTAATCTCCCTGGACGTGGACAAAAGAAAACAATTGATCAAAGATTTCAACAAAGGACTGTTCGGATGGTTGCTAAAGAACTTCAATCAACTTCCAGACAAATTCAAGCTGACCTTCAGGCACAGGGTACAACTGTGTAAGCTCGCACTATACGTCGCCATCTAAATGAAAAGGGACACTATGGTAGGAGACCCCGGAGGACCCCACTGCTGACACAGAAACATAAAAAAGCCAGATTGGAGTTTGCCAAAACTTACCTGAGGAAGCCAAAATGCTTTTTGAAGAATGTGCTGTGGAAAGCCCATCATTTTACTGCTTTCAGAAAAAGCAATGAGGCCTTTAAAGAAAAAGATACAGTCCCCAGAGTCAAACATGCTGGAGGTTAACTGATGTTTTGGGGTTGCTTAGTTGCTTGAAGACCTGGATGTCTTAACTGTGTGCATTAGAAAATCTGAAGACTACCAAAGAATTCTGGGGTGCAATGTAGGGCGCAGTGTCAGAAAGTTGGGTCTCCATCAGAGGTCATGGATCCTACAGCAGGACAATGACCCAAAGAATTTCCCTGAGTATAGAAACTAATTCCTTGTTCCTCTGGGCTGGAATAGTTCCTTTATTCCACACGGTGCTGAGCTGAGCTGATCTTTCACTATGTTCTAAATGAAAGGCAGTGTTATCACTCCCTGATGAGTAGTGTGATGGTAACAAGGTCATGAATATCACAACTCAAACAGCAGGATCCTAAGACTGTGGGACAAATGACAAAGATGACAGAACTTGAAGAGTATGGATGAATCAGATGCAGTTAAAACATATTTGACATCAAATTGCTACCCAACAGATTTTAGATTACACCAGGGCCTTCTTCAGGGCTTCAGGTCTTTAAGACCCTCTGCTGCTATTATGGGGTATAAGCAATAGTTATGGGCAAACAGGCAATAGTGTCAGATTGAGACACAGAACAGAGTTTGCAAGTAGAGGCAGGATGAACTAATGGCTGGTCTTGTTTACTCGTATTATTCTTTTCCTTACAGCACTAGAATTCTTCTGTGAATACAGCAGTCAGAGTCAGATCTTCCCACTGTGTTTGAAGAGGTTACTGTACTGTGCTGTCTCAGCATTTTAAAGTATATCTCAACTCAAAACAAAAATATAAAATATTGCTACCTAAATGTGGTGGCTGAGTTCATTATTACTTTTCAGGCTAAGAATATTTTTAACTTGTACAGAAAAACCTGTCAATCTTACCAGAAATGCAAAATGTGAGCTTAAAGTATATCTATGGCCAAAATGTAACATCATATACTTATTTACATACTGTATTTAAATTATTTCTGGCTTGCTCATATTAATCTGAATTATCTTGAAGTTTGTAAACTTACATTGTGAAGATTCTTCCTTGTATTCTGTGACACAAATTCACTATGTCTTGTGAGTAGGTACTGCTGTGTCACACATTTCACAGAGCCTGCCTTCTGAACTACAGAGGAGGGGTTTCAGGAGGCGAAGTCAGTATAGGATTTACTGCTTGTAGTGAGGCATGTCAAGGTATTGTGAGGCATGTTGTAAACGGGCTTTTTTGTGGCTTTGGCATAGTAAAGGCTTCTTTCTGGCAACTCAACCATACTGCTTATTTTTGTTTAAGTACTCTCACATTGTGCTCCTTAAAAAAAACACTGTCTTTTTACAGAGCAACCTGTATTTCTCATGAGTTTACCTGTTGGTTTTTCTTTGTATCCCGAACATTTCTTCTGGCAGTTGTGGCTGCAAGCTTTTTTGGTCTACCTGAACTTGGCTTGGTATCAAGGGATCCTCAAATTTTCCACTTGTTAATAGGTGATTGAACAGTACTGACTGACATACATTCAATGCTTTTAATATCTTTTTATATCCTTTTCCATCTTTATAAAGTTCCATTACCTTGTTATGCAAGTCTTTTGACAGTCCTTTTCTGCTCCCCATGGCTCAGTATCTACCTGCACAGTGCATTCACGTGAGAGCTAACAAACTCATCAACTATTTACACACAGACACTGACTGCAATTTAAAAAGCACCAGATGTGGAAAATTAACCTTTAATTGCCATTTTAACCTGTGTGTGTGTCTGTACCAAGGCCAAACTAACAGGGTATGTAAACTTTTGATCATGGTCATTTGGGTTATTTCTGATATCATTATGATTTCAAAAGGAGTCAGACAACTATGTGATAATAAATGGCTTCATATGATCACTATCCTTATATAAAAGACAGTTTTTTGGCATGATCAGTCATATTTTCAAAATAAGTGCCAACATTTCACAATTTCTGTCAGGGTATGCAAATTTTTGAGCACAACTGTATACCCAGGTATATATAGCTATTAATAGAGATACTTCCAGATACGTATTGCAGCAAAGAACAGTTGCAGGGACTCATGAGGATGGTAGCGATGCAGCATTTGTCTTGGTGTCAGGGACTTGAAGACAAGATCTGCAGTGATGCAGTGTCCAACCAGCCTGGAATGCAGCTACTCACCAGCAGAAATCATTGTGTGGAGTTGGAACTCAGAGTCAGCCTATCTACTCTTCACTTAGTCCCTAGTAGCTTCTAATCTGTATTGCATCCGAACCAACTACCAGAAGTTGCCGTCAGATGTATAACCTAGCTCTGGTCTATGTTGGTTATTGAACCCTGAGCTAAAACTAGCTATAGATTTCCAGACCAGAAGGGATAGGGTTAACTAAAATAACAAGCACTTCTTATAAACTCTATTGCAATAAACTAATATACTAGAAGGTGACCACTACATACATATAGTAGCACAGACCTAGCTATCTGACACTGGCATGTGGGATAATAATAACAGGACAAAGATGCATCTGTTACAAGGATTCAGGATAAACACTCAAGAAGCTATGGGCAGTTAAACTATTTGAAAATATTAATACTTGCCTAATAGTCTCTGCTGGTCTGGGTGAAATAGAACCGAAGCAACAGCTCCTGTATGTGTAAGGTCATGTGGCTCAATTCTTCTCTTTCTCTCTTCACTTCATCCCTCTGGGGTTTTCAGTCTCACAGAAACAGGAAGTGATGTGCATAAATAACTTACAGAACAGTCACTTACAAATACAGACAGTACTGGGCCTCAGATCCCTACATTAAATTTGTGTTTTTGGGTTTAGATATGCTTACACAGCGTTTTTTATGATACAGAATGTTATCCAGTTAGATTCCATTTACACTTCTGCTTATTTCTTACTTACTTCTTATGCCTGAATATACTCGACATTGAATTTCCTTCTAAATGTCCCTGTTTACACTTGTAAATTTAGTTGCGCTATGCCCTACTCTCAAAAATATACATGCGCATGCAAGGATTTTTTGCCAATAGTTGCCTATGAAAGTGCCAACAATGAAAGTGCCAAAATGATCAACAAGCCAAATCCCATGCTTTTCAATTGTCCCTGTTCACATTTGAGTGTTCAAGTGCCTGTAACTCAACTCCTGAAGCTCACAAAGGTACATCAGCTACTTTTGAAGCAGAATGGGATACTGTTGGCCCCTCTGACTTCACTGCGAGTGCTACATGCTTTTTTAGTACGCCCATAACAAATGTGTATGGGCCAAAAACAAAGACGTTTCTGTATGGTTCTTCAAGTACAAAACCACACCTTAAAATTGCCAACACACGTTTTTGGCCACATTTTGACATTTTTTCTACATGTTTACACATTGTTACACTTTTTCCACACATTCACACATTTTTACACTTTTCCTCCTATAAAACTGATTTCCGACCCTTGCCCAGTCCAGGAAACAAATGCCTGAAGCTTGATACAAGCGCACAAAAACACTACAAAAGTGCCTGAAAAAAAAATACCACTTTAAAATCACCAGGAATAAGCCCTGCTCAGATGTGAATGCAGACTCAAGGTTTAAATTTACTTTAAATTTCTTCACTCTCTAAATCAACATGAACTATTTTTAATCTTTCTGCTGGTAGCCTTAGAAAATAGATAGGAAGGTGTGACGAACACGGGTGTCCAACCATTGACCTCTTCACCAACTTGTGACAAAAGACTGGTCAATCTCACACTATGCTGTCACTTACACAACAATGCCACTCTCAGCCCTGCACTGCACAAAGATTTTCCAGCTTGCAGGACCACAATCTAGGTGCCAACAGACTGAGAGCGATCACCACTGGGTTTAGTTAACGAAGCAATTTATTCTTTAACCACTTGCCATCCAGAGGATCTACCCCTCTTCCTGACCAGGCCATGCAACTAAGATACAGTGTAGTTCCTTTTTAAGGCTAAGCAAACTTAATAACCCAATTTTAAATATAAAGAAAAGGGGTTATAGAGCTATTACAGAGAATCGATACAATGTTTGGTCTGCATTCTGTTGAGTCTGTTTGACACATTGAGATTACTAGCTCAGTGTCTTGATATCCCTAGAAAGAAATACATTTCCAGTGTTGCCATGTACATAACACTGTTTACTGGTGCAGTCCATGTATCACACTGAAAATGTGAGGCCATGATGCATCTGGAAACATAACAATGCCACCCAAACACTCACTAAAACGTTATTACATTATGTGTGGGGATCACCGCAAGGCTATGAGTGTTTCATTCTGACACGGCTGAAATCTTACGTGCAGCACGAACACAATTTCCTGAGTATACAGGGACAATTACTGTGTGTATGGATAGTTTTCCATGTTACTGTAAATGAACAATAGCTGGGGAGTCACGGCCTCTGTGGCCTATCCAGACCTACATAAATTTACAGTTTAGATGGAAAAAAATATCTCCATTTGATTCTATACATTGCAAGGATTTTAGCAAACAATTCAGGAGATCCTTGCCTGCTTGTGTTCTCTAGATACTGAGGTACCATGGTAGTGAAACACCTAGAAAAGTAAACCTAAGAACATTAATGGGAATGCCATATCCCATGCAACAGGCTGCCTTAGGTTGAAGCTGAAATCCAGGCAAACAGCTAAATGCACAATTAAACTGCTAATATGGGAGCAGATATACTTGCCATATTGTAAATCTGTCTATCTAGTCCAGTGATTTACATAGCTCTGCCCAACAGAAAAGCCAATCTGGTGACCTGATTTTTCTCTACCACAGTTAAGCCACATAGCTTGGTCACCTCTCTTTTCCCAGGCTGTGATTGGATAGTGAAGGATCAGCAGCACACTGGTCAGCTCATTTCTCTGCCCGTACCCCTAGTACTGCACCTTCCCGATCTGAGTATTCCTGAACAAGCGGTTACAAGATGCTTGAAGTGTTACTAAGCCCAGGACCCTGCATTCACTATATCTGGTCTCCCACAGTACACACAACATGGAAATGTAATTATTTTAGTAAATGTAAACTGCTAAATACCTTTTCCTATCAGCAGTATACAGCAGTCTTGTGACTTCTATCAGTGTCCAGCAGAGCACTGGTTAAAGCTTGTAGTTGGAGTTTTCATTCTCCCCTGATTGTCCTGTGAGATTGTATAATCCCTGACCCTCTGTCTGGACAATGCTGATTTTCCCTGTGCTGATCACATTCACAAGAAAAAAAAAACTCTAGCAATACACACCTGAGCATGTGCAGCTTGCCCCCAAGGCTCTGTTCTGTCAGCAGATGGATTGGGGACAGTAGAAGAAGGGAAGGATCAGAGAAAACAGGATCAAACAGCCTTTTGACACAATGCGGTGGATTAACACCTTAGGTTCCACAGTGAGTAAAAAAAGCATGCTTTACTGCATATACAGGCTGATTTTACTGTTGTGGGCTTAGTAACACTTTAAGTCAAATTCTGATATTTACACTAGTTGGGTTTAAAAATACATTTTACGATAAATAGGTGTTTTTGTGTTATTACATCCGCCTGGAAATCAAGCTTTAACTTTAGCGAAGAAACTTCTAAGAGAGGCAATGTGCCAATTACAGGAGCAAGGGGTTAAACATACTGGGAAACCGTGATACATAATCACGATGGTTTGAACAATTTTCACAGTATATCATAGAAAAGTGTAAATTGAAGTCAAAAGGCCTTTTTTAATAATATTACAATTACAGCATGGTTTCACAAAACTGGTGTTTTTTCATAAAAGCTCTAGACGTATATAAAAGATACACATGAATGCAACTTTCCATTTATTAGTAAACCATTACATTTCTTTAATACAAACAGTATGTGTACCTATATTTGACTTGGTATCAACATCTTGTAGCCCTGTACAGCAGAGCTAAGACTGGGAGAGGGAAAAGCAGCACAAGGAGCCAACAAGAAGCATGCTGATTACACGAGGAAGCAAAGTAAAATGGAACTGCACTTTTTCTTATTTGCAGGCTGGGAACAGATCCAAAACAGCCTGGGTTTAGGTACTGCACAATTCCATCCAGATTACAGTACATTTTGGAGGAGAGTATTGCAGCAAAAGCTGTTTTAATGAGCTATCTTTTTTTTTTTCATTGGAGTTCTGTTTAAGGCTCTATGTACACAGGACACTTCTGAACGATGGAAACTGACTGTTGGAAAACGTAGGTTAAAAAACGTCTGTTTAGCCACATTTGCATACCACGTTTATGCACGTTTATGAGCGTTTGAGTTTAGAAGCGTTTTTTAAAGATAACCTTAGGAAGCCTTCCAAAATGCCCAGAATATACTGAAAAACAGTAAAAAATTAACTATTTCAGACATTGTGAGAGAGATAGAGAGAGAAGAAGCAGAGATAGCAGTACTTGTTGAGATTAGCTGTCTTTTTTTTTGTGGTGTTTGGATGTGTTCCATTTCTGCTCATTTCTGTGCAGAAATTATTGCAGCAGTGTCTAACATATTTTCTTTCATGCAAAACCTCAAAGTATTGTGTACCAGGTCCATTTGAGTACCTAGAAAACGCTTTGCATGCAGTTTTCATGATGAAAAAAGGCTCTGGACAGCATCTGGAAATGGAAGAGTTAAAAAAAAATTGCAAACGCTTATAAACACGGTTAGCCACGGTTTTCTGTGTTCAAAAAAATGACTGTACACTCAATTGCCTGTAAATGATTATAAACGACATAGTGTACATGGACACACAGGAAAACATTAGGGTGAGTTCAGGGGCTGCTGAAAAAACACTGAACAGCTCCTAAACGTGAGTTTATCAGCTGCGGTATACATGAGCCCTAAAAGGTAAGTGTTGCCTGAAGGCCTATCATATGCTATGGCCATTGGAGATTCAGTGGTAATTGGAATGGTCTGGGCATCAGTAGCAACAATTAGCTATTGCAAGTATGACGAATGATAATGATCTCTGGGGCTCCAGGTACCCATGCAGGGACATCTACAGTCAAAATACCTGGCAGGCTATACAATAACCAGTCTGTATAGTCCTAACAATGATATAAAAACAAACACTGCCAACAGTGCTCTCAGTAAGGTAGGTTGCCATTTCCTTTCCAAAATCTTTTTTTGTCTGTGCTAAGATGAGCCCAGATTGCCTGCACATCCGTGTTATTGCCTCACAAAACAAACTTCGACAACAAAAACATTTGCTTTTGAAAGGGAATGTTCCAGGGCTCTGATCTGTACCCTTCGTACACTTTTGAGATCTTCGCAGACTGGCTTGATGATATTAAGGTCAAGAGACTGTGATGGCCATTCCAAGACCTTCACCTTTTTCCGCTTTAACCACTGGACGGCATGGCCTTATGCTTAGGGGCATTGTCATGCTGGAAAGTCCAAGAGCGTCCCATGCACAGCTTTTGTGCAGAAGAATGCAAATTGTTTGCCAGTTTTTCCAGATAACATGCTGCATTCATTTTGCCATCAATTTTTACAAGATTATCCATGCCTTTAGAGCTCACATACCTCCAAAACACCAGTGAGACACCATTATGCTTCACAGTAGCCATGGTATTCTTGCCGCTATAGGCCTTGTTGACATCTCTCCAAATATAGAAACAGAGAGAAATAACCACCACTGGACTTTTACGGCAGAATCAAAATGTGCAACACAGTTAAGTATCTTTATTACAAAACATGATAACAGACCAAGTTAGGTCAATAAAACAGTGCTTTAGTTAGGCAACCCATGACAAGGCATACAGCATTATACAGTATGTCAATACAAATACCCTGACATTCTGCAGTACGCCTAAAGAGAAACTGCCAGCAAAGTTAAGCTTGGTCAGTTACGGTGACCAGAAGACGAATCCCGACGTATTTCAGAACCAGTGTTTCCTTCTTCAGGGAATAATAGACATATGTAAGGTCTATATTACAATCATACCAGTGCATTAAAAACACTGTATATCCAAAGCATAAAATATATATAAAAAAACAAAAACAAGGCTGGCACCAAATGGCACTTATATTGTATAATACAAAGCAGACTAAACTCTAAGAGTGATCACATTAGGCTGTCTATTATTGCCTCCTAGATGCACATCTCAATACACCACACATCCACAAGAACCTCACAAAAATGACCAATTGGCGATGGAATAAAATGGGCCTGAAATAATAATTAATTGATTAAATATAATTAGATTTTGAAAATCCAAAAGAGAAAATGAATATATAGACTCTGCTAAGCAGCCTAAGCAAAAAGATTATATTATTAGGATTATAGCTTATATTTATTAGGAAGGATGAGCACATGAAGAGCAGCATATGCTGAATACATTCAAAAAAACCAGGATGGCATAACACGTACAGATGGCCACTGGTACACATCATTAGCTAAGATTCCCTGGATGGGGGGAGGGGCAGAGTGGAGGGAAAACACCACCACCAGAAGAAGGGGGGGGAGATACATGCGCCCGGTTATCCAGGGGAACAGAGAAGAGACCCAGCCTTGGCCAACAAACAATGGCTCTCCCAACACAGATCATCAGGATCATGTTTAGGGCTGATTTGTCAACAAGATATAGCAGAATCTATGGGCTTAAAAACACCCAATTAATGAATATATGTAACATCTTAAATTATATGTTCAATTTGTATCCAATTTGCAAAACTTACCATTCATCAATTTCTTACAGAGTCTTTATAGCATGCCAAATTGCATTGACTCCCCCATGCCATGTGAAAGACAACCTAGGGAGAAATAAAAAAAGTCATTCAAAAAGGGTGGTAGGCCCATAGTCCTCTCCACTGGGAAATTTCCCCTATAGTATGGCCCTGCACTCCATTGTATCCCCACCTATATACACCCTAGATCCCAACCTCATACCCTGCAAACTAGGACTGTAGCCAACAATCATATGAATTCTGGCATTTACTCAATACACTTTATTTATTACAGATATTGATATGATACCAACAGTTTGCGCAGTTTCCCATCAAATAGTCTCTGCCCTCAAATAGCTTACAGTCAAGAACCCTATCTCACATGCATACTAGGGCCAATTTGGACAGGTTTCCATTATCTTACCAGCATGTCTTTAGGGTGTGGGAGGAACCTGGACTACCCAGGGGGATCCCACGCAAACACAAGGCTTACATGCAAATGCTACTTGCACCAAGAAAGATTGTAAATGCAGCAAAGGCAGGTAAATATGTTACATTCACTCTCAGCTATATCAATACCAACTATATGTAACTTAAAGTGTTACTAAACCCACAACAGTAAAATAAGTCTGTATATGCAGCAAAGCATTATTGTTATACTCACTGTGGAACCTAAGGGGTTAATCCTCTGCATTGTATAAAAACGCTGTTTGATCCTGACTTCTCTGATCTTCCCCTTCTTCCAGTGTCCCCCTTTTATCTCCTGATAAGACATATTGTGTGGAGTCACTCTATCCATGCTCAGTTTGATGTGTATTGCTAGAGAATTTTTTTTCTTGGGAGAGCACATGTGATTGGCACAGGGCCAATCAGCACTGTCCAGACAGAGGTCAGGGGTTCTGCATCCACCTAGATCACAATGAAAACTCCTCCTACAAACTTTACCCAGTACTCGGCCAGATACTGATATAAGTCACACGACTGTTCTAACTGCTGATGAGAAAAGATATTTAGCAGTTTATATTTAGTAAAATAATTAAACTTCTATTTTGTGTGTACTGTGGGAGACCAGATATAGTGATTCCTGATATAGTGATTGCAGGGTCCTGGGTTTAGTAACACTTTAAACATCATATATAAAGTTACAGTCCTCCAGTGAATCCATTTCAACAATGAATTATGATAATCTCATGTACATTTGACAGTTTTGGGTCCCCTTCCTAAGAGCAACACAGTGACCATGGTAGACCGTGTGTGAGGCTTAGTGGCGCCGCACTGAAGCCAGATTGAAAAAGAGGAATCGCCTCACCGGCAGAGGAATAAAGAGAGCAGCGTCCTAGGTTTGTTCCAATATCTGCAATGAGGTGAGGGGGAGCAGACACCGCTCAGAACCAACCCCTGGAGTCAAGCTTGTTGAGTATGTGTGCCATGGCACGCTGCACTAGCCCCAGGGGCCAGGCCTTCTGTAACCAAGCCCCGATGGACAGGTCAAAATGCATCAGAGGGCATGGCTAGTGCGGTGCTGAGGCCACTTTTCACATACTGAACATGCTTGAATACAGGGGTTGGTTCCAAGCAGTGTCCACTCTCCCTCACCTCACTGAATACAGTAACCTTGGTGTCACAGTCACGAGTCAGGCTCGGAGGCCAGTAGCTGTAGCAGTAAAGAGGCTCCTACTGACCAGTTGGATGCACCAGCAGGTGGTGAATGACACGGGCTCATCTGAGGTACATGGACTAAGCACTAACTAGTGTTCACCAGAGCTCCTGATGGTGGAGAAGGGTTTTGCTGTGTGTTAGTACCAGGTCGCGGTCCTCAGGATCGCCCTACAAGGAGGTAAAGAAGCCGGGGACCAGTAGCAGATATAGCAGGTAGGGATCAAGCAAAGTGTAGTCAGTAAACAAGCCAAAGGTCGGTAACAAGTGGTTGCAGGTTGTGATCAAGCAGAAGCTTAGTCAGTAAACAAGCCTAAGGTCGGTTACAAGTGGCTGCAGGTTGTGATCAAGCAGAAGCTTAGTCAGTAAACAAGCCTAAGGTCGGTTACAAGTGGCTGCAGGTTGTGATCAAGCAGAAGCTTAGTCAGTAAACAAGCCAAAGGTCGGTAATAAGTGGCTGCAGGTTGTGATCAAGCAGAAGCTTAGTCAGTAAACAAGCCTAAGGTCGGTTGCAAGTGGCTGCAGGTTGTGATCAAGCAGAAGCTTAGTCAGTAAACAAGCCTAAGGTCGGTTACAAGTGGCTGCGGGTTGTGATCAAGCAGAAGCTTAGTCAGTAAACAAGCCTAAGGTTGGTAACATGTGGTCAAAGGTTGGGATTAAGCAGAATTGTAATTGAGGAACAAGCCAAAGGTCGATAATAAGTAGTACTGTAGATACAGATGGCAACGGGAGTGAAAAGAGCAAGATATTGACTGTAGAGAGCTCAATCATTTGGCAAACAGGAAGTGCAAAGGCATGGCTAAAATAGGAAGTTCATGGGAGGAGTAAGGAGTTCAAAGTTCAGCAGAAACAAGGCACAAGGTCGGATTGTCCAATGGATCAGACAGCATCTTGGGTAGTTCAGCAAGAAGAGACATCACCAGACACAGCAGAGATTGTAGGTTCAGATCCAGTGAGGCCCTGAAAGGTTGGTAAATTGACTTATGGAACACAAAGTTTTGATAATGAATTGTTGAAATGTTTTCATGCAGTGCCAGTTACTTTCTACTTGATGTTCCCGGTTTGCATGGTGCTATTTTTTGCAGCCATTTTTAGCTCCTTCATGGGACTATAACTGTAAGAATTTTGTAGCATTGAACATAATTTTCCCTCAAGTAACTTGATGATACTTCTATAAGACTAAAGAAACTATTGCGGTTTTAGCTGAGATGACAGCACTACTTTACTCATGGTTATAGTGATAAACACGCGGACTTACAGCACGCCATGGCTCTTCCACAGCTGCAGCCACTCACTGAAACATTCTTGGAAAACTAAATTCATCTTTTGCGTGCTGCTACGACATTATTTTGTTTCTCCGCTTCGCTAGTGACAGAAGAGCCAAACGTTAAATAAACTTCACAACCCAGAACATGGCAGCAATGTTTTTGATCACACATCACAAACCTTAAGTATATTTTTTTTTTTTCTCGTGAGGATAAAGTCAACTGCTCTGTAAAAAATGTATGAAATACTTTAGGTAAAGGAATTTGCTGTGACAGACGACTAATGGAGAATTCTATTAAAGTAGTAATACAGCCTTACTAGTATATTACAACAAGTGATTACTTTCAACACAGTCAAAAAGAGCATACTGTATATTGTTATCCTTTTCTAGCTGCATGCTCCTGCTACCTCTGCACTGCTGCCCTGAACGTCTGGTCAAAGAAAGTGCTGCCATAAGACCATCTCACATCAGTTGTTACACTACTTGGAACTATATGTCCCATCATTGATTGTGCCAGTGTGCATGCATGCCCCTTCATTCATACATGAGACATTGCTGTGCCAACATGGACTGTCATCCCAAGAGTACTACACGCACAAGACTCTGTTCCTTCTCCAAAGGAAGTGACTGATAGCAACTCCCAAGGCAGCCTTGTCAATAACTTTCCTTGGAGGAGGTGCAGAGGTGTGTCTTCTATGTTGTCATCTCAGCCTGCCTATGTGCGTTGGTGCTGGCAGTATTTATTTATTTATTACAGGTACTTGTATAGCACTGTCAATTTATGTAGCACTTCACATACATATGTACAATTCACATCAGTCCCTAACCCTCAAGGGGTGTATAATCTAAGGTCCCTAACTCACATTCATACATACACATACTAGGGCCAATTTAGACAGGAGCCAATTCACCTGCCAGCATGTCTTTGAAGTGTGGTAGGAAACTGGAGTACCCGGAGGAAACCCACACAGGGAGAACAAGCAAACTCCAGGCAGGTGGTGCTGTGGTTGGGATTTGAACCAACATCCCTAGTACTGCCAGGCAGAAGTGCTAACCATTCAGCCACTGTGCTGCCAATACATGCTTACTCTTTTTGGAGCCTGTGCAAATGGATGGCTCCATAGGACAAAGCAAGGCAATGAAGCCACCCATAAACAAGACTGTAGGGGCAGCAACAGGAGCGGACTGACCATTTGGAAACTCGGTCAGTAGGGGGCCCCATGAAATGCCCCTGGTACCTTTTTCATAGGCTTTTTTGAGTTTGGGCAAGGACACAGGGGCCCCATGATCCCCTATTGCCCGGGGGCCCCATGAGTTGTCAGTCCACCCCTGGGCAGCGATCAAGGGAGCAGAATAAACTTAAAGAAACACAAAGCTTCAACAAGCAGCGTGCTATGTGATGACATCCACAATAGAAAGGGATACAAAATGCAGGGCTTAATATTAAGATGCTAACTGCATGACATTCCGTTTAAATTCTGTGTATCATAAATGTTTTTTTTTGTTTTTTGTTTTAACAAAACACTGTTTTCACCTTTTTTCATTCTCTGTTGCATTTTAAAGCTGCTGATCTTCTGCTATCTCCTTGCAAACACTTTCTGTGTGAAAATGTTTCAATGCCTAACCGTACATCATTGTTCTGTGCGGGCTTTTTAATAATGACAATAATAAAAAAATGCCCGCATAGTCACTTGAAACCTCCATCAGAAACTTGTGAGTAACAATGTAGGAGCACAATTGGGAAACAGAGGCAGAGTGTTGTCACCCCATAACAGGAAGGTATGTGCATTTTTAACCTAATGAAAAAATAAAAAATACAATTATGAAAAATATGTTTATACTGTAATGGTTTTGGGCACATGAAAAGCTGTATATAACAGCCATTTTGTTCAGGTCTTGGTTCATCCAAGCCATTTTGTCAGGAGAGGCACAGCTGCAGTGCTCCTTCAGTTCATACAAAACACAAACTGTTAGCTGATGCCAGCACCTCCTTATAAGATCCTGGAGAGGATAGATGCAGATCCTCTGATGCCTATAAGCTGAATCCACATGTCAGTCTAGGAACGCTAATAAAAATGTCTGACTTGTCCACTTGTTTAGCTTGAGTTTTAACAGATATTTAACAGCCATAAATACCGGTATCTTAGCTGAAGTAGCAATACACATTGTTGTCCCTTCCTTGGGGTAGAATCCATAATCCCAGTATATTTCATAACTCATGAAATAATAACAGCACAGCCAGAATAAGGACATCTTTACCTCTCCAGTTAATTTATAACATTTTAAGTCCAAACACCCCTATAGTAGACAATATGAGGAACAACTGGAGCACCCTAACCCTCCTGGGTCAAGTAGACATCCAAAATATGTCATATTTACATTCATTCCACAGGTCATTCAATGTTGGACAATAATATTCATGTTAGCAGACTGTAACATGTAGATATTCAAAGATATTAATACTTACAGAAATCTGGAGCTGGGACATGGTCATAAACATAGTGACATCCCAGCAGCCACACCTTAGACTAGGAAGATTGGTCAAGTCATGTCGGTTGGCACTCCCTTTCTGACAAGAAAAGGGGGCTGCCCTTGCAGTGGTCAGCTCTTATGTAACATCAAACCTAGGAACACCTGTCAATTCATATGAGAACCAAAGGTATCATCTTGCTTGATTGATTGAACTCTGCTGAACCAGGACATTAAGTTTTCTCACACTCAACTTTTTATTTTTCTGTTGCACTGTTGTCTCTTTGTTTCTTTGTAATTACTTTTTTTGATAAATTTTTTTTGTTTGCACCTTTTTTTACCTATTTCATTATCAACCATATTTTGAAAGGTGATTGTAGCCATATTAGTGCATTTGCGGCAGAAACAATTGAGTACGGTCCGTGATACTTTTTTTTATTTGCACTAACATACAATTTTTCAGGTCAAGGTTTCAGGGTGCACCTCCTTCTTCAAGGTTCAAGCAGTGAGTACTGCTTGGACATTGAAGAAGTGGGTACATCCCAAAAGCTTCAAAAGTGCTAAAACTGTCTCTAATGCCCTAATGCAAACAAAAGAATCCCTATTTCTAGAAGAGCACTAATACATGGCAAATCTCTGAATGTAGCTGACTGTGGTGACAGTGTGTGTTACAGACGTTTATTCTAAAATCATAAATTGATATTGCTAATCTTGTAAACATTTACTACTTCTCTAGTAGTTGGTGGTGGCAGTTTAAAGGGTTAATTGCTTAGTTAACTAAACTGATTAACTAAATTGAGTTAACTAAATCGAGCTCAGTCAGTTGGCAACTAGATTGTGGTCCCGCAAGTTGGGAAATCTTTCTGCAGGGTGAGGCTGAGAGTGCGATTGTTGCATATTAGTAAAAGCGCATTGTGAGGTTGACCAGCCACTTGTCACAAGTTGGTGAAAGGGGCAATGGTCTGACACTGCATTTGTCACATATACATGTACATTAGAAATGCATACTATTTATATATGTTCTTTGTTTTACATATCATTTAATATGCAGAGCACTCATGAGATTGATTTTACAAAGATTTATAGCCTGTTAGGTTTTACATGTGATTATTGCTAGCAGCTGTTCTTAGCTGCTAGCAGTAATCACTGTGTTCTCCTGGTGAGGACAGCTCCCCCTGTCCCTGCCTCCCGCTGGGAGAACACAATAGCTCTGCGGAAGGGACTCCCCTATCAACACTGACTGTGTTGATGGGGGAATCGAATAATTTTCTTTCCTGGTTACAGGAAAGAAAAATGCACCATCTATGGCCGGTCTAACACTTCCAGGTATTTATTACTTCTCTCAGAAATCACAACCCTCCCCCTGATAAAGCCTAAGACATCCCATATGTGCAGAAATGTTCCAACAGGTTGGTTTACAGAAATTGATCGGTAGATCGACTTCTGTACAGCCAGCCTGCCTATACATGTATCACAATTTGGCTGGTCCACACTGAATCGACCTAATCTTGATCCATGTATAGCCAACTTTACTCTGCTTTTTCTCCAGATGGTGTGCCCCAAAATCACCCACTGTCAACATCTGCTGTCTGGTCTGAAAGCCTTGCTCACAAATGATACAGTGGTAGTGCTACCCCAGCAGGAGCCACTGATAGATTTGGCTACCCCAACAGTCACTCAAGAAGGATAAACTCCATCTGTGATAAAATAAACAGGTTGTATTGGTAGAACTATAAGGGTAAAGCAATGCAACAGTTTGAATATTGGCCATTAAACACAGTGAATCAACACTCTAACAATACAATACAGTCAAATACCTTTTAAAGTGTGGCCACTGATATCCTGCAGGACTGAAAGCATAAACATTAGCCCTCTGACCGGGAGATCGCTCCCCAAGTGACAAATATAAGAAAAGCAAGTAAACAGGCTAGCTTACTTGCAGTTCCTCAGTCAGGAGAGCCAAGGTTTAAGACTAAAAAATCTGTTAGACCTCATGCACACTAGTATTACTAAATGAATAGAACCAGAGTATGAAAACAATCTGGAGGTTAAGGTTTCTGCCGGCTTAGTTGGGGCCCATACGTTGGCACACAATGTGGGGGGCTGGCAGGTAAACGCGTTTCACACTAAAAACTGCACTGTCTTTAGTGTGAAATGCGTTTACCTGCCAGTTCCCCATTGTATTTCCACTGTCTGTATTGGTTTTATCCTGGTTCAATATAGTGGATTGTTTCGAGTGCAGCCAATTGGTCTTTCTTTATACTCATCTACAGCCTCTCACCTGACTAGCTACAAAGTTACAATGCTGCATTCTGATCAATGGGGAGAGGAAACTGAGGATACGATCACTCCTGCCTGCAGCAAACTCATGACATTGTCCCAGCCTAACCAAAGTAGGAGCTCAACTCTAAACTCAATAACTATAATCTCATATAAGCCTTAACATGTTAATGGGATTTCAAAACTTGTTTGCAACCTTTTTAAATGTGCAGTTTTCATTTTTAAAAATTCTTAGTGGTCCTGCAGCGAAGGTCCTTGTTCAGATACTTTTTATAGTGAGAAAACTTTCTTTCAATTGCTGCTTTGTTATCCCCCTGGCATGCGCTCCCCTGATGGACTACAACCAACTGTGCCAACACACATTGAGCAGGCATGGTCCACTGTTATCACTATCAGGAACCAGTCCAGAACAATGATGGGCAGAAGACAATGGAGTGAGTGCATGTAGATAGTAAGTGGCTATAAGGAGGCTGGAGGACATCAGCAGTGCTGACTCACAAAAAATGAAATAGGTGAAAACAGTATTACATTTGTTTTTAAAAATGCAGTTGTTTGTGATACACAGTGGTATGCATCTACCATAATGACAAAAGGTACAACAATTAAAAAAAATGATGGTGTTGCTGTGACATTCCAGGATTTATACATGCAGGCTTGTAGAGTTACTGAAAAGTCCACAATAATAGCATATTTATTCATTTAAATGTTATACATCAGAGCATCACAGAATATGGAATAACACAAATATTTGTTTAGCAAAGAAAAACTTTTTATTCAGAGAATCAAAGGGATGAAACTGTTATTATAATGTGTCATGCTGAGCACTGTCCTTGGATCATTGCCTGTGAAGAATTTATAGAAAATGTGTTTTCTCCATCAGGTATGCAATCAATTTGTTTACAACCTGCTATTTCAATGGATGCATAAAAGCAAAGATGTAAACTCAAAGTTCACATAATGAATATGTCGGATAACCTACAACACATTATCATGGCAGTCTGCTGGAGTAATAAAATATAGGCTTCTGTGTGGATTGTCCTGATCAAGCTTGTCAAAAAGAGTTTAGATCAACCTACAACACATAATGATTATAGCTAATATAATCCTAGAAAAATATGAGAGCAGTTAATAGTACATGGTTTTTCCTTTTAGAAACAAAAGTGAATGAGTGTAAATTAATCTGAACAGGCAAATATTTGCATCAAAGTAGATCTAATGAAAAGTGAAGATTTGAATAATATAGGAAACTAAAAATGCAAAATAGAGTACAGTGGTGTTCTTGAGTGCTATGAATTTCTAAAAAGAAAGCACAGAAAGAGCAGTTTATTGAAACTTCATGCAACGATCTGATGATCTGAACAAGTGGAAAGAAGGAGGAAGGGGTGTGTAAATTTCAGCTTGAGCTATTGAGCTTCAAAATAACAGGAAAGCAGACAAGAATAAGAAGGTAAGCATATAAAAAGGCACCCCTGCATTTCTGTCAGATAACACACCACTTCGTCCACAAAATTGTTGCAATTACAAATGTTTAGGTATTCTCATGTTTATTTCTTTTGTTTGTATTGGTATGAGTGGAGAAACAAAAAGCCAAATCTGACACACTCCACCCAAAACTGCAAAAATGGAATGGACAAAATGATTGGCACCCTCAATTTAATATTTGGTAGCACACCCCTTGGAAAAAAAATAACTGAAAGCAATCACTTCCTGTAATCATCAATGAGTTTCTTACACCTCTCTACTGGAATTTTCACCAACTGTTCCAGGTCTCTCAGAGTGGAAGGGTTCCTTTTCCCAACTGCTGTTTTGAGATCTGGCCAGTCTAGTACTCTCCAGTGCTTTGTTCTAAACCATTTCTGGGTGCTTTTTGACATGTGTTTTGGGCCACTGTTCTGCTGTGAGACCAATGACCTCTGAGGAGACCCAACTTTCTGACACTGGGCCCTACATTGCACCCCAGAATTCTTTGGTAGTCTTCAGATTTCATAATGCCATGCACATAGTCAAGACATCCAATGCCTGAAGCAGCAAAGCAACCCCAAAACATCAGTGAATCTCCACCATGTTTGACTGTAGACTGTTTAACTTCATTGTATTACCAGTATTCATGGCTGTTTATGGGCCCCAACATTGCTAGCAGAAGACACTGGACACCCCCATATCAGGAGCCTTAAACATCACAGGATTCAAGTTGCAATTTCTAGTTAAAGGGACCTCTTCTCTTCTAACGCCATTGTTATTCAATTTAGGATAGTTATATATATTTATTACTTGCAGCTACCAAGGCAAATGTTACTTGCAACTACCAGTGGTGAAAAAGAAGAACAAAGAAGGTTGGTGACCAAAACATATAAGGCTTTAAATGTGAACACCCGTAACATAAATTATATTAGTAGTCCTTTGTTATGAAGTAATGTGAATATAACACTTTCACGTCAGTAGACACTAAAGGGTTTATTTACTAAAGCTGGTTCACATAGAATCTGGTTTAGCTGTGCATGGTAGCCAATCAGCTTCTAACCTCAGCTTGTTCAATTAAGCGTTAGCAATAAAACCTGGAAGCTGATTGGTTTCTATGCAGAAGTACACAAGATTCTGAGTGAACCAGCTTTAGTAAATAAACCCCTAAGAGGCTATTGGGAGGGATACATAATCCATCAAGAATAGTCAATGAGATAACAGTATCCTATTATTATTATTATTATTATTATAATACAGAATTTATATATAGCACCAACAGTGTGCGCAACGCTTTACAATATAAAGGGAGGCAGTACAATTACAATACAGTTCAATACAGAAGGAATAGGACAGCCCTGCTCATTGAGCTTACTATCTAAAGAATCCTATAATAAAGATCTTTTACGTTTCCTGTATACTTAATATATTGATAATGTTCATTCATTAATTAAGATATTATCAGAAATCAGCCATTGCATCCTTTGATCTGTGCTCTATATAATTGAAGGGTTAAATCTATGACATTACAGTCCTGAAGAAGTGGAAGACGCACAAAATAAATAGATGTCTTTAATGTCTATTAAAATTGAAGAAGCAATACTGTATATATCAGCATGTTATTAAGGATGGCTATTGCAACAGATAGGGCAGCCAAAACATATGCCAAATGCTTTTAATCTTGTGTTTCATTTGACTTTATACTGATTTTATTATGAATTTTTTTTTACTAATAAAATGTTATTTTTATATAAAAAAATTATTTTGTACTATTTTAACTTATATTACAGGTGTTGACATTTAAAGCATTATAGATTTATTTAGGCATTCTAACTACCATCACCACAACGACTCTGCAATAATTATACAGTACTTCATGCTATACAACCAAGGCACTCTGTTGTACCTTGCAAGGATATGTGTTTTTTTTTTTTATTTATAAATATTTATTGGATTTCAATCAGATATAATTAACAAACATTTTCTTCATTAAATAATCATTATATTCCTCATAATTTATTTAATTCCCACAACCCTAATCTCCCCCTAAACCCCTCCCCACCCACACCTATCCCCATATCCCCCCTCCCCCCTCCATCCCACTCTGCCATTTCTTTTCAAGTCCAAAAGAGAGAGAACGAATAAATAAATAAATATATAGCACTATCACTTTTTTTTTTTTCTAAAACTCATTTCTAAAAATCATTGTTCGTCAAGAGGTGTAAATCAACTATATTTCACTTTCTTGTCTAAATTCTTCCCATTTTCCCCACTTTTTATAGTACATCTCCATCCCATCTATGTGTGTATAATAAAGTCTTTCCATCTCACATAACTGATTCGTTCTAATCAACCAATCTTCTTCCGTTGGGACCTCCCTTTTTTTCCAAAACTTAGGAATCAAGCTTTTAGCTGCACTCAGAAAGTGCCAAATCCCTGAGTCCTTATATGATCTCACTGTGAGCTCAGAGATATGAAGGAGACATAACTCTGGGTCCAATCTAATATTGATCTTAGTAATTTTCCTTATTAAATGGATGATTTTCCCCCAGAACACCTGTATCTTTGAACAATCCCACCAAATGTGATATAGTGTACCCACTTCTCCACAGCCTCTCCAACATAGTGGAGAGTTCTCCCCATTCATCTTGTGCTCCACACTCGGTGCAATGTGCCATCTAACTAAACACTTATAATTTAATTCCACTTCTCTCATACTAATATTTTCGTGAATTAATCTAAGCATTTTCCTCTGTTGCTCCTCATTAATCTCCCGACCCATATCTTTTCCCCATTTCTCTATATAAATTAATTTTGTGTCAGTATCTAGTGCCGTTAAGATTCTATATATTTTAGCAACACCATGTCTCCCATCTCCCCGTGTGTCTAATAAACTTTCAAATAAATTCCAATCCTTTTTTGTTCTCACCGGTTTTGGGAGACTCTCAAAAAAGTGTTTTAATTGGTGGTATCGAACCTCGTCCAGTCTACTAAAAACCTCTCCCTTTAATTTCACCATCTCTCTATAAGATCTTAATTCCTCACCCACCATTATATCTCTCAGTTGCGCGTCCTGTTTAACAATCCAATTCCCCGTGATATCTTCCTTCCCCGGTGCAAAGTAATCTGTATTTTTAAGTGGCATTAACTGTGAATTAAAAACCCAACCCCTTTGTCTGTGTAACATCTGCCAAACTTTTAAAACAATAGAAGTGTATATACTTGTGTTAACATCTAGTCCGCGATGATGTATAGGTAACCATATAATTCTATTCAGATTGGACCCACTCAGTATATTTTCAATTTTGACCCAACTTTTCCCTGGGTTATGAGTCCAGTCAAAGATTCTCGCGATCAAGGTCGCTTTATAATATCTCTTAAAATCTGGGAGCCCTAAGCCTCCTCTCTCTTTAATTCTAGTCAGCATATCATAGCATATCCTCGGTTTTTTTTTCCTCCATATATACCCCAAGAGCATTTTCCTTAGTGTCCTAAAAAAAACCTCTGGAAGTTTAATTGGGATCATTTGAAACTTGTATAGGACTTTGGGCAAAATTATCATTTTTATCAGATTTATACGGCCCATCCAAGACGGATTTCCAGTTCCCAACCTCTTCAATTCCTCTTTTATCTCATTTAAAAGTGAAATATAATTCATCTTATACATATTATTAGTTGAGGCAGACAATTTTACCCCGAGATACTTTAGTTCTTTCTCTCTCCACACAAAGGGGAATTCTTCTTGTATTTTTTCTTTTTTCTATTTTTAAGATTTATATTTAAAATTTCTGATTTTGTTGGATTAATTTTTAAGTTTGATATTTCCCCATACTCTTTCAGTATTTTCATTAAGTTTGGTAGAGAAATAAGGGGGTTTCCAACGAAGAACAATAAGTCGTCCGCATAGGCCGCTACCTTATGTTCTCTATCGCCTATCTT
Organism: Staurois parvus; assembly: GCF_062004578.1. Lineage (NCBI taxonomy): Eukaryota > Metazoa > Chordata > Amphibia > Anura > Ranidae > Staurois > Staurois parvus. Next base: position 1,949,341 of record NW_028318021.1, on the reverse strand, counting down.
TATTCCTTTTATATTGATGTTCTTTCTTATCATTGACAACAATGGTTCCAGGGACATAACAAACAATAATGGGGATAGGGAGCATCCCTGTCTAGTTCCATTTGACATCCTAAAGAGCTCCGATCTTCCTCCATTTACCAAGACAGTGGCTGTGGGGCCTTTATATAAATTACCAATCCACTTCCTAATTCTATCCCCCAACCCCATTTCCACCAAGGTGTCCATCATAAAGCTCCAATTCACTCTATCAAATGCTTTCTCTGCATCAATTGACAATAATATTACTGGGGTCTTCCCTTTTTTCCCCTCTTGTATAAGCAACAATGATCTTAATCCGTTGTCTCTACCCTCCCTTCCCGGGACAAATCCCACCTGATCCCCATGTATCCATTCTGGCAACAAGACCTTAAGCCTGTTTGCCAGAACTTTCGCAAACAATTTAGTGTCAACATTCAGCAGCACAATAGGTCTGTAGCTTGCACACTGAGAAGGGTCTTTATCTTCCTTGTGAATTAAAACTATATTGGCCTGTAAGGACTCTCCCCTAATTTCCAACTTATCTCCGAGGGCGTTCATATATGTCTTCAATCTAGGTATTAATAACTCTTTATATTTTTTATAATATTTTACAGTAAACCCGTCTGGGCCCGGACTTTTCCCCACCACTGTATCCTTCAATGCTATTTCTATTTCTTCTGACGTAATTTCTGAATCCAAGGAATTCAGTTGAATTTTATTTAATTTTGTTAAACCTGCATTTTTTAGAAATATACTTCTTTTTTCTTTATTTACTGTATCAATGTTATTGGGGGTGTCCTGGGGTATTATGTTGTATAATTCGCTATAATAATCTTTAAATACCTTAGCGATTCTTTTAGTTGAGTGGACCATTTCACCCTTGGAGTTTCTTATTTTTTCTACATAATTCCTATTTTTCTTTTCCCTCAACGCCCTCATTAGGTGTTTTTCCGGTCTATCTCCCCATCTATACCTTTCGCTTGTTAATTTAATAAAGACTCTTCTTTTTTCTTCCTCCATTATCCTCTCTAATTCATCTTTCTTTTTTGTTATCTTCTGCCTTAGTTCTTTCAAGATATTCCTTTTGTGGGCCTGTTCCAGATCAGCTATTTCATTTAAAAGTCTATTGATCTTTTCTCTCCTTTCTCTTTTCTTTTTTGCCCCTATTGCAATAAGTAATCCTCTGATATAGGCTTTATGGGCTTCCCACAATGTTGCGACCGAAACTTCCTCAGTGTCATTCTCTTCAAAATATCTTTCAATTTCTGTTTTAATCTTTTGGTCGATCTCCTCATCCAAAAGAAGTGCTTCATTCATCCGCCACACAAAACCACCTCTGTCTTCACTACCCCATCTTAACTTCATTGCAACCGGAGAGTGGTCTGAGATAGAACTCCCTCCAATCATAACCTCTGCCACGGAGTCTATAAGTTGATGTTCTACCAATACATAATCCAGTCTGGAGTAAGTCTCGTGAACATGTGAATAAAATGTATAATCTCTATCCTTCATATGCCTAATTCTCCATATATCCACCAGCTGACACTCATTTAATGATTTTTTTAATAATCTCAGGGACCTATACTCCTCTTTCCTCACTTGGGAGGTAGTATCCAGCCGTGGATCCATACAAAGGTTAAAATCCCCTGCTACTATCAATCGACCTCTTTTAAAATCCATCAGCCTCTGCAATACTTCCCTTAGGAATATCTCTGGTTTCTTATTTGGGCAATATATACTAGCCACTGTACAATCAATATCCTGCAACTTACCCCTTAGGAACAAAAACCTGCCCTCTGGGTCTGTTATTCTCTTCTCCACTTCAAACCTAATATTTTTTGCAAACCCTATAGCTACCCCTTTTGCTCTTCTAATTGGTGAGTCCGCATAATACCATGTCGGAAAATATCTTGAGCGCAGCTCAATCTTAGATTCCAAATCCAAATGTGTCTCCTGCAACAAAACCACTGAGGCTGTCCTGTGTTGTAACTCCTTCAATAATCTAAATCTCTTTCCGGGGCAGCTTAGTCCCTTTACATTAAAGGTTACAAACTGAACTTCTTCCATGTTGGCCTCCTCTTTCTTTTTTTTCTCTTTCCTCTACCCGTTCTCTTACCCTTACCCCTCCTATGCAGAGTATTACCCATCCATCCCCCCCCACTCCCCATCTCACCACCCTCCTCCCCCCCACTTCCCACAACCCCCCCCCCTCCCGCCCTCACCTTCCCCTCCAGGCCTCCTCTGCCTATGGATCTTTTTCCACCTTAGATCCCTACCTCAGGGGTTCAACTCCTCCCATGACCGCACTCCCCCCCCCTCCTCCCCCGTGTCCCTTTATCCATTGCTTCTCTATTTCTTTTTCTAACCAGCTGCCAATTTTCTTCCTCCAGATTATATAACTCTCCCTCCTCCCCTTCCCAACCCGGGATCTCTAGTTTCTGTATGCCAAATTTATCACAGAAATCCCCAACATCTTCTGGGAACCTCAGGACCGCTGTAATTCCTTCCCTCCAACCAATTAAACCCACTGTTCGACCCCATCTATAGTTCACATTATGCTTTTTCAGTACTTCTAATAGGGGTTTCAGTGATCTCTTTTTCCGCAAAGTCTCTGCTGTTAAGTCCGCAAAAATTTGGATGTATTTCCCTTCATATACAATACTTGTTCTTCCTTTCACCTTTTTCCATATCTCTTCTTTATCCCAGTGATTATGAAATTTAACAATTATGTCTCTTGGTTTCTCTACTCCTTTTTCTCGTTGCAACCTCCCTATCCTATATACTCCATCCAATTTACATATCGCCATGTCCTGGTTATCCATTATGAAGGTCAAAATTTTGCCAATTAACTCTTTTAAATCTTCCCCCATGGTCAACTCGGGGACTCCTCTTACTCTTAGATTGCTCCTCCTTGCTCTGTTTTCTTGTTGTTCCATCATATAAAGCAGTCTTTTTAGGTCCTTTCTATTGTCTATTATCCCTTTTTTCAGATTTGGGATAATTTGGGCATGTTTTTGAACTTTTTCCTCCGTTTCCTCCACCCTAGTTAACAATTGCTCCAGATCTTCCCAAATTATACCCATCTCTTGCTTTATTGATATTTCCAGATTTTTAAACATCTCCGCCATTTCCTTTTTATTTGGTATTTGTAGGTCCCTTTCAATTTCTCTCGACTCAATGCCTTCCATTAATTGTTGACTGTTGTACACCGGACCCAGGGAAAGTCTCGGGCTGTTATCCAGGCTTATTTCCAATTCACTTTTTTCACTGATTCCCTGGGATCTTTCTGGTGTGAGATTTCCCTGTGTCGTGAATTTTTTGATCGTGCCAGATTGGGGGTTCCTAGACCCAACCCCTTTGGTGTTTTTACCTTTCATGATTATTTTTGAAGTTTTATCCCTACTCCTTTCCTTATAATCTATCGGATCTTTAAACCCACCCTAGGACTCCCCGAATTCAAAGTCCAAATTCCTTAAACAGCAGATGCAGAGCAAAAGAAAAAAAAAAAAAAAACAACTCTGCAATAAAACTACTGTTATCACTCACCCTCCAGATTGAAATGTCCTTCAGGGTGCGAATCTCTTCTGTGGCGATCTTCTCCTGGGGGGGTTACTCTTTGTGGGGTTAACTTCTTCTTCTAGGAACAATATGTGATTTTCCAATGGTGTGGAAATAAAGGCTAGAGATGTATCTATGGTAGCATAAAGATAGTATATTTTGATAACAGGGTAGTATAGTCATGTAGGGTGATATAGAGGTATAGAGGAGGGAGGTAAGGAGTATAGTATTATGGTTCTATGATATATATAATATATAATCCCACGGAAACAGTAGCAGTATGGAGGCAATTTGGAGGCAGTATCTCTGTGTTCCACACCTCGGGGTACCCGGTCACGGGTTTCTCTCCTCACTGGGCTCACTGGGCCTCTCCACTCTTACTATATCTGTCTCCCAGGGTATATGCCGGGGAACGGCGTCTCTCTCATGTGGCTACGCCGCCCTAACCGTCTCCTGACAGCCGCACTCCTCGTCGCTCCGTCACCGCCAATAACCCCAAGGGAGCAGGAGCCTTCTCCAAAGCCTCCAGGGGAAGCCTGGAGATCCACTGAGTCCAGAGTCCAGAGGAAACGGGTATGGGGTGCTGGGATGCACTTACCCAAACCACCGCGGAGCCTTCCGATCAAAAGCCGGCTTTGCACCGGCCTTCGGCCTCTCAAAACGCCGGCTGGCCGGCAACTCTGTCTCCCAGTAATCCTCCGCGGCTGCACACGTGACTGCGCCTTCCTGTCTCCCGGCAACCGCTCTCCTTCTCTCGCCACTACCGCGAGATGACCCCCGGGGAAGCGGGCGCTCACTGTCTCAGTCCAGGCTCGGCTCCCCACCGTCTCCAGAGAGCTTCTTCAGCCAAGCAGGTGGGTCCACATGTCTCCAGGGCAGCCGGTCCACAAGCTGGGACACTTGAGGAGGAGATAATCGGGGGAGGTTAACGGAGAGTGTTCACTCTACATTCTCCAGTGCCGCCATGTTCAGGCTCCACCCCCCCCCACCCCAAGGATATGTGTTTAATACAAGGTGCTGCGAAAATGAAAAAATAAATAAAGAAAAGCAACTTATACAAATTTAAGATATACTATATCAATGTTCACTTAAAAGAAAAAAACATGGGGCTCTAATGAATCAATAACAACATTTCGAAAAATATGTAGTGAAGAATTAATATTTACATGAATACAGAAATGATGAGTAACAAACAAACTACATTTCACAGACTTCTGTCAGCGTTTGTGCACATGTGTGGTGACATCACGGTTTTGGAGCCAGAAGTTGTGACATCACCACAAGTGTTTCCAAACACTTGATGGAATTTTGGAATTCTGGGAAATATAGTTTGGTGCCAGTCATTGGTGTATTCATGTAATCTGTACTTTGAACTGATTTAATCAACATTTATCATAGATTTTACAATGTTGGAGCCTGATGGTCTGTCTTCTTTTTTTCTACCATGTGTGAGTGCTCTGTTGAGTTGAATCAGGATGTAGAAGTGGCAGATTCCCCATTCTTGTAGTAACCGCAGAGTTGTGTTTACATCTAGCGCAGTCTGACTTCTCATACACTGGGGTCACAATAAAAAAAAGCTTCTGGGAAGACTTTATGTGTAACAAGGTAGAGTGAACATGTGTTGTGGTGAGATTAATTTTTTTATAAGTGAGCAAAGGATATGTTATCATTGACTAGGGCTTTGCTGACATGCATGTTATGCATTTATTTCTGTACTGTCTTCTCTTGCACCTTTCATTTACAGTCATTTTTTTTAAACTTTGTCTCCTTTTTTCCACGTATCAGTATTCATTTTTTATTGACACCCAGTGTGTGTTTCCTGCTTCTATTTCTGGAAATAATTACTTTTTGTATATTTCAAAAAATCTATAAGTAAAGAATGCTAACAAAAACTGTTGTAACTACCAATGGTGATGAAGGTCAACGGTGATGGATATTTCACTTCAGCTACCTAGGCAGTACAGGACAGCCTGCTCTTCTGGTTGGTTGTAAATTAAGACATCAATAACAGACATTCAAATTATTTAATTTAATTTTTTTTTTCACTTCAATGCCAAATTTAAGAAACTGAACACAGGCCATTACATGCACTTTAAAATGCTATTTTTCAATAAAAAAATCTGCCACTCATCTGCTCTGCTTGTTATTTTACAGTTTTTAATGAAATAATCACACGTCAAATCTTTCATGTGCCAGAAGCAAAAACTCATGCTTATTCTACCTTGAAAGTGAGATCAAAGGTTTCATACATTTTTACATCAAACACATTCAGGGATTTACTCTGATCCTTCCTAAACAAACCTTACAGCGTAGCACCACCTACACGATTAAGCTGCTGTATAACATTCATTTGGCTGTGTCACATAGAACGGCACTGATATTTACTGTAATTTTACAGACTTGGTGCTACTGCTTTAAAGGAAAGCTACCATTTGTTTTTCTAGAGTGATTAGTGCCAGCAGTCAGGCTGAGCTTTGTTCCCTACCGGTTGGGTTGGACAGCTGGTACTCCCTTTTCCAAGATCACCACACAAACACCATGCTGACAGAAGATGTTTCTTTCCTGCAGGGTATTTGCAACCAGAAGCCATAACAAAGCAGAAACATCAGTGACAGATTTGCTGATCTGCTGCCTGTACTAGCTACAGTCCTCTGTGGGGCACCCATACAAGATAGTGATGACAGATGCATCCCTGCTTTATTATGGAGAGACAGTTTCTGCAGTGACTTCATCTCTGTGACAATTCCACTACTTTTCCTATAGGGGGAGGTCTAGCACAAACGGAAGAGGTTCCACCGTCTGCAGTTTGGCCTTGTTGAAACACTGGAGCTCCATTGCCCACAGTCTACTGTTTTTATAGTCAACTATACAAGGCTATGCTTCAAGGCTAAATCAATGCATTACTCAACTTTTCAGTGTCTCTAGACTTGCACAGAACATACATATTGTAGGTCTTCTCTTGACACTGCTATGTTATGCCCAATGCATCAAATGACCAGTCAGAGGGCAGGGCCTCTCTTGTGCACCAGCAGATTTCTTTTCTTGGTTGCAACAGAGGCTGAAGCCCTACGCACTCCTAATGTTCCCAGTGTGTAGGCTGGTGCAGTTGGGCCTCCCTGCGTAGATGGCGCAGTTTGGCAGCTGCCATGCAGAAAGCAGAGGAAAAGGGGAACTCTTGTTACTCTGAGGCCTCCATAAGTTTCATCAGGAGAACAGCTGTCCGATTGGATGCTGTTGCCCTGGATGACCTCAGCGGCCATTCTTAGTGTTGGTGGTGCTAATGAATTGCACTGTCCCCCTTCAGTTGGTGCACATTTGTGAAGTGGGTAGGTCTGGGACAGGGACTTGCTGGTCAAGGACAGTGTGTTCAGCACCGGGAAAGGTTCCAGTGAAGGAAGGACAGAGTAGGGACTGCTCATCTGTACCGCAGTCAGGAGCCCTTCTGCATCTAGGCGCCTTGTTGCCAGACCACCTTCCAGTCACCTCCACTGTCAAATGTTGCCAGATAGTGTTTTTGGATATCCTCTGCAAAGCTCTCTGTAAGTGCTGCGGTGCCAATTCACCTGTTTTACACAGACTCTGCTACCACCTTGTTGGAACTTTGAAGCTAATACATGTTACTGCAATACTTGGTCTTCATGTGAATTCTCTCCTTTCTGGGTACCAATTGCTTGGCCCTGTCCCAAGTGGCTTCACACTTGTATTTTCTATTTGGTTGATACAACTGCCAATAAAGAGAATAAGGGCCTGCGTGCTTAGGCTAATGTTAGCATCTGAGCTGCTTTTATTTATCATCAAGTCAATGGGAATGAAAAATGCAAATCAAAGCAACTTAGAAGCCCTTGAAGGAACACTACCATTGCCTTCTGAGTCTGATGCTCATGTGTTGCATAATCTGCCAATGAATGTGTAATATAATGGTAACTGTGTGCTGGGCTCCATACCCTCTCTGTGTACAAGTGCCATGCAGTTAGGGAACACTTACTTTCTTTAACCCATTATTGCCTGGACCTAGGTTGCATCTCTTGCCCCACCAAGATACTATGGGCATCTACTGCAGAATGCCGGCAACTCGCCCCTCTAACGGTACACCCTGGGACACTCCTGGCCTGGCATGACCAGTATTTCCAGCAGTCCACCATTTACCTGCTTCAGGCCTTACTTAAGTGGATCCCACTTCAGCCTCTACCAGCAAGACCTGTTTCCATAGATTGTTCCTACCTTGAGGTTAGAAGGAAAAGTTCACACAAAGGAAGTCTATTAACTTGAAGATTGATCAATACATATCTACAGCTTCAATCATCCCAGATAGGTGATGGTACTTTTCCTTTAATTGCAAACAGGTAAGCAATTAGCTCGACAGGAGAGTTGAAAATAACCCTGCAACTATAGAAATGGCTGTCCAATTCAGCATCCCATGCAAAAAGAATGTGAGTAGTCCCAAAAAATCATCCATGTTCCTGCCCTGCTTCCCTCCTAAGAGGAAGCTAAGCAAATACAGCTTTGCTGTCTAAATCTTTCTGTGGCTTGGTATTTCAGTAACAAACACCCAGCAGCTTCCTGCTAAGTTTTTTTATACCACTACCCTGTTACCCATGATGCCTTTGCACTGGCAGCGCAGAGTTGACATAACCCCTGGTGACACCTAGGGGTTTATTTACTAAAGCTGGAGAGTCCAAAATCAGACTCACTTCTGCATAGAAACCAATCAGCTTCCAGATTTCATTGCCAAAGCTTCATTGAACAAGCTAAGGTTAGAAGCTGATTGGTTTCTATGCAGAAGGGAGTCTGATTTTGGACTCTCCAGCTTTAGTAAATAAACCCCCTAGAGTCACTACTCACTCTAATGATGGAAGCCTCCAGTGACCACCTAAGTAATTACAACAACCACATAATCCAAGATGATTCCAAACCTCCCCTCCTGGCCACAGGACATCTAGGGGCTAACCTAGGGGATTACACCAGGCACATCTGTGCCCTGCCCTGCCCTACAGACATTTGATTAAAGCTGTTTGAAATTGGTGTCTACCACAGCTGCCAAATGCTCACTACAGGTGATGTAAGTCAAATCTATCCAGGGACCCCAAACTTTATACTAACTGGGGGCTCTGAGGAGAATCTGGGTTTTGGACAACTGCCCATATTGCCTCATCATTAGATGTATGAAGAATTTATAAATATTTTCTTTCATAGGGAGTTGTGGTTTGTCCTATAAGTAATATATTATACTACAGCTGAATTTAGATAAACTGCTTCATATACGTGTAGCCCAGGCAGGAGACACTTCCTTCATTTTCCCCTCCCCCTTGGGTGCCAAGTCTGGGTCACATAGGAGGCCTACACCAGGGTGGGTTCTTCTGGTTTATGCTAGGCACCTGAAACAGGGTAACTTTACTCTGTGTTATTCATTAATAGTGTGGGACAAGGCTCAGGTTGCCTTCAGGGAATACTAGACCTCTGACTTTAAAGATGACCGATACACAGTGTACATTTCCACAACAAGTGTTCTCCAGTACTCTTGGGTCCCCGTGTAAATGTATATCTTCCCACTGTAGCTTGCAATTAGACAGGCCATAGCTACCTTTCAGCATTTCCCACTACAGGTCTCAGCAGCAGCATGGAACCCCGTCGTGCACATAGCACAGGTTCCAATGTGCACAGGACTTTAATTCTTGAACTTCCGTACCTCTGTACAGGATGGGGACCTCTGCAGTGCAGTTCCTTTCCAATAGCTATGGGCGACAGAATGCAGTGCTGACAACATCTTCCTCACAGCTAAAGGCAATTCCAGCTATAACAGGTACACTTTTCCAACAGGCTGCTTGCTGACTGTACCTTCCAATTGCTCATGACAAGCATATGTATAACTTGCATTAAGGTGACTCCTAGCATGTAAATGCTTCACACCCCATGCAACAATGACGCAAGCTGTAGACTAAGTGTGTAATAATGCTGATTACTTGCAGTGCACCCCTTTTAAAGGACTTTACAAGACAGTCCAGCCGAACTTCAATAAAACAGTTGAAATCCCTAGGTCCCTAGTCCATACTCTTAACCAGGCTATGTGCTGCCCTGCAGAGGTAGAGCCCATGTAAAGCATGGTCCAATAATGGTACCCTGCAGCAGCTGGTATCTTCGGGGCGAACCCCAAATTTGATGGTTCTCACATCCTACGGTCTCCTCACGGGCTGGATCCCTCCCAGAACTCTACAGATGGAGCAGCCATAGGTCTCTTGAACCCGGACTCTGCCCATTGTTTCTTTGTACAGCCACAGGCTCAGTGGGCCAGACCCAAGTATCTTTCCAAAAGCCAAAAAACTGGGAAAGGCATTTACCCCTACCCTCCTGTCTAGGGCAGCACCTACCTAGCTAATTCTAACCCGTGTACATATATTTAGTTTTTTATCTGCCCAAACATTTGCAACCATGTACAAACAGTCTTGTGCTTGGCATTTAAGTTCCACAGTGTATAGCTAATCAGGTGTACCCATTAATTCCTATTTTAGCAGTTTGGCAGCTTTCTGTATCTCTTGTCTGCTCATTGGATGATGAATCATCAGTGTGATAACAGGCAAATAGGTGACACAGGAAGCTGCAAAAATCTAAAATTGACTGGCTATGCAGCATAAGGGATGTGAATGACAAGACTGACTGAATAAAATCACAAATTTTGTACAAAAAATACTTTGCATATATGTATTCTAAATGCTGTCTACCTGGACGTTTGCTTCGCTCATTTTTCTTAGCTTACTTAGCTAAATATAGTACTTAATGGACTCAAGGCAATGAGTGAATATAATTAGAGGACCACTAATACTGTCATAAAAATAATTAACACTTTGCTAAGTTTGCCCAGTGTTTTTCCAAGGGGGCTAGGCGACAAGCCAGGTGAAAAAGTTGAGAACAAAGAGGATAGAGTGGTCCAGATTGTTGCATGTCGGTGCCTGGAAAAAAAGGACAGAAATAAAATCTGCAGAGGGACTTTGGATTAATGCAGTGGCTAGTAATAATTTCTGGGTGCTGTGCAGACACCAGACTGAGTGGAAAGGAAGCATCATTAGCGCAGTGACACTGCCTCCAATTTCTTTCAAAAAGAGAATAGAGGGCTTGGGAATACCCAGTATGTTCCTTAAACTAATGGCAGAAATAGTGTCCCCCAACATGCTAGATTGCAGGAAAAAGTCATTTTAGGGAGCTGGGTAGCCTGGAAGACAAGAGCAATGCTTAATTGAAACATGGCAACTATGGCTAGTTAGGTTGCATTCCCTGTATTACATTCATGGCTTCATTTTCATGCTCACTAGAAGTGTAATAAAATGTTTTTTTTTCTTCCAATAAGACCAATAAATCTGCTAGAAGCTTTAAACAAAGGATAAAATAAAGGAAAAAATCCTGAAGGCCTCTGCTCGTCCTGTCGTTATACATCCTGACAAAAGCATAAGGGATTAATTTCCATGTTTACAAAAAGTGTTTATTGCTTGTTTGGAACAATCAGAATCTATTCTCTCTGTTGTAAAAAAAACTGGCTAATTAAAAATGCTTGAAGATGATTGTTGATTATTGCAGAACTGCTATTTTCTAGGGAAGAACACATTTTCTTTTATCATTTTTGTGTTTATCATGGAAATATATGAGCATATTGAAAACATTATATCTGATTTTATTGTGTGTAAAACAAATAGAAGCACGCTGTATAATTAATACGACAAATTCACGTGCTGCTTCTGATGAATAGAGTTTGTGTGGGTAAATCAATAATTATTGTTTTCACAGCTAATTGAAGAGATTGCCTGTTTTCTGATTATTTTCAGCTATTGCAGATTTTACCAAATGTGTTGCTTTAGGCTTCGGTAACAAAGGAAGAACATCTTTCACTTCTGTTACTGAGGCAGCATTCTACATGTGTTCTGAGTGCCCTCCTGGGAGAACTAGGCTGATGTCAGAAGGACATTCTAGTTCTAATGATTCTGTTGCTTAAAATTTGACAAAATCGCCGGTGGCACAATCACTAAGAGGCTGCCTGTTTGTCCAATTGAAATTGCTCCCTCTCTGTGAGATGTTGCACCCATCACCAGTGATTGAGATTTAGCAGTGTTCAAGTCAGCAACAAGCGACATCTTGCATATGGCTATAGAGAGAGCGATTCCATGCTGACAGACAGGCAACCTCTTCAGCAATCCTGCCTTTGACAATTTGCCTTTAGCAGTAGAATTGCCCATCTGACATCATCTTTAGTGTGACTCCATTGGTTGGCAGTGTCAGATGTTTCATGGAGTGGTTAAGTTGGCACAAAACAAAGCCATGCCAAATATTTAAATGTGTACTGAGCCAATCAACTCAACACTCTTTCGAAACTAAAGATTTTGGGGGTGCTTGGATTTCCCTTGAAGCACCCATGTGATCAAGCTCTAGTGTTGGTCATACAATGTAGGCGGGGAGTAATAAGTGTATCCAAAGATTAAGAGGAATCACTACACAGAGTTATTTGAGCACTGTTTTTATATAGATATTGAATAGTTCCAAACAAGGAAGTTATACCAATGGTACTACATATGTTGTAAACTATATACAGTTCTTCAGGTACATAAAGTAATGTTTATATGAAAGAGTTTTCCAACAATGTTATGGTGCTCACTTACAGATTACAGGATGCCAGAGGAGCACTTCCCTTGGAGGGGTGGTGGTATAACATAGTGATCCCCAATATCCGTGCAGAAATCTGTCTGCCAGTAGAAGACATTTCTAGGAAGTTGGCAGAGGAGACACCCTGTAGGGAAAACCTACTTTTTCCCTCCTTGTCAGTTACCTCTCCCTAATACTGCTCCTAATCTCCCCTTTTCAATGTGGACTTAGGCCAACAGGCACTGTAAACTCGACCTCTCCCTCTCTAAATTCACTAGCACTACATAAATGGAATGCAGAACATGTCCTATTCTTCAGCCAGATGTCTTTTTATTAATATCAATCTGTACATTATTTTCTTTGCCCCATAGACACCAGAAGATGCAAACACCACAGGAAGCTACTACACTTCCTCTCATGACTCTCCAGACCAGGTCCCTAAGTCACCCTTGTGCCACAGGAGGTTCCAAAACCAAGCTGTGAGATGAGAGACATGAAGTACACCTGTTCTCTCACCAACAAGGCCACTGTCACCCACCACAGCCACCCACTTCCTCCTTTGTCTGGCCACTATTTCTTGAATGGATGTCCAAACTCAGAAGATTAAATGTGTGCTTCACCATATGTACTTAATGATGAGAGTTAACCTGGTACAAATGTTCTACCACACAAGGCTGTTTGACCCGGAGGGTTGCATGGTTTAAACTCCCAAAGTTAATGCTCTTTTGGTACACTGAGGTCACACTGTTTCTTTACCTAAACGTAACACAGGCAACTTCTTTACTTAAAATGGAACTTCACTCTCTCAATCAACATTGACTTTTTAAAATCCTTATGGTGCTAGAATTAGAAAATAGATAGGAAAGTATATCATGTTTACTTGTTTCCATGCCAAAGCAAATAATGTCATACATCCCCAGAGGCTTCAGGAGGAGAGGATGGGTTTTCTAAGCTAAGCACACCCTCCTGCCTGCATGCCTGAGCTAAGGGCACATGGATTGATTATAGGAAGTAAATGCTAAATGAACCATCTGCCCTTACTCAAGATGGCCACAGCCAGAAATGCCAGGGGGTGTTTTTCTAAGTGATTTCTCAGCAAAAAAAAACATAAAGACATGGATGGATGGGGGAGTTTGCTTTAAATATTAAAAGTGAATTGAATAGCGCTTTTGGTTTGTGGTGCTCAAATTCAGTTTAGTTCTGCTTTACATAAAGTTCTCTTACTGTTAGGCTTGCAGGTAGCATATACAGCATACAATATCCTTCACATACGTGTACAGATGATTGCAGTGCAATTGGACTGAGGTAGTTTGACTGTGCTGCTGAACTGTACACTGTCCCTAACGGTTTTACATTGAACTTTTGCAAGAATAACACAGTGTGGCCCAAACCTGAGATGAAGAATGTCCTTAGCAACAAAGTACATAAAACTCAGTTTCTCTAGAGAACGGGTCCATTGAAGGGGAAGTGATGAAGAAGCACAAAAGTTACATTGCTGCACATGGTCCTCACTGACTCTTTCCATGTGAGAACCCCCACCACCTCTGGGGTTGGTTCTCTGCCAATATATACCACAGAACACAGGATAGTACACATGTGCAGAGGTAGAGGTCAAACCCAACACAACCTCTGCAGCAATCAGCCAGAATATTTAAAGTCACACAAACACCAGGATAATTATCACAGGCAAAATACACATTGTATAACAAAACAGTGACATGCAGTAGGCACCTGCCTAAAGGGACTCCACATGATATTTATGGAATCCTCAGAGATAACTGCCCAAACCTTGTGGGACTTCGGTATCCAAGTTTTCCTGGAGCTCATAGCAAAAGACAATCATTCTTCAATGGGTTCCTGCAGGCCAAAGAAATTGATATATAAAATGGTTGCCTTGACTCATCTTTTAATTTTTTTCAAATCTGGTTGAAAGTGGTTGAAAGTGTTGTATATTGCTAGAAAATGTTCCTATATGTGTCAGCTTTAGAGTTAAAGTGGACCTGTTAGAAACTTTTAGAAACTTAAGAAATCTCCATAAATACATTTCAGGTATGTCAAAATATACAGCAACAGGATCATTTTTCAAAAAATCTCATGTCATAAAAAGCTGTTCTTTTGTATATCAAATGCACACATTCTACAGAAAGTCGGAGGTAAACAAAACAAAGTGTTGGTGCTATATAAAACCTGTATAATAATACAAATCAATCGGAATCCACAGTGGAAATCTGAGGAGAGCAGTTGATTTTTGCGTCACTTTGACCATTTAGATGGGTATATTACTTTCTTATTGGGCCAATAATATCACAGTGGGAAAATGTTTGCCTTTTCCAGCATTAAAAGGTAGGATCATCACTGGAGGTCACCCAGGGGAGGGCTTCGGCTTACTCCATGGGTCAGGGAGGCTGGCTATGCACTTTGACAATAGTGAACAGGTAAGTTTTTTTGGATTGATGAAAAGAATATTTATTAAGCAGAGGGATTTTTCCATTATTTGCTCATCTCTACTGAAATGCACAGCAGGGAAACTCAGGAAGAAATTTGGCTTGTTAAAACATGCACTATAAAAGTGAAGGGGAAATAAAGAATGATTAAATGAGCAACTGGAAATGTTTGAGTTGTGGAGTGACACCAGGCTGTCAGAGCACCAAAACCAATTCCTGCTCCATCTGTCGCAGTAGAGACAATAAAATTACAAGGCAGACGGCACAACTAAGGAACTTCACAGGTGATCAAATCTTCGTGCAGACAGCTCAGATGTTTGTTATATTCCAAATAAAAACAGTTATTGTAACTAGAAAAAGTCCTGGCAGGAGGAGAGAAACATATGCATTGAAATATGTTGTTGCGTATTAAAAAACTCATCTCTGCTACGTGAATTTTACAGATAACAGTGTTACGAGATAAACAGAATCTTACATCAGATTCTCATTAAAGAGTAACTTCAGGCAACAAGCAAAATCAATTGGTGGACTGCTGATGTTAACCAGAAAATATAATAAAGGCTGAAATTCTGATTTATTTACCCTATTCTGAGTTTTCTTCTCCCATGGTTCAGGGCAGGGTTGTGGGCGGGGCTTATTGTGCCCATGTGGGGACCCAGAGAATGCATTAGCTAGTGGCTGGCTGATGCTGACAATTAAAGCAAGGCTGGCATTACGGCAGCACTCTAACTTGGAAGCAATTTTTCTCTGCAACATAATTAAGTCCTTCATAACTCTTCTCTCACTTTAGCTGTGCAGCATTTCTGAGCCAGTACCACTGAGCTTATACAGGACTCCACCAGCCCAGTAACCCATCACTTCACTCCCATGACATTGATTCATATATTGCAATCATGTAGCGCACGCCCCCAAAGGAGCCACTGAGTATCAGATCCACTTCATCCTGCACAGCCAGGCAACATGCACTTTCCAACTTCCGCTCAGAGTCAGTAACCAGTCCATGAGCTTGTTATTGTTGTTTCATTAGGGGGATAAACAATTTGGATAGGGTTTAAGGGTATATGGAATGCCCAACTTGACTTACAGTAATAGTGGAGGACAAACTTCTTACTTCTAAAACAAAAAGGTAGATCCTTCAACCCCAGCCCCAGTGGCACAGTGTCTTAAGGAATCAATAGCACAGTCTCTGTTAGGAGCACCTTGTCCCCCTAAGTGAAATCTCTTCAGACCCCAGCTAAGAAATGCCCATCCACCTGGCTGTCTATTGAAGAAAATCCTGGAGCAAGAGATTCCAAGACAGGCATGCAGCACTGTCTCACGGAGAACTGGTTAAGTATTGCACCTAGCAACCCTCTCCTGTAGGCCGCAGTGGTGTAGAGGTACTCACGCTGTCTTTGTATCCTGTAGCCTTGGGTAAATTGTGTTCAAGCCTCTCACTGAGCCAGTTTCTTTCCCTGCTTGCAGGATGTTCTTCCCTGATGGACTGTATGGCAGTGGAGATCCCTCTGTCAGATTCCTTTCCTTTCCCCCAGCCTCCAGCCTGGATGCAGAACCCCCCTTCTTAATGGGTCCCATCCCACGCTACACAGCAGCACCTTTAGTATTCCATCTTTCACTTCCCTTGCTGGTTCTTCCATATTTATAGGCCCATCTTCCCACACTGCCAGGACCTCCTGCCTGGGATTTGTCCCATGAATATGCAGATCGAATTCTCCACCCCTCCGCCCACTAACTTCTGAAAGCTTCCATGGACCTCCAGAACCAAGAGGAGGCGATAGAGGCCCAATCTTCTGAGTCATTCAGCCTAACCTGGACTTCATCTCTACTCAGACATGTTCATTCCAACTAATGAGTGAGCCATTCAATTTGCCTAACTCTCTGATAACACTAAAAGATGCTACACTTGAATACAAGGAAGCTTAACTCTTGTATAACACCCATGCTTATTCTTCTTATTCTTCTCCCGAGGCCGTGATTTCCAGGCTGGGTCTTTAGGATGCCTCATTCCACGAATCAGACCCAGTATCAGGGTTCCAATTCCTAGGGAAGGAGCCTAAGCACACAAACTCCTTCACTTCCATGGCCTTCCATCATGTTTGCTAAGTCATACCATTTCCCAACCACCTGGCTGCTTATGCACTCAACACTAACACTGTGGTCATTATCAAACAGCAATATAGCCTCCTCTGGATAGCTTAAATGCACATTAGACATTTGAACTGCATCTAGGCTCATCCCCTATTAACCTCTCTTCTTGTGTTACGCCATACATGCATGTACCCTTTTAAGAATGCCCTGGTAACCTCAGACCAGCACAAAGTAAATAACAATTAACATTCTTTACTGAAGTTATTAAATGTAACGTATGAACAGTTCAACAAATATGTCTTCAATACGCATTCCTGTATTCCATCTTCTAAGTCCCTTTTAGTTAACTGCTGGTGCCCCTTCTTGTCCCATGAGACAGTTATACCTTAATTAGATGAGAAAGGCCTAAGAGTCCTTTGGTGAAGCATACCCCTGGAACTTTGAATGGGTTCCCACAAGGAGTGGTTAGGTGCAAAGTAGTAGATCACATCCTTAGCAGCATGTCCTTGCCTGAGGAGACCTGGAACTGAACCTCCAGCTGGCTTACTAACTGTGGCACCCCGTTTTTTATGTGTTTGCCCCAGCAGAGAGCGGTACTCTCCAAAAAGCCAGGGAAAACCTGGCCAGGAGAGCTAACCCGTAGCTCCCATGGAGTACCACCTCTAAAGGGCAAACACAACTATACAGTGGTACACAGTTACTCTATTTCTAACCACCTACAGCCATGAACACAAATATTGGCACCCCTGCATTTCTGTCAGATAATGCACCACTTCACCCAGAAAATTGATGCAATTATCTTTGACACAAAAAAAGTGGAGAAACAAAAAATCTGACACGTGCCACACAAAAAAAATGGACTGGCCAAATTATTGGCACCCTCAATTTAATATTTAGCAGCACACCCCTTGAACCATCAATGAGTTTCTTACACCTCTCTACTGGAATTGTGGACCACTCTTATTTTTCCAACTGCTCCAGGTCTCTCAGATTGGAAGGTTTCTTTCTCTCCACAGCTGCTCTATGGGATTGATATCTGGACTCAGTGGGGTTGATTTACTAAAGGTGAATAGACAGATGCACTCTGCAATAGCAGTTGCTCCAGAGCATAGTAAATGAGGTAAAGATTCACTTTGCAAAGAATGCCATATCATATGCAAGGAAAATAGAAAAAAAAACATTTTTGCTTGCACATGATTGGATAATGGAAATCATCAGAGCTTCTGCTCATTTACTAAGCTCTGGAGCAACTGCTCTTGCAGAATATAACTGCACTTTGCAAAGTGCATAGTTTATTTGCCTTTAGTAAATCAACCCCATTGCTGGCCAGTTCAGTATTCTCCACAGTTGTATCCTGTGCCTGAAGGTCAGCTTGAATTTGTCTGGATGTTGATCAAGGTTCTTTAGCCACCATTTGACCAATCCTTTGTTGCAATCTTTCATCAATTTTTCTCTTTCGCCCACGTCCAGGGAGATTAGCTACAGTGCCATGGGTTGTAACCTTCTTGACAATGTTGTGCACAGTGGACACAGAAACATTAGGATCTCTAGAGATGAACTTGTAACCTTGAGATTGTCCATGTTTTTCCACAATTTTTGTTCTCAAATTCTCAGGCAATTCTTTGCTGCTCTTTCTCTTTTCCATGCTCCATGTGGCACACAGAGACACATAACAGAAAGGTTGAGTCAATTGTTCACCATTTTAACTGGTTGCCGGTGTGATTTCTATATTGTCAAAACCTGTTAATTGATACAGGTGAGTTTTCTTACAAAATACAGAAGCATCACAAACTTTGAATGCAATGGTTTCTTACAATTTTGAGAAGGTGCCAATAATTTTGTCCAATCCATTTTTTAAAAACTTTAGAAAACTTTAGAAAACAGTAGAACCTTTTATAACCAATGTAAAACATTTAACATACACCTGTTTGCAAGCTTTTCACAGGATTATATGGAGAGCAGCTGCTCATTCTCCCTGCCTTGCACATTCAAATTGTTAGAAATTGGTGTTCCCAGAATTAATTACAAGAGCTCTCGAACTACAATTGAAACCCTACTGCAAGAACCTCCAAGTGTCAGATCAGTTCCCTAGGTGCTCCAAATTCAGAGATGTTCTAGCATGCAAATATCAACCAATCTTCCCTGGTGGGAGAGTCTGCCCCTGCTCCTATTTATTCCTAAACTTCTTTATTGGCCCACCACCTATAATAGGAATCTTGATTGATCAAGAGTAATGCATAAGACGAGAGAGGAAGTAGAGCCAGGATCTCAACTAAGAAAACCCTATTGACACCCAACCATTTGGTAGCTTGAAGCAAACCTTCACCCAAAGCCACCCTGTTCCCCCCCTTACTCCATGCAGGAATTTTTCTCCCCCACGGCTGCAGTCACTTTTGAATTCATTCACAGCAGATGGGCTTGTAATTCTCAATGGGATACAAATATTGTACTCACTGTACTCGTAGTCCATTGACACTTTCTCCAACTCTTCTGTTTGTACTGAGAGCTGAAGGAAGAATTTCCAGGAGCCTGGTCTTGCACCCATGATCCATGGAGTGTGGGTACAATGCTTTGCAGCCTCCTGTGTAAAAATAATAGATGTACATTTTTTGCCTGCAAAAATATATGTATTATTTTTTAAAGGTGAACTTATCTTTTAAATGATAAATAAAACATTCATGTAACAGATTCAGCTTGCCTGCTCACCAACATAATTATCCACACAGACCAGAAAACTGTTGCATATTGGTATTTAACCTGCCCTTCAAACCAGTAGACTTTGTGATACAACCCAGATGTGTGCAGTTTTCTTTTACCTGAGATTAGCTATTGATGGTTCCCTGCACTTGTGGTCTATGTGAGACAGCTGGGATTTCTATAATTCTGTATGATATAAAGCTGCACAAGCTCAGTAGCATATACTGTAGGTTCAACAACTTAAGAGGACAGATGAAATATAGCTTCTGATCTGAAGTCTGTGTGGAGCCTATAATGTTGGTTTGGAGGGTAGGAGGGGACAATGGGTCCTAAGTTACTTGAATGTATAGTTTAGTGGGCTGGCAGGGCAAGTATGCTGAAAAGGGATTGTGCTGTGTCCCTTAACTTATGGATGGTCATAAAAGAACCCTATACACCTCCATGTTCAATAAATACATCTGTGATCAAGATTTGTCTGCCTGCCTTTTGCCTTTGACGTTTGCCCCTCCAATGGGGCTTTGACATTTAACCATCAAGTGTCAAAGCCTGTTTAGGCTTGACAGGCTTGGGTTTAGCCTCAGAGAAAGGGGTGGCTAAATCTCAACCAGAGAATGGCCTAGGTGCATCAAAGCTTAGTATCCAAAGGATTCCACAGTAATTTATTTGTAGCTAAACACAATGCAGCTGTCCTAGCTTGGTCTGACAAATTTAAAATTCTGCTGCAACATGCAGGTAGAAGAGTCATGATTTTGAGTGCTCAGAATGAATACACTGGCAGTGGTGTAATTGTGTTGGAAATCTTTCTTTGCTATGCATTTGCTGCCTTGGGATCCAGCAATGAAAAAATCTGCCATTGTTAACGTCTCCAGAAATTACTTGTTGCCTGGTGGTCAATACTTTCCAACAACAGTTGGAACAACTTTGCTCTTGGTTTCAACTTTGCTCTGGAAGCCACACTGCATATTGTATGCTTCTTTTAGGTCTATGGCACACAAGTATTGAAACTAAAGACAACCAAGTTACATTTTAAGAAGGTGGCCAACAATGCAAGTTTCCCTAACTCTTACAGGTTTTCTTTTCTATGCCAACTAAGTATATTATGTATACCACAGCATACCTGAATATTGTTGTTGACCTCTATGGTATTGCTTAGGTGTACCTAATAATATAGCCCAAGTGTTTGTATATTAGATTCTCCTTGTTAAGAGTTGTAACTGTGAGCCTCAGTAGTTACAGTTTGCAGCTGTGCTTCAAATTTCAACTCACCAAATTAATTAATACTTAATAGCTTCCCCACTGGTGGCACTTTACTTGGCTTTCATTCTTTTTGTGAAGTGTTTCCCTGTCACCTTCTGCAGCATCCCATGGGCCTCCATGTTGTTACCAAATAAGACACCATCCCTAGCAGTGAAAATTTTTCTTTCTCAAGGCTGAAAAAATGTAATTATATATGTATAATTCTAAATCTGGACTTGGAGACAAGCTAGTGCTTAAATAATGAAGAAAACACATTTGTAAGAAGGTGTCGATGTAAACACCTCTGAGGAAACTTCATTCACACTTAAGAGAATATAAAAAGCCAATTTAAGCCGTTCAGCATGAATGCAAAGCAGTGGAAGTTGAAGTGAGAAGATATAAAATGCTGTCTTGGTCACCGTTCTTAGAGAAAATAGGCTAATAATGTGGAATAAATAAATAAGAGTTGGTATATAGACAGATTGGCCACACACATTTCTGGAAGCAGTATATTTCTACGGGTGTGGTCTGACCCTGGAGCATTGTGTCACTTCATACAGTAACAGTCCTATACTCAAAGGTTAGCATGAAGCTATGTTAACAACTTGTTTTGGATGGATGAACAAAAATAAACAGAAGGTCTGAAATGCTTAACTTTTCCAGAGAAAAGGCTCCTTGCATCACTACTCACATAACTAATGGCTTATGGGCATTTGGCCATGACTTCAGTTGAAGGAGAGGATCTAAGTTGAAACTGACTGATCCTCCTCTTCAGTAGAGATCAAAGGGGGGATTTACTAAAACTTGATTGTGCAAAATCTGGTTCAGCTCTGCATAGAAACCAATCAGCTTCCAGGTTTTATTGTCAAAGCTTCATTGAACAAGCTGAAGTTAGAAACTGATTGACTACCCTGCACAGCTGCACCAGATTCTGATTGCTCCAGTTTTAGTTAATCTTCCCTAATTTGTCCAAAGGCCTAACTTTTAATCATGTGATCATCACACTTATTCCAAGAGTAGGTATTTCCAGAAATTTCCAGTATTTCCAGAAATTTTTCTTTTTCTTTTTTAACAGCTGGAATTTGAGTATGGGTGTAGGTTAAAGCAGAACTTTACTCTCTCATTAAACAGTAACTATTTTTAATGCTTATGCTTCTAGTCTTAGAAAATACATAGGAAGGTACAGTTTATTATATTTACTTGTTTTAAACTTTTTTTTTACATTTTTTCAGTATTCTTTCTGGTTTCTGGCCTAGGCCAAAATTATGTCATACATCTCTACAGTCTTCATGGGCATTTTGGTCTTTCATCCAGGGGAGGGGAGGAGGGGCTTTCTTAGATAAGCACACCAGCCCTTTTACATGCCTGTACTAAGGTCAGATGGATTCCAGGAAGTAAATGGTACTTGAATCATCTGACTTTACTTAAGACAGCCACAGATAGAAATACTAGGGAGGTGTTTTTCAAAGTGATTTCTCAACAAAAGCGTGGAGACATGGATGGATGGGTGAGCTTAATATGAATAATAAAAATGAATTAAATATCATTTTCAGTTTGTGGTGCTCAGATACAGTTATATTCAGCGAGGTAGAGATTGTAAATTACTCACCCCATCTCTCCACCTCGTCCAATCAGAGAATGCTTTGAATTAATTGAGAAAATGAGTTTTCAGCAAACAACCTCCTGTATTCACTAAGCAACAGGACAGCCGTTTCAAACAATGGTGCCTAAAGCAATATTCTCCAGCTTCCACGGGGATCCCACAGGTATGGCACATGCACACCTAAACTGGTCCATGTTGGACCAATATACAGTGCCTTGAAAAAGTATTCATACCCCTTGAAATTTTCCACATTTTGTTACAACCAAAAATGTAAATTGTAAATTGTTTTTATTTGGATTTTATGTGATAGACCAACACAAACTGGCACATCATTGTGAAGTGGAAGGAAAATGATAAATGGTTTTCAAAATTTTTTACAAATAAATATCTGAAAAGTGTAGTGTGCATTTGTATTTTTACAAATAAATATCTGAAAAGTGTAGTGTGCATTTGTATGCAGCCCCCCTGAGTCAATACTTTGTAGAACCACCTTTTGCTGCAATTACAGCTCTACCAGCTTTGCACATCTAGAGAGTGAAATTTTTGCCCATTCGTCTTTGCAATATAGCTCAAGCTCTGTCAGAGTGGATGGAGTGCGTCTGTGAACAGCAATTTTCCAGTCTTGCCACAGATTCTCAATTGGATTTAGGTCTGGACTTTGACTGGGCTATTCTAACACATGACTAAGCTTTTATGTACACCAATCCATTGTAGTTCTGGCTGTATGCTTAGGGTCGTTGTCTTGCTGGAAGATCTTCCTCCACCCCAGTCTCAAGTCTTTTGCAGACTCTAACAGGTTTTCTAAGATTGCCCTGTATTTGGCTCCATCCATCTTCCCATCAACTCTGACCAGCTTTCCTGTCCCTGCAGAAGAAAAACATCCCCACAACATGATGCTGCCACCACCATGTTTCACAGTGTGGATGGTGTGTTCAGGGTGATGTGCAGTGTTAGTTTTCCACTACACACAGCGCTTTGCTTTTAGGCCAAAAAGTTCAATTTTGGTCTCATCTGACCAGAGTACCTTCTTCCACATGTTTGCTGTGTCCTCCACATGGCTTTTCACAAACTGCAAACAGGACTTCTTATGGCTTTCTTTCAACAATGGCTTTCTTCTTGGCACTCTTCCATAAAGGCCAGATTTGTGGAGTGCACGACTAATAGTTGTCCTGTGGACAGATTCTCCCACCTGAGCTGTGGATCTCAGCAGCTCCTCCAGAGTTACCATGGGCCTCTTGGCTGCTTCTCTGATTAATGCTCTCCTTGCCCGGCCTGTCAGTTTAGGTGGACGGCCATGTCTTGCTAGGTTTGCAGTTGTGCCATACTCTTTCCATTTTTGGATGATGGATTGAATAGTGCTCCGTGAGATGTTCAAAGCTTGGGATATTTTTTTACAACCTAACCCTGCTTTAAACTTCTCCACAACTGTATCCTTGGCCTTCATGATGCTGTTTGTTCACTAATTTTCTCTAACAAACCTCTGAGAGCTTCACAGAACAGCTGTATTTATACTGAGATTAAATTACACACAGGTGGACTCTATTTACTAATTAGGTGACTTCTAAAGACAATTGGTTCCACTAGATTTTAGTTACCGGTATCAGTAAAAGGGGCTGAATACAAATGCACACCACACTTTTCAGATATTTATTTATAAACATTTTTGAAAGCCATTTCTCATTTTCCTTCTACTTCACAATTATGTGCCACTTTGTGTTGGTCTATCACATATAATATAAATCCCAACAATATGCATTTATGTTTTTAGTTGTAACATGACAAATGTGGAAAATTCCGAGGGGTATGAGTACTTTTTCAAGGCACTGAAACTATGCAAAATATGCATACCTGAACTTCAGATTTAATTTTCTGCAACCTGAAAAACACATGCCAGGCCAATTTGGATTTTCAGCCATGCATCTAATGGGCCCAGCCTGATTTTCCCATGTGTTCCTAAGCAAAGTCCACTGAGCTATAAAATTCTCCATGAGAATTTCCAATAAGCATGTGCAGTACTTAGGTCTTGCACAAAAAATGCACAAGTGACCTGTTTCCAGGAGACGTCATATCACTATATTAGCCCATTTTCCTATGCTTGTGGGGTGGAGTCCCTTCTTAATTTCTGCAGGGTCCATGTGGAATAACTTTGCTCAGAAAGCCAGCCATGATGGAATTAATGTGGAATAAAAAGGTCCAGTCAATAAAGTGCACCTGGATGTAATAGACTGTGGAGCCCATGAGTTATTTTCTCTGACTTCATTCAGTGTAGTCATCTTGCCATTTGGGGTGACTGTCTGGCTCAACTTCCATTTTCAGCACAGTACTCAATAAATTATGCTTACATGGTCTTTTATAGTGCCACTGGCCACATGAAATGCACCGCTGCTCCTGTTTACAAATTTTCTAAGCTCTAAAGTGATTTTAAAGGTTGTAATAACCATGTTATACTAACCTGCTCTGTGCAATGGTTTTCCAATAGCAAGCCGCTTTCTATGGGGGCACTTGAGCACGCTCGCTCTTAAGCTATGCTCTTGTGAATGGACATTGTCCATTTAATCCCAGAGCCCTTTCCCCCACTCTCTGCTCATTGGCTCACTGGCTGTGATTGACAGCAGCAGGATCCAATTGCAGCCACTGCTGTGTAAGCCAGTGAGAAGACAGAGACCCGGGAGAGAGGCAGCTCTCATGCACATCGCTGGATCGAGATGGGGCCCAGGTAAGTATAAGGGGGCTGAGGGGAAAGCTGCACCCAGAAGGTTTTTTTACCTTCATGCCCAATCCTCTTCTTTTTGGGTTTCCCGCTGCGGTCCTGGCACTTCCCCCATCCGAGTGCCCCCAATAGCAAGCCGCTTTCTATGGGGACACTCAAGCAGGCTCGCTCCAAAGCCACACTCTTGTGAATGGACATTGTCCATTCACTCGCAGAGCCCTTTCCCCCACTGTCTCCTCATTGGATTACTGGCTGTGATTAACAGCAGCAGAAGCCAATGGCACCCGCTGCTGTATGAGCCAGTGAGGAGAGAGAAACCCCAGGAGAAATGCAGCTCTCATGCACATCGCTGGATTGAGATGGGGCTCAGGTAAGTATAAGGAGGGCTGAGGGGAAAGCTGCACCCAGAAGGTTTTTTACCTTCATGCATAGAATGCAGTAGGGTAAAAAAAACTTCTGCCTTTAGGAACTCTAAAAATACAAATCTTGATCTTAGGATCAGGCACAAAGCTTGAATGTGGAAAAACAAAATAACAGAGGCTAGTTGAAATCTCTAGTTGAAATTACTAATAAATAATGTATCATCTCTTGCAATCAAAATATTCCATAATCTCCTTTAGGGAACAGCCCCACTTCTACACTTCCCTTTCAATTTTTCACTCAAGGGAAGAGAATTTACTTTTTTGGTCAAATGGTGAGGCCTAGTTATCTTACTGCGTCAGAGTACTCTCTCTTTGACTGCATCGGCAGAACTTCTTTTCTCAACCAGTAACCATTGACCTTTCTCCATAGCTCCTTCAATAAAAGAACATGATCTGAGTTATACACCGTGGGAGGAAAGTGGTCACTACCCCCATACCTACCCATCTTCTAAAGTTTCTACTGTCATATATTCAGTGATTATATTAAAAGCCATTACCAGAGAATAGTCAAAACAAACAAAATAATTGACTGTTGTTTTCTTCAAGGAGTGTGGGAGGGTCCAGTCTGCAGTGCTCACTTCACTTTCTGGTGATGTGGTCACTGCCCATTTTGGCTTCCACAGCTGTCCATCACAGGGTCCCCATAAAGTCCTGCAGCACTTAAGAGTGACATAAGGGGTAGACATGAGACATAACAGTGAAAAGTACAGAGAGCCATTTAATACCACCGGTCACCTCTACCAAAGGACCCTAAAAATCACATGACTGTAGATATAAGTTAGTTTTTATGTTTTTTTGGGTGGCAGCTTAAGAATGGGTGAGTTCTCCTTTGACCAGCTACTTTCCTTTGTGATAAAATAGACATTTCCCTTAGAGTGAAAAAAGTCTATTGGCAGGGTACTCACAAGGTCCTGAAGACTCCAACAACAGTATGATGACATCATGATGAAAGGCAGTGACAAGATTAGTCAGAGGTGCCCCCCCCCAATCCATAACAGGCCCTTCAGATCTGGTATGGAACCTCATGCCAAAATTAAAAAAAACAAGTAATGTGGGGTCCCCCCAAATCGATACCAGACTCTTAGGTCAACATGGAGACAAGGTGCTTTGGGGGGATCCCCTCTACCCTAAAGCACCTCCCCTATATTGTGATATGGTTCAGGAGGGGGAGGTGATTGCTTGGATTAGGATCTGGTATAAATTATGGGAGGGGCCCCATGCCATTTTTTTTAAAATGTTGGCATTGGGTTCCCCATAAAATCCATTCCAGACCTAAGGGAATGTTATGGATTTGGGGGGGGACCCCACTCCATTTTTAAAAAAAAAGTTTTGGTGTGGGGTTCTCCTTAAAATCTAACCCAGACCCGTAGAGCCTGGTAAAGATTGGGAAGGTACCCCTACATTTTTTTTCCCTTTTTTTTTTCTTTGGTTTACATTCAGCTGTCAGCGGGCAACTAGCTGACAGCTGACGAGCCATCTGTTGTTAAGGACACGGGCGGCCGCTTGTCAACCCACTCCTTAACAACAAGCTAAATGTCAGCAAAAGGCTGGCACAAAAAGCTGGGAAAATGCTGGAAAACACTAATATTAGCAATTTTTTATCCAGTGTTTTTTTACAGCTCCTAGTGCTCCATACTGACACCCTCATGTCATTATTACGTCAGTAGAAGCATCATTCAGGCAATATTTTCACTGCTGCATAGAGAACATATTTTTTTTATGTAGAAAGATCCCACATGTTTGAAGTCAACGATTTACCAGCTGCTTAGTAAAAACTCTACAAGAGTCATATTTTATTCATATGGGCTTCTCAAATATTACAGCAGAAGCCACAGTTTTCTATAAACTGAGTGTAAACACAGCCAGCATACT
Organism: Staurois parvus; assembly: GCF_062004578.1. Taxonomy (NCBI): domain Eukaryota; kingdom Metazoa; phylum Chordata; class Amphibia; order Anura; family Ranidae; genus Staurois; species Staurois parvus. Next base: position 1,922,071 of record NW_028318021.1, on the reverse strand, counting down.
GTAAAGAAGTTTAATAGTTTATGCTTTACAAACATTTGTCAATGAGCAGTACGATGTATCAATGTTTCACAACATCTACAGAAAGATAGAAGCTCCAAATATAAATTCTCAGCTAACGTCCTCATTGCACACAGGCACGCTTTATTATGACTCCTAAATTTAATACGTATGTAATCACATAATGAGGACTAAACCTACCTGCCTTTTGGTTTTTACTGTTTCTTTCAGCCAAAGCCACCCCACAATTCAAAGTACTTTGTTTCCTTGTAACTTTATATTTTGGAAATTGAGCCTATGATACTTGAGACAATATTCACCAACTCTGCCCCTTTGGTCTCTTTGTAGTCTAATTACATACCCCAGAGGTGGAATTTAAAGCCCAATTCCAAGAATTTGAAAATCTACCCTTTTAATGCCCCAACTTCCCTTCACTCTAGCAGGGTCCCATCAGTGCTGCAGCCAGTCCCCTGTTGCCTCCTCCGTAAGCTTCTCATGACCATGGTCACACACAGGGGCGGACTGACAACTCATGGGGCCCCCGGGCAATAGGGGATCATGGGGCCCCTGTGTCCTTGCCCAAACTCAAAAAAGCCTATGAAAAAAGTACCAGGGGCATCTCATGGGGCCTACAAAAAAAGAGAGGTTGTGAAAAGAAATTCACAAAGAAAGCGGCTACATTATGAACAGAATGTGATACTCAGAAAAATTTCCAAAAATTATGCTTTATTACACATACAAATTTGACATATGGGCAATCGCCCTGGTTTACCACCACCTCAGTATGAGACAATACACACAGACCTAAAACCATATAAAATGACACCAGTACCGGTCTAAATACCTGTGCAAAAAGGACAATGACTACAAGAATCTAAAGTCCCTGTGGCACTGGCGCATAGGTGAACACTTCCCAAAGGAGGTGTATACAAAAAATTATAGGTATACCATAACACGTGTTATAATATGTAGACTATGCTACTACCAGAGTGGTTATATCCCAAACAGGGAGTTTCAAAAATTATACCATAGATATAAATATCACATGTATGCAGTACGGCAAGCACAGTATGCGTCAAAAAGAAGGCATGCCTCAAGGCCTATATGAAACAAAACATAAATGTCATGTAAATAATGCAGTACATTCCTATGCCGGCACAAGTGGTAGGGGCCCATTCATCTGTGATTATTACCAGCTGTTTCCTAGGGTTCTTGAAAAAATATGCCCCATTTTTTTTTAGATTTTATCAGCATCTCATGGGGCCCCCTACTGACCCCGGGCCCTCGGGCAGTGCCCGAGTTTCCAAATGGTCAGTCCGCCCCTGGTCACACACAATCCCCCTCTATACACAATGCAGTGTTAATAGTACATGCATAGTACATGTTGATCCCACAGACCGGAGTTTCGGCAATGTCAGAGCTGGGGATAGGATAAGTAATATTGCCTGACCCCTAGACATAACAAACATTTAACCGTTTGGCAGAATATTTGTGATTCCTGGAGTTGGGCTATAAAAGGTTGCAAAATTTAGGCTAGTCAAAATTTAGATTAGGCTAAGGGCTCATGTACACTGCAGCTGGTAAACTCACGTTTAGGAGCTGTTCAGCGTTTTTTTTCAGCAGCCCCTGAACTCTCCCTAATGTTTTACTATGTATCCATGTACACATCATTGTTTACAGTCATTTACAAGCAGTTGAGTTTACAGTCATTTTTTTGAATGCAGAAAACTTACGTTTAGCAGTAGATTTTTTTTTAATGCAGAAAACAGCAGTAGATTTTATCAGCGTTTCAAACGCAAAACGCTTGTAAACGCATGTAAACCTGGCTAAACTCATTTATAGGCGTTCGCGATTTAAATTTTTTTTAACTCTTCCATTTACAGATGCTGTCCAAAGACTTTTCTCATCATGAAAAATGCATGCAAAGTGTTTTCCCGGTACTCAAATGGACCTAGCACACCATACTTTGAGCTTTTGCATGAAAGAACATATGTTAGACACTGCTGCAATAATTTCTGCACAGAAATGAGCTGGAACACATCCAAACACCAAAAAAAAAAGACAGCTAATCTCAACAAATACTGCTCTCTCTGCTTCTGCTCTCTCTATTTCTCTCAAAATGTCTGAAATAGTTAATCTTTTACTGTTTTTCAGTGCTTTCTGGGCATTTTGTTATCTTTAAAAAACGCTTCAAAGCGCAAACGTTCATAAATGCGCATAAACGCGGTATGCAATCGCGGCTAAACAGACGTTTTTTAATCTACGTTTTCCAGCAGTCAGTTTCCATTGTTCAGAAGTGTCCCATGTACATGGGGCATAACTCTTGGCAACGAACAGACAGACCAGCTACTGTGATGGCCAATTCTGGCAGATGTTAAAAGTCCAGGAGGGGCTATCAATCCATATTGAGATCCTGTTGTTAGGAAGGAAAACAGCATTTATGAGTACAATTGACAGAAGCCTAGATGAGAGAACGTTCCTGGCACCAGATATAATACAAAAACAAAAAATATATATAAAAACAGTGTATTACTTCTTTATTACAGAACGTAAAGCAAATCTTCAAAACATACACTGTAGGTAGACTACAGAGAAACAGAACTGTACAAGTCTCATAAATTGAAGTGTAACAGTCTTGTAGAAGTTGCCCAATGTGTTTCGAGTATCACTCTTCATCAGAGGTTTAAATACACCTGGCTCTACAAGACTGAATAATTATAAATATAACAAAATTAAACAGTAGAAATATATTACAAAATACAACAAGATAATACGCAAAATACAAACTCATAGAGAGGTTAATGATTGAAAGCCTACAGATGAGAGTTAAAAACATTATGCCTGGTAAGTATGGTGATGCAATCCCATGATGATAGGGTCGGTAAAAAGAGATCTGTAAAAAACATACACTCACCAGCCTTTTTATTAGGTACACCTGTTTAATTGTTTGGTAGCACAAATTGCTAATCAGCCAATCACATGGCAGAAACGCAATATATTCAGGCATCTAGATGTGGTGAAGATGACTTGCTGAAGTTCAAACTGAGCATCAGAATAGGGAAGAAAGGGGACTTAAGTTACTTTGAACATGACAAGGTTGTTGGTGACAGACGGGCTGGTCTGAGTCTTTCAAAAACTGCTGATCTACTGGCATTTTCACACACAACCATCTCTAGGGTTTACAGAGAATGGTCCAAAAAAGAGAAAATATCCAGAAAGCAGCAGTTGTGTGGATGAAAATGCTTTGTTGATATCAGAGGTCAGAAGAGAATGGACAGACTGGTTTGAGATGATAGAAAGGCAACAGTAAGTGAAATAACCAGTTGTTACAACCAAGGTATGCAGAATACCATCTTTGAATGCTCAACATGCACAACCTTGAAGCAGATGGGCTATAGCAGCAGAAAACCACACCGGGTGGCACTCCTGTCAGCTAAGAACAGGAAACAGAGGCTATAATTCACACAGGCTCACTAAAAGTGGACAATAGAAGATTGGAAAACGTTGCCTGGGTGAGTCTTGATTTCAGCTGCGACATTCAAATGGTAGGGTCAGACATTGGCTTAAACAACATGAAAGCATGGATCCATCCTGCCTTGTATCAATGGTTTAGGCTGGTGGTGGTGTAATGGTGTGGGGGATATATTTTTGGCACACTTTGGGCCCCTTGGTACCATATGAACATCATTTAAACACCACGGCCTACCTGAGTATTGTTGCTGACCATGTCCATCCCTTTACGACTACAGTGTTCCCATCTTCTGATGGCTACTTCCAGCAGGATAATGCATCATGTTGCAAAGCTCAAATCATCTCAAACTGGTTTCTTGAACATGACAATGAGTTCACTGTACTCCAATGCCCTCAACAGTCACCAGATCTCAATCCAATAGAGCACCTTTGGGATGTGGTGGAACGGGAGATTCACATCATGGATGTGCAGCCGACAAATCTGCAGCAACTGCGTGATGCAGGCAGAGACTTTTGCATGCAGAGACTAGACCTGTGTCTCCCTACATCATGTGCATCAATATGTAATGCCCTGTAGCTTAGCTAAATAGTAGTTTATTGTTTTATTTTTCTAGGCAGATGCCTGGGATGTGTCAGCCTGTGAGTGTGGCAGGATTTCACCTCAAGACAGACTGGGAAGGTTCTGAAGGTCAAAGCTTCTGAAGCCCTCCCACCTCTCTAGAAACCTAAGAGCTTTCTGGAGGAGGGGAGAAAATTCAGATTTGCATACTTAAGGAACCTTGGCTAATCCCCTGGCAGGAGGATGGGCATGGTGACCAAGGCAACCCTTAAGAATCATAGAGCCTGGGAATGGCAGCGTGGTGTTGGGCAGAAGATGGGGTGAGACACTGGAGTGTGGAGTCTGGGAGGGGACCCAGGGAAGGGGACCACCTGCAGGCAGATGCTGGAGAAGAGGATCTCCACTGTACCACCATCTTCAAGGGAGGATATCCTGAGCAGCAGGGAAGGAGCCAGCCTTGCGAAAGGCCTGAAGGCAGCCACCAACCCATTAAGCTATCAGGAAGGACAGTGTGAGAACTCTTACACCCCCTGAGCCAGATAAGGGGAGAGGGCAGTCAGGTAGAAAACCCAACTAGCTTCTCATTCTGTGCTAAATTAGCAGTTTCTGGGCCCCCTTGACCAGGGAATACCCTCAGTGCATCTGGGTGAAGAGGAGGATTCATCTGGGGTCTGAGGAGGTACATCAGAGAGCTGAAAGGCTCTTAAAGGAGAGACTATTTTTGTCCATCTGTACATAATTGCTAAGAAGTTTGTCCTCAAGTTTTCAGTTCCCTGGGCATCCCATATACCCCTCAACCCTATCCAAGTTATCACCCACTTAATCAAATCACAAAACCAATTTAATGGACTGTTTACTGACCCTGAGTGCAAAGTGTGGAGGAAAATGCGTGTTGCCTGGCTATGCAGAGCTTTAGGGGGAGTCAAAACTGCGCGACTCCTAAAAGGGTAGTGCTACAAATAGAAATGCACCATACTGTAGCCTAGGATGGCAAGGCACTGAACTGCTCCTCTTCTTCCTCCCTTCTCCCTTTCCAAGCAAACAGACTGACTCCAGACTACACTGTCCACTGTTAACTCTCTCCTGTGAATACTGGAAGTTCAGGGAAGCAGCAATTAGAGAGCAAGAGCCAGTCAAGTTAAAGTTGTAAACTGCAAATGCTGGGGTAAGAATTTTAGCAGATATTTTATTGGGGAATGTTTATTTTATTGTGCTCAGTGTGTTAAATTAAAAAACCCTGAGGATTTAACACTACTTTAAAATCACTGTCATTTTTTTCTTTTCTTTTTGCTGTCAATGTTTCACTGGGGCACATTTATTCACCTCCTATTCTGGTGACAAAAGGAAGTGAAAGAAAACACCCAGAGCTGTGCACAGCCTTTTGTATTAGGGTGTGCACCCCATAGCTCAAACACACGTGTGTAAATTGATAGAAGGGCAATGGACAGTGTCAGTCAGTAGAGCAGTGAACTTTGTCAGTATGTCAGTGAACTTTGGCAGTAGGGCAGAGGACAGTGTCAGTAGGGCAGAGGGCAGTGTCAGTAGTTTTTAAATGTTTTATTTTTAACAATTTTATCTTATATTTTTTTTGTTTTCTTTTATATTATTATTTTTTACAGTTTTTGGGGGGCCCCATCGGGGGGCTTTGGTGAAATATCAGGGGTCTAAACAGACCTCTGATGTCTCACTTTTGAGACAGAGAAAGGATTGAGGGCAGAGATTCCTCAGCCCCTTTATTTGCAGCCTTAGCTGTACTAGACAGTAAATGAATGGGAAGTGCCCTGTGCTGAGCAGCTTACAGTTCATTCATAAACAGAGTTTACTATGCTTCAGTTATGAATGAACAGAGTGAGTGATCAGTACAAATCACTGACTGTGTTCATTCAGAAAAAGAAGGGGCCAGTAAATTACATATTTACTGGCCCATTTTCCCTGCAATCCATTCTGAAACATCCCCCACAACATCAGGCAGGAGAGGAGAGGATGAAAGCTGGCAGTGCCGCGGGGGAAACATAGGGGGAAAATAGGGGGAACCTGGCAGTAGGGGGAATCAATGCTGTTCGGGGTGATTAGGGTGTGCCTAAGCACAACTGGCACACCCTGTGCGAACGCCTATGGAAGCACCCCAAACTCAAAAACTGAAGAAATCCTCTCTTAGTCACCAGAGCAGGTGTCTCTGGGAAGATTTAATCTCTGTATCAATTTCAGTAAAACTGTATTTTTTATTATTTCCCATCACCTTCTGTTCTGATGACAATGGTGACAAGGGCCTGATTTAAACTGGTAGCAGTCTCTACCACCCCACGTAAAAGCAAAACTTGGTGGAGCAGCATCTTCCAGACATTCAGGAGGCAATGCTACCACCTCCTGAGTCCCTGTTTTTTTTTCTTCAGCCAAATTGGGAAAAGGAAATCTATTGCAATTGGGAACCAAGTGCTTGATTTGCCATTGCAGTGTAGCCTCATTCACTTGAATTTGTCACATTTCACAGGCTGTTGGCCATGTTAGTTTGTGACTAGGCCATCAGGGGTTGGTATCTGCCACGTGAATAAGGCCAAACAAAAAGATGACTCTCCCCAGTGCGGTCACAGACACACATACAATCCTGATACTTCTAAACTCTATCGAAAAATGAAGAAAAAAAACCCTAATTCTGGCTTTAGATGTACTCCAAATCTTTACTGACTGTAAGCACCATGAGCAATTCTTTTCAAGTTATAGATTGCACTTCACCCCTTTTTCGGAGTCATAGCATTGTACAACCCTGCATCGTATGTTGGCGCTTTATAAATTTAGCATATAATAGAAATTATAATGAATTAGTTTGTAAGGGTCCAGAAGTCTCTGGTTACGATTCACTTAAAAAAACACAATTATAGTTCAGAAATACGATCACCTGCAATATTACACAGAGAGCATAAATTATAACTATTAAGCCTCAAACAAAGCCAGAAGGGTTCGATAACAGATTTAGAGCCGCAAGTTTGGTTAGAAGAACCAAAGACACAAGAGGCCATGTAATCGGATCAGTAGAAGGGAAACAATTAGATGCACACATACAAATGCAACGGGTCTGGGGAGTACTAAACAGGAACTCTGAATCCCACGGAGGCTGGGAGATTTGAATATTGCTAAAATTTAAGACACATCAGGGTATTGGGCCTTTGTGCATTTTAATAATACAAATCCTGTCTTTTCTATATAAAATATCCTCAACTCAAAATTAGCATGATGTCATAATGTAAATAAGTCAATGCCTGTGAATTTATTGACAGTGGTAGAGAGGAAAAATATCATTAAGTCATAAACTTTGAAATCAGATTTGGCCTCGATCCTGAGAACCCAAGCCTGAAGGCTACTGAGAATTTCAGCTCCTAATGCACACATATAGAAAAATCCAGGCTTGAAAGAGAACCTGTTTACTAAACAAGAGAAAGAAGTCATTTCGCTGGCTTATTATTTTTTGATTACAGGTACTTATATAGCACCGTCCATTTATGCAGCACTTTACATTCTGTATATATATTGTACATTTACATCAGTCCCTAAGCCTCAAGGAGCATACAATCTATAGTCCCTAACTCACATAAACATACTAGGGTCAATTTAGACAGGACAAAGTTAACCTTCCAGCATTTCATTAGAGTGTGGGAGGAAACCAGAGTACCTGGAGGAAACACACACAGGCACAGAGAGAACATGCAAACTGCAGGCAGGTGGTGCCATGGCTGGGATTTGAACCAACAATCTGAGTGCTGCCAGGTGGAAGTGCTAACCATTAACCTCCTTAGCGGTATTCCCGAGTGTAGCTCGGGGTAAAATTTGAGTACCAAGAGCGGTAACCCCGAGCTACACTCGGGCTTACCATGCGGCGTTGCTCAGGGGGTGCCTGAAGCACTTACCTTGTTCTTCGCTCCCGTGATGTGTCCCCTGCAGCGTCCCCGGCCATCTCCTCCGGCCGATGCCGGCATCGGGACCTACGGGCGCCGGAACCGGCGGGAAATTTGAAATTTTTAAAAAATGTCATTTTTGCTGTCATTGCTGTTTCAATGCATTTCACATATATTTTGTCCCTACTGCTTTGTCCTGCGCCCTGCCTGCATTTTGACTGTTCTTTCTGCCTGGAAACTTAGAAAAGTCCATGGCGTCCAAAAAGCGTCCCTTTACGTCAAAAGCGGTTTTAGAACAGCAATAGTAAATCAGAACCACTTGCAGAATTAAGTGATAATGATTCGTGGGGAAATTCGTCATCAGACACTGAAAACGATTTTGCGACTTTGCTCAGCGATGTGCGAATTTGCCTCTGTATTTCAAATTTCAGTGTTTTTGGTTTGATTATATTATTGAATTAAATTTATTATTATTATTTTTTATGATTATTTATTAAATTATAATTTATGATTTCGTGTTTCAAGTTTTATCATACCCGGAATGGAATGTTTAATAGACTCTTGTTCGGACAGATTTCAGTGAGTTATTCCTAAAAATTACAGCCTACAATAAAAAACTACATATTTCCATGCAAAAAAATGGTACCGCTTTCAGCACAAAAAATCGGAAAGAATCATACTGCCGAGGAGGTTAAGCCCCTGTCAGAACAAGTGATAGGGCTTGATGTTTGACTCAAACATCGGCTGTTCATGTGTTCCCCGAACACACAAACAGTAAAGGCGTTTGGCGGGCTGTTTGCCCACTGCACCCCACAATGCACTGCGCTCTCACAGTGCATTGTGATTGGCCAAAGCAATGCTCCTGACCACAGACCAAGTGCAGTGCTTTGGCCAATCACAGCACAATTGGGTGGAGCTAGTGATGACATCACCGCTAGCTCCACCCAATTGTTTACATCTGACTGGAAAATGGCAGATTGCAGGGAGTGCAGACGGGTCGCCGGGCATCGTGTTTTTTTTATTTTGGCGAGTTGGTGTTGACGTGATTGACGATGGATTACAGCGATGGAACCATTTTTTTGGCTTTTTTTTTTTTAATAAAGGACTTGTCAAAAACATTTGTTTTGTTTTTTGTTAAATAAAATAAATTTTCAAGACACTGGTCTCTACTTTTTTACTAAATTTAACCCTATACAAGTACCCCTTACTCATTCATGGGGGGGGCAGCATCAAGGTGACCCCTTATTTAAAGGGGTATCCTGATGCTAATGAGCTCCGCTGCCCGCAGACCCCCACAACCACCGGGCCAGGGATGTGGGGAACAGGCCCTTGTCCCCAACGGCATAGGGACACCATCCCATTGCCGAGGACATGTAGCCTGGTAAGCTGCAGGGAGGGGGCACTCATTCGCCCCCCCTTTCCTGCTCTGGCAGGCCTGTACTGTAATCAAGGGTCTGGTAGGAATTTAAGGGGATCCCACAGTTTTTTCTCCCCATTTTTGGGGGGTGGGTTACCTTTAAAAGTTGGCTTTTAGGGGGAACCCCATGCACTTTTTAAAAAAAATTCTTTACTGTGGGGTCCCTCCTAATCTTTCTACCAGACCTAAAGGACCTGGTAGGGATTGGGGAGGGGGGGAGACACACAGTTTTTTTTTGCTTTTTAAATGTCAGTCCTGCTGTAGCAGGTTCTATACATTGTACAGATGTGCAACTTTGCAGGTAGTTTAAGGGGACCCCCCCAGGCATGATATTTAACTGCCTCCTGCCCACCATATAAGGTAATGATGGGAGGGAGGCGGTTCTCTCATTCTGGGAGGACTTCATATGACGTCCTCTCATGATGTGCTGTGACACAGCAGATCACCGATCACTGTAAAGAGCCAATCACGTCGGTTCTGTCAGGTGATCAGCTGTGTCTAATCACAGCTGATCACGTAACTAGGAAATGCCGGTTATCGGCAGTCCTCTCCTCCCACTGACTGCTCATGAGGAGAGTAGAGCCGGTTATCGGCATTCCTCAGAGGGGACATCTACACTGATCAGTGTAGCCCCATCAGTGTCACCTATCAGTGCCCATGAATGCCACCTGTAAGCACCCATCAGTGCCACATACCAGTGCCCATCAGTGTACATCAATGCCACATATCAGTGCCTACCAGTGCACATCAATGCCGCTTATCAGTGCCACCTATCAGTGAAAGTCAGTGCCATCTATCACTGCCCATCAGTGCTGCCTGTCAGTGCCCATCAGTGCTGTCTGTCAGTGCTGCCTAACAGTTCCAACCAGTGCCGCCTATTAGTGCAAGTCAGTGCCACCTATCAGTGCCCATCACTGCTGCCTATCAGTGCCATATATGAGTGCTGCCTTTCAGTGCCCATCAGTGATGCCTGTCAATGCCCACAAGTGATGCCTGTCCATGCCTATCAGTGCCACCTATCAGTGCCACCTATCAGTGCCCATCACTGCAGCCTCATTAGTGCACATCAGTGAAGAAAAATTACTTATATACAAAATTTTATAACAGAAACTAAAATTCTAAATTGTCAGTCTTTTTTAGTTTGCTTAGCAAAAAATAAAAACCCCAGTAGTGATTAAATACCACCAAAAGAAAGCTCTATCTGTCTCAAAAAATTGCTAAAAATTTAATTTGGGTACAGTGTTGCTTGACCGTGCAATTGTCATTCAAAGTGCGACAGCGATGAAAGCTGAAAATTGGCCTGGGCAGGAAGGGGGTAAAAGTGTCCGGTAGGCAAGTGACTAAAGTAATGTCTCTCTCTCTTTTTTTTTTACTGAAATATGACTGCCCCTTTAAAAATGGTACTTTTTGAAAAAAACATTTTTCACTGATTCGTGTCCCTATACCCTTTTATGGTCAATAACTTGTATATAATCCCTCAAAATGGGCACTTTTGAGTTTACCAGTTCGAGTCTCATTCATTAGGTTCGAATGTTCGACCTCGAAGCGAAGCGAACGCAGCCCATCACATGTCAGAGCGGTGATATCACAATGCAATAAAGCATAGTGAACCTCATTCTTTAAAATATCTTAAAGGGAAAGCATAGCATATGTTCAGTGAAACATGTTTTGGGTTATTATTAATTTAAACTTTTACACTACAAGATCAGTTGTAAATTAAGCCTAGCCTGTAAAAGAAGAATATATATATATATATATATATATATATACTTACCTTTCCAATGACCCAGGTGTTGAAATAGCTCCGCTTTCTGACCACTGCAGGTATTTGATGTCTTTGGGTATGTGGAATACCTATGCCTGCATCTGCAGGCATCTTCCTAATATAAAAACTTTCTGCTGCCAATTCTCTGTTCAGCAGAAGTGATTCAAGAGGCTGCACAACCACTTGATCATTTCTGCAGATGGCGGGTGTCCTCCCCCCTTCTGCTGCCATTTTCCCAGGCTCATCTGTCCAATCGCGGAGTCCGGGACTGCTCCTACCGGTCAGGTAAGCAGCCGATCCACCAATCTGTATCTGATCGGCTGCATTGGAGGCCAGAGAAGAGATCTGGATTCTAATAAAGAAGAACTATCACAGCCCATGCTTACACAAAGGATGTTGTTTATCCCTTGTGAAAGCAATAAAGTTGATAAAAAAAAAGAAACTAAAGACATAAGGGTTCATGTACACTGCAGCTGATAAACTCACGTTTAGGATCTGTTCAGCGTTTTTTTCAGCAGCCCCTGAACTCACCCTAATGTTTTCCTATGTGTCCATGTACACATCTTTGTTTATAGTCGTTTACAGGCATTTGAGATTACAGTCGTTTTTTTAATGCAGAAAACTTGCGTTCAGCAGTCAATTTTATCAGCGTTTCAAACGCAAAATGCTTGTAAACGCAGCTAACCGCGACAAATCACATTTGTAAGTGTTTCCATCTGAAGTTTTTTTTTAACTCTTCTAGTTCCTAATGCTGTCCAGAGCCTTTTTTCATCATGAAAAATGCATGCAAAGCATTTCCAAGGTAATCAAATGGACAAAACACAACACAAGATGTTCCTACCAAGCTTGTCACACATTGTAATGACCTATTCACACCTCAGACCACCCTTGAAAACAAAAGATATGTTAGTGACCAGTCACACCTCAAATTCTTAATGAAGACCCCCTGCCAGGTGGCCTTAATGACTCCCTCCACCAGCCACCTGGAAACAAAAGAAATGTTAATGAGCAACTCACACCTAAGCTAACCTCAACACATATTGCTGTCTCTGCTTCTACTCTGTGTATTTCTCTGAAACAGTCTGAAATAGTTAATTTACCACTTCTGCATGATGCAGACAGGTGAATTTCACTTGAGAAAGGGGTTTTTACTCTGAAACATTGTAATTCCTACCTCCATCTGATTCTGAGTGTCCACATGCCAGCTGAAGGCTTTTTGTGGTCAATTCCTATGAAATTGACACTACATTTCTGGCAAGATCAACAGCACCATCTTTTCAGTACCAGACTTAAGGAGGGACCCTAAAGCTGCATAAGTGTCTGAGGAACCAGGGAATTTGGCCATGTTGGACGTTTAGCGAGAGCGCAGCCTGACGTGAGATCCAAGGACCCAGATGTACCTGATGAGAGAGGAATTTGCTTTCATGCGTACTTTAAACGCACTTCTGGTGAGTGCGTATTTCACTTATTTCCTGTTCACCTGTGGATCACTTATCGTGGTTTGAAAAGTAGATACAACAGAATCTGTATATCACACTTCTTGTGTGGTTTTGGGACAATAAACTGAACCTTTAATTATGATCTAATAAGATTATTAATTGCACACTTTTTTTCAATTCATGTTGATATAGCTCTATTGGCATTATTAGCGCTGCACCCTTTTTTCTATATATATTGTCTTGGAAGGTTATGTTGGTTACCTTTTTGGTGTTCTAGCAGCTTACATCGAATTTTCACTACAGTGGGCGCTCGCTATACAATCTATATTTAAAAATATATATAATGTTTGGGGGTTCTAAGGAATTTTCTAGCAAACAAAATATTGATTTTTTTTTTTACATATAGAGGGGCTGTAGAGCCGAACTGTTTCCCCCACACCCCTTTGCTCCCCAATTCCCACAATTAATCCCTTTTTAACTCACAGTTATGGTGGACTACATATACTGTAAAAAGTCACATTAACTTGAGAAACACACTTTTCAATTTTAAAGTAAACCCAAAAAATCAACTTCTCCTATTTGCTTCCTATTGCTCTGTTATACAGTATTTACCATCTAAATAGTTTTTTTAGATTTCTTTGTTAACTGCAAAAACCGAACAATTGTTGGTATGAATTCCTGCAGTTCATAGGCTACAGAGCTCTGCCATTTCCAGTACAGTAGCAGAAACATCCTCAACATAAATTCTTGCTTCGGAATTAATCCAAACAGTCTACAAGTTAGCAGAACACTTTGTTACAGGGGTGCTTATCATATATGGTACTGACCTGGATATTCAAGCAATGATACAGTATATTATGTTTGTGGTTTGGTACTTGTTATAGATTTGATGCTAACTAGTTATTCCTGATAAAATAAGATGTTCAGTATTGGAATGAGACACCAAAGACATTGTAATGGTAGTGTAACAATAGCCATGGTAGCCTGGCCACTATGGGGTCTGAAGTAGGAAGGGGGTCCATATTGGGGAGGCTGTAAGGAAATCTAAACTTTAAAGTATCCAGTATAAAATGGGGAGTGCAGTGAGAAGTATTTGCTTACAGTAGCTGTTTTAGCATTGTAGATTTATTGGCCTCTGAAATTCTACTACAGACTGAAATTGAAGCCTACTGCATTCAAAAGAGCTAGAGTTCCTGAAGGATTGTGATTGGCTGATGCAACGAAGCAAGGAGAAGTGTGGAGGTGAGCGTCTGTGAGAAAGGGAGGGAGGTCAAAAAAGACTGGGCTGCTGTCTAGACGGAACCCTGCCATAGCTGAACATAATCAGGTGAGACCTCAGAGAAGCAAAGAGACTGGACCTGGCCTCAGAGACCAGGAGCCTTCTCCCTGACCTCAGAGACCAGGAGCCTTCTCCCTGACCTCAGAGACCAGGAGCCTTCTCCCTGACCTGGGAGACCAGGAACCTTCTCCCTGGGAGGATATGAGATGTGATTAGAATGCCTGGTGTGATCAGATTGTACTAAAGAACGTGTTCACCACTCGGAGACCAGCAGCCTTCTCCCTGGTAGGATGTGAGGTGTGATTATGTAACCCGATGGTGCCACCATTGATTTTGAAGGTTGACCAACCAAGCCTTTACTTTCACTCCATGTTGCTACAGAAAAGAAATGTTGTGACCAAGAATTTTCTTTTCTTTCCAGGCCAAAGCTCATTTCTTTTTCAATTACATATCTCTCATGATTCTCCCATCATTGATTAGAAATTTGTTAGTTTTTCCAAAAATTTCCAACATCACTAAAATTTGATGGTCGCTTTAAAATCGGCCACAGCTGTGGCCCACGAATGGTGCAAAATTCAAATGAAAATTCTTAGAAAAGATTTTCTAAAGAAAATTATTTCTGCATTCGACCCATGTGTGGCTGGCTTAATGCAGGCCATACATGGGTTGAATTCCGAACAAATTTTCTTTAGAAAATCTGAAATTTTGTTCATTCTGTAATCCGATGGTGCCACCATTGATTTTGCAAATTCGACCAACCACGCCTTCAATTTCACCTCATGTTGCTACAGAAAAGAATTTTCGTGGCCAAGAATTTTCTTTTCTTTCCAGGTCACAGATCATGATCATTTATTTTTCTATTACATTTCTTGCACGATTCTTCTATCATTGATTAGAAATTTGTTCATTTTTCAGAAAATTTCCAACATGCCTGATCACTCAAATTCGATGGTCGTTCGAAAATCGTCTGTTGCTGTTCACTAATGGAGAAAAATTTGAATGAAAATTCTTTCGGAATTCAACCCATGTATGGCCAGCTTAAGTGCTGGGTGAGCGAGGTTTATCATTTCCAGGTGTGCAGAGAGATTACAAAATAATTCAGCGGCTCCTCTGGGTATTTCTGAGCAATACTCCTCCAAATACAGCCATAGATATTGTATTTTATATCCTCTTGTGTTCTAAGAGCATGATCCATGTCCTGATTGGTGATGGCCACAAACTAACTGGCCAATTGGCTGCTGCCAGAAATGCAGAATTTCCATCTGTATCCAGAGTCAATCAGAGGCTCCATTCACCAGTTGAATGAAGAGTGGTTACATGTGAACATTGGTGGTGGCGGTCATTGCTATGTACAGAATACAGGTCTGACAGCTGCTGCTGTTCACACACACCGAGTGCAGGCAAGAATCCAATGCTGCTCCCAGTGGCTGCCCCTGGTCACCCCGGTGAATGCAGCTTTCACCAGCTTCCCTGAATAACTACTTTACAGATCTTGTTTAGGAGAGATGCAAACCTTATCACTGAAAGCAGTCAGCTATAACAGGAATGTCTTTCAAAAGTGTGTTTTTTGCAGTGCGCTTTGCGTTTTTGAACACATGTTTGTGATGCATTTTGCGTTTTGTTTTTTTTGTCAATAGGATAGTATTGACTTTGATGCCACTTTGATGAGACTTTGGATGGGTGCAACTTTGATGCACATGGATACAACTTTGATGTGACTTTTGATGGGTGCAACTTTGATGAAACTTTGATGTGACTTTTGATGGGTGCAACTTTGCTGAAACTTTGATGTGACTTTTGATGTAACTTTTGATGGGTGCGACTTTGATGCAACTTTGATGTGACTTTTGATGGGTGCGACTTTGATGCAACTTTGATGTGACTTTTGATGGGTGCAACTTTGATGCAACTTTGATGTAACTTTTTTTTTTTGTTAATAGAAAAGTATAACATGTAATGCAACTTTGATGTGACTTTGATGTGAGTTTACACTCTCTGGTACTCAAGTAGCATCAAAGTTACACTACATGAACAGAACTGTTATACTTCCCTATTAGCAAAAAAAACAACTTGCATCAGGCTCGGTTCACACTGCCGCAACTTGAGATCTGACTTGTGAGACCCCGGGTCGCAAGACATGTGAAATCCCATGTTAGTCAATGAGAGCTGTCTTAATTGGTACTATTGAAGTCGCTCTAACTTTTTAAAAGGCTCCTGTACTACTTTGAGGCAACTTCTATTCGACTTGTGCCCATAGACTTTAATGGAAGTCACCTCCAAGTCGGATCCTCATCTATATTGATGTGATTTGGATCCGCAATTACAGGAAGATTACCCAGGCAAAGTTGCATGGCATGAAAGTCGTGCAACAAGTCGCACCAAAGTCATATTCAAGTAGCCAGCAAGTTGCACCATAAGTTGCACGACTTTCAGGTCACAGTAGTGTGAACTGAACCTCAAAGTCACAATAAAGTCATACCCATCCGAAGTCTCATCCCAGTTGCACCCATGTAAAGTCTCATCCAAGTCATACTCATCCAAAGTCGTATCAAAGTCGCATCAAAGTGAAACAGTACTTTCCTATTAGCAAAAAAAAAGTTGCGACCTGAAAGTTGCATCAAGGTCGCACCCTCCCAAAGTCGCATCAAAGTTGCATCCAAGCCGCACCCATCCAAGGACGCATCAAAGTCGCATCCAAGTCCAATCAAAATAGCACCCGTCCAAAGTTGCATCAAAGTCACACCCATCCAAAGTCACATTAAAGCAGTGTTTCTCAACTCCAGTCCTCATGGACCCCCAACAGGTCATGTTTTCAGGATTTCCATTATTTTGCACAGGTGATTTGATCAGTTTCACTGCCTTAGTAATTACCACAGCTGTTTCATCTGAGGGAAATCCTGAAAACATGACCTGTTGGGGGTCCATGAGGACTGGAGTTGAGAAACACTGCATTAAAGTGAATCAAAGTCACATTCAAGTTACACTCATCCAAAGTCGCATCAAAGTCACACCCATCCAAAGTCACATCAAAGTCGCACACTTCCAAAGTCGCATCCAAGCCACACCCATTCAAAGCTGCACCAATGGAATCGCACTGATATGACTGCTTCAATTGCAGACAATAGGGTGTGATTTGTCATTCGATTTGATAGTTTCAAGTCGCATCTGTATGACCGGGGCACTTAAAGTGAGATTTATTTTTCAGTGAACAATAAACACATACCAACAACAATAAACATGAAAATGCATGAAAATCAGAACAGAAAAACCAAAATGCCGAAATGTAACAACTAACTAAACACACAATATATATGAACAAAATGAGAAACATGCGAGGCTGGGGAAGCAGATGAGAAGGGGGAAACAAGACTGGGAAGAGCAAGGCAGCAAGGTACTAGGTACAGGGCAGGAGCAAGGGCAGAATCAAGCAAACAGGACCTGGCAGCAGCATGGAAATACGCTACAAGACAGGAGCAGCCAAAACACTGACACAAGGAGCCATAGAACAAGTGGAACGTAAAATGTTACTAAACCCAGGACCCTGCATTCACTATATCTGGTCTCCCACAGTACACACAGCATGGAAATGCAATTATTTTACTAAATATAAACTGCTAAATACCTTTTCTCATCAGCAGTTAGAACAGTCTTGTGACTTCTATCAGTGTTCAGCAGAGCACTAGTTAAAGCTTGTAGAAGGAGTTTTCATTCTCTCATATGAGGCTGCATAACCCCTGACCTCTGTCTGGACAGTGCTGATTGGCCCTGTGCTGATCACATGCACTCTCCCTAGAAGAAAAAAAATGCTTGAGCAATACACACCAAACTGAGCATGTGCAGATTGTCTCCACACGATTTGTCTTATCAGGAAATAAGAGGGGAACACTGAAATAATGGAGGATCAGAGAAGACAGGATCAAGCAGCATTTTTACACAATGCACAGGATTAACCCCTTAGGTTCCACAGTGAGTATAACAAGCATGCTTTAATTACTGTATATATAGACTGATATTACTGTTGTGGGTTTAGTAACACTTTCAGTACCTCCAAGCAGGTGTGGCCTGATGGAGCTGATTGCTGGAACCTGCTGACTGCTGGGAGACATCTGCTGGTGGACACTAAAACTGCAGCTTTCCAGCCAGAGATCCACAGCACCCCCAGCAGGTGAACCAGCTTGTGACAGGTTTACAATAAAGTGGCCCTTCCTTTTTATCAGTGGCCAGTGAAGTGCCCCACATTTCTGTCAGTGGCCAGTAGTACGGCCCCCATTTTCGCCAGAGTAAACCAATCCCTCTATTTTAATTGGTGACCAGTGTTGTTCTTCTCCCCTATTTGCTCTATGATCATAATTATAGCCATAAGAGGAAATAGTTGGGGTGGGGTATTTTATCAGATTAGTAATATTATCCAATAATAGTCCTAAAGAAACAAGTATATCGCTCTGCTTTACAATTAAAACTGACCACACCAGGCATGAGAACACAGCGTGTTCAGTTTTCTGGCTGTTGCTGGGAGCTAATCCAATGAATGGGCTTGTGCTGACATGCAACACACCTGTCCTATTGCAAAGCCATTCACTGGGGAGATCAGCATGCTGCTGTTTCTCCTCCCTGAGCTTCATTTGCAGCTGAAATGTGGGAATGTGATCACTTATAAAAAGGGAAAAAAGGTATTTATAATGTTTTTGTATGTATACACAAATGTTTTGCTTTTCATTACAAATTTAAACTGAATGGATTGTTTTACAAGGTGATGGCTTACGCATACTTTAAACATCAAGGAGGCTAATCTCTGCTGATGCACTGCGCCAAAAAAAAATAATCTTTATTTAAAGCAGACATAACCCCATTTCAAATGGTATACCTAAAAATTCCTTGGCACTGGAGGCCTCTCTTCTGTTAAAACCAACAATCTTGCCTACAGCTTAATAACCTTGAATGCTCCTAATCTCATCTGTTCTCAGAAATACTAGCTAGTATGTGGCTTGGAGATCACCTGGGAATACAACATGCTGTAGGCTACCCAAGAAAAAAAATCAAAATTTATTACTGAAACATAAAACTCCATTGTTAACGGCAATATATTTCTAAAATTTACTTGGTACTACCTCCTGTTAAAACCAACTACTGTAACTATACCAGTTATGAAACCCCTGACAATCTTACAATGTAAAATTGTATTAACAATCATTTGAATCAAATAATTTAACATATATTCACATTGGTATATATCATTTAATGTTCTATTTTATATTCATGCCCTAATCCAGAAGTATATTAGAAAGCTAGATTTCATATCTTCTATGCCAATAGTCTAGTGGCTCGCCTATCTTTAACTTGATTGATAAATACCATCTGTAAAGATTTGAATATTAAGTTTAAACTTATAGAATTACAATTTTGTAGACATATCCAAAATGTATCTTTTCAATAGATTCCACTTAATTTGCTTGTATATTTTAACAACCTGGACAAATACGTAAAACAATAGAGATCAATTATTCAAGGTCCTTCTCATTCATACATAAACCCTATAGAAATAATACTGTGTAAACATGACTATTATTGTTAGTGAAGTGGATAAATATATACATTAGAAGAAGGATTCTAATAGTGACCAGTAAAGTGGTCCCCCATTTCCATTGGGGGTCAGTGAAGCATTGGACTTATTGAGGTAGAGGCAGAGTCGCTCTTCTGTTTTCGCTGATGATTGAAGGGCCACCCTATGTTTGTCAGAGGACACTGAACTGGTCCTACCTTTTTTGTCAGTGGACAGTGAAGTGGTCCCACCATTTCTGTCAGTGGACAGTGAAGTGGTCCCCCATTTCCATTGGGGGTCAGTGAAGCAGTGGACTTATTGAGGTAGAGGCAGTGTCGCTCTTCTGTTTTCACTGGTGATTGAAGAGCCACCCTATATTTGTCAGTGGACACTGAAGTGGTCCCACCATTTCTGTCAGTGGACAGTGAAGTGGTCCTACCATTTCTGTCAGTGGACAGTGAAGTGGTCCCACCATTTGAGTCAGTGGACAGTGAAGTGGTCCTACTATTTCTGTCAGTGGACAGTGAAGTGGTCCCATTATTTCTGTCAGCAGACACTGAAGTGGCCACACCTTTTTCATAGTTGATTGTTGGAGCAGCTTTCCCATTTCATTGTGGTCAGTGAAGCTGACCCACAGTTTTAGTGTGTGACCAGTGAAACATTCTCCAATTACTGTCGTTGGCCGGTAAAGCTGCTCTTCATTTCCATCAATGACCTATGAAGCACCCCACTATTTCTGTGATTGGCCATTGAAGCTCCCTTACCATTTCTGTTCTTTTCCACTAAAGCAGCACCCTTATTTTCTTTAGTTTCGATAGCCTTTAATGGCCACCATTTTTGTTGATGACCAGTGAAGTGGCCCAACCATTTCTCTTGGTGGACTGTAATGCTCCCACCCATTTATTTTAGTTTTCAGTGAAGTGGTCCCCCATTTCTTTCAGGGACCAGTAAAGTTGCCCCCATTTCTGTAGTTTGCTATTAAAGTGGTACCACCATTTCTGTTGGTTGGTTGCTAGTTAAGTAACCCCCCCCCCCCCCCCCCGTTTCTGTCAGTTCCTAGTAAAATGGACTTCTAGTTTTGTCAGTTTACAGTTAAACAGTCTCCCAATTTTATTCTGTGGCAAGTGAAGCTCTTCCTTTCATTTGGTCTGTAATTGTAATCAGAGAGACATGGGGAAAATGAGGAGTTGGGTATTTTTTTTAGTTTAGTAAAATAGTCCATTAATAGTCACTGAAAACAATAAAAACCCTAACCAAAATAAAGCTACTGGGGCTTTTTAGGCACCATACCAGCAAAACTGCATGCAAATGTTGTAAGAAGTCAAAAATGTAATAAACATCATTAAAAACCATGATTGTAATACAGAGATTAAGCATAGAAACAGCTCTATTGATAAAAACATGTAACCATTACATATCGTGGCTATACAGAACATCAAGCTTATTATAAATTGCTCCAAGAATTCCATAAATAATACAACAGGTGTATAAATAGCTTATATGTAGTTTCTTTAGGGTTTTTCAGGGAGATTTAACACACATCTCGGGAGATAGCATTTGGGTGTTCATGAAACGACCAGGAGACCATGATCATTCAAATCTAGAAAGGACCCTTCCATCAAACATTGCAGAAGAGAGGTATAAGCCAAGTGGGCAGTTAAATTGAGCCTCTTCTGTCATGGTCACAGAGCTTTCCAGCCTTAATTTTCAGTTTCCATACATATTTCCA
This sequence comes from Staurois parvus, assembly GCF_062004578.1. NCBI lineage: Eukaryota > Metazoa > Chordata > Amphibia > Anura > Ranidae > Staurois > Staurois parvus. Next base: position 1,900,986 of record NW_028318021.1, on the reverse strand, counting down.
GAAGTAGTAATTATGGTGGCATGCAGCACATTCCATAGTGGAATCCAACAGTAGACCTACTAGTGAGGACACTCACCTTTTTCATCAGTGGTCATTGAGATGGCCTTCCCATTTCTATTGGTGGTCAGTAAAACAGGCATCCATTTTCATCAGTAGCCAATAAAAACCCCCATCATTTCTATTGGTTGGCAATAAAGCACTGCTCCAGTTTTCTTTAGTTCCCAGTAAATAAACCCTACATTTCCTTCAGTGGCCAGTAAAGCAGCCCCCCA